>NW_026892887.1:0-308064 GCF_033815535.1 Pezoporus flaviventris
GCAGATGCCACTGTTCATTCTGTGCTGTGTTGCTGCCAGCAGGGAGCAGGCTCTGGACTGATTCTATTCAAATGCTTTTCCTGTATGAAAGTGAGCAGTGAAAGCAACGATGGAGGCACCAATGTAAAGGTGATTGTGTGCTGAACAGGTCCAGCACCAGCTTTCAATCCTTGCTCTTCTGCTGTGGGAGCAGATGCCAAACGTTCGTGCTGTACTCACTGTGCTGCTGGGCAGCTGAGACCACCTGAGAATTTGGATTCAAATGGACTTTTAGGTATGAAACCGAGGAGAGACTGCAATGATGGTGACCCCGTTGCAAAGCTGCTTGTGTGATGAAGTAGCAGAGCACTAGCTTTCCCTGCTGGTCCTTCTGCCGTGTGAGCAGATGCCACTGTTCATTCTGTGCTGACTGTGTTGCTGCGCAGCAGAGAGCAGGCTCTGGACTGATTCCATTCAAATGCTTTTCCTGTATGAAAGTGAGCAGTGAAAGCAACGATGGATGCACCAATGTAAAGGTGATTGTGTGCTGAACAGGTCCAGCACCAGCTTTCAATCCTGGCTCTTCTGCTGTGGGAGCAGAGGCCAAACGTTCGTGCTGTACTAACTGTGCTGCTGGGCAGCTGAGCGACACCACCTGAGAATTCGGATTCAAATGGACTTTTAGGTTTGAAGCCGAGGAGAGACTGCAATGATGGTGACCCCGTTGCAAAGCTGCTTGTGTGCTGAAGAGACACAGCACTAGCTTTCCCTGATGCTCCTTCTGCCGTGTGAGCAGATGCCACTGTTCATTCTGTGCTGACTGTGTTGCTGCGCAGCAGAGAGCAGGCTCTGGACTGATTCTATTCAAATGCTTTTCCTGTATGAAAGTGAGCAGTGAAAGCAACGATGGAGGCACCAATGTAAAGGTGATTGTGTGCTGAACAGGTCCAGCACCAGCTTTCAATCCTGGCTCTTCTGCTGTGGGAGCAGAGGCCAAACGTTCGTGCTGTACTAACTGTGCAGCTGGGCAGCTGAGAGACACCACCTGAGAATTTGGATTCAAATGGACTTTTAGGTATGAAACCGAGGAGAGACTGCAATGATGGTGACACCGTTGCAAAGCTGCTTGTGTGCTGAAGAGACACAGCACTAGCTTTCCCTGCTGCTCCTTCTGCCGTGTGAGCAGATGCCACTGTTCATTCTGTGCTGACTGTGTTGCTGCGCAGCAGAGAGCAGGCTCTGGACTGATTCCATTCAAATGCTTTTCCTGTATGAGTGTTAGCAGTGAAAGCAACGATGGAGGCACCAATGTAAAGGTGATTGTGTGCTGAACAGGTCCAGCACCAGCTTTCAATCCTTGCTCTTCTGCTGTGGGAGCAGATGCCAAACGTTCGTGCTGTACTCACTGCGCTGCTGGGCAGCTGAGAGAGACCACCTGAGAATTTGGATTCAAATGGACTTTTAGGTAGGAAACCGAGGAGAGACTGCAATGATGGTGACCCCGTTGCAAAGCTGCTTGTGTGATGAAGAAGCAGAGCACTAGCTTTCCCTGCTGGTCCTTCGGCCGTGTGAGCAGATGCAACTGTTCATTCTGTGCTGACTGTGTTGCTGCGCAGCAGAGAGCAGGCTCTGGACTGATTCCATTCAAATGCTTTTCCTGTATGAAAGTGAGCAGTGAAAGCAACGATGGATGCACCAATGTAAAGGTGATTGTGTGCTGAACAGGTCCAGCACCAGCTTTCAATCCTGGCTCTTCTGCTGTGGGAGCAGAGGCCAAACGTTCGTGCTGTACTAACTGTGCTGCTGGGCAGCTGAGAGGCACCACCTGAGAATTTGGATTCAAATGGACTTTTAGGTAGGAATCCGAGGAGAGACTGCAATGATGGTGACCCCGTTGCAAAGCTGCTTGTGTGCTGAAGAAGCAGAGCACTAGCTTTCCCTGCTGCTCCTTCTGCCGTGTGAGCAGATGCCACTCTTCATTCTGTGCTGTGTTGCTGCCAGCAGGGAGCAGGCTCTGGACTGATTCTATTCAAATGCTTTTCCTGTATGAAAGTGAGCAGTGAAAGCAACGATGGAGGCACCAATGTAAAGGGGATTGTGTGCTGAACAGGTCCAGCACCAGCTTTCAATCCTGGCTCTTCTGCTGTGGGAGCAGAGGCCAAACGTTCGTGCTGTACTAACTGTGCTGCTGGGCAGCTGAGACCACCTGAGAATTTGGATTCAAATGGACTTTTAGGTATGAAACCGAGGAGACACTGCAATGATGGTGACCCCGTTGCAAAGCTGCTTGTGTGCTGAAGAAGCCCAGCACTAGCTTTCCCTGCTGGTCCTTCTGCTGTGCGAGCAGAATCCACTGTTCATTCTGTGCTGACTGTGTTGCTGCGCAGCAGAGAGCAGGCTCTGGACTGATTCTATTCAAATGCTTTTCCTATATGAAAGTGAGCAGTGAAAGCAACGATGGATGCACCAATGTAAAGGTGATTTTGTGCTGAACAGGTCCAGCACCAGCTTTCTATCCTGGCTCTTCTGCTGTGGGAGCAGACGCCAAACGTTCGTTCTGTACTCACTGTGCTGCTGGGCAGCTGAGAGAGACCACCTGAGAATTTGGATTCAAATGGACTTTTAGGTAGGAAACCGAGGAGGGACTGCAATGATGGTGACCCCGTTGAAAAGCTGCTTGCATGCTGAAGTGACACAGCACTAGCTTTCCCTGATGCTCCTTCTGCTGTGTGAGCAGATGCCAGTGTTCATTCTGTGCTGACTGTGTTGCTGTGCAGCAGAGAGCAGGCTCTGGACTGATTCCATTCAAATGCTTTTCTTTATGAAAGTGAGCAGTGAAAGCAACGATGGAGGCACCAATGTAAAGGTGATTGTGTGCTGAACAGGTCCAGAACCAGCTTTCAATCCTTGCTCTTCTGCTGTGGGAGCAGATGCCAAACGTTCGTGCTGTACTCACTGTGCTGCTGGGCAGCTGAGAGAGACCACCTGAGAATTTGGATTCAAATGGACTTTTAGGTGTGAAACCGAGGAGAGACTGCAATGATGGTGACCCCGTTGCAAAGCTGCTTCTGTGATGAAGAAGCAGAGCACTAGCTTTCCCTGCTGGTCCTTCTGCCGTGTGAGCAGATGCCACTGTTCATTCTGTGCTGTGTTGCTGCCAGCAGTGGGAGCAGGCTCTGGACGGATTCCATTCAAATGCTTTTCCTGTATGAAAGTGTGCAGTGAAAGCAACGATGGAGGCACCAATGTAAAGGGGATTGTGTGCTGAACAGGTCCAGCACCAGCTTTCAATCCTGGCTCTTCTGCTGTGGGAGCAGAGGCCAAACGTTCGTGTTGTACTCACTGTGCTGCTGGGCAGCTGAGCGACACCACCAGAGAATTCGGATTCAAATGGACTTTTAGGTATGAAGCCGAGGAGAGACTGCAATGATGGTGACCCCGTTGCAGGCTGCTTGTGTGCTGAAGAGACACAGCACTAGCTTTCCTGCTGCTCCTTCTGCCGTGTGAGCATATGCCACTGTTCATTCTGTGCTGACTGTGTTGCTGCGCAGCAGAGAGCAGGCTCTGGACTGATTCCATTCAAATGCTTTCCTGTATGAAAGTGAGCAGTGAAAGCAACGATGGAGGCACCAATGTAAAGGTGATTGTGTGCTGAACAGGTCCAGCACCAGCTTTCAATCCTGGCTCTTCTGCTGTGGGAGCAGAGGCCAAACGTTCGTGCTGTACTCACTCTGCTGCTGGGCAGCTGAGAGAGACAACCTGAGAATTTGGATTCAAATGGACTTTTAGGCATGAAACCGAGGAGAGACTGCAATGATGGTGACACCGTTGCAAAGCTGCTTGTGTGCTGAAGAGACACAGCCCTAGCTTTCCCTGCTGGTCCTTCTGCCGTGTGAGCAGATGCCACTGTGCATTCTCTGCTGTGTTGCTGCCAGCAGGGAGCAGGCTCTGGACTGATTCTATTGAAATGCTTTTCCTGTATGAGTGTTAGCAGTGAAAGCAACGATGGAGGCACCAATGTAAAGGTGATTGTGTGCTGAACAGGTCCAGCACCAGCTTTCAATCCTTGCTCTTCTGCTGTGGGAGCAGATGCCAAACGTTCGTGCTGTACTAACTCTGCTGCTGGGCAGCTGAGACCACTTGAGAATTTGGATTCAAATGGACTTTTAGGTATGAAGCCGAGGAGAGACTTCAATGATGGTGACCCCGTTGCAAAGCTGCTTGTGTGCTGAAGAAGCAGAGCACTAGCTTTCCCTGCTGCTCCTTCTGCCGTGTGAGCAGATGCCACTCTTCATTCTGTGCTGACTGTGTTCCTGCGCAGCAGAGAGCAGGCTCTGGACTGATTCCATTCAAATGCTTTTCCTGTATGAAAGTGAGCAGTGAAAGCAACGATGGAGGCACCAAAGTAAAGGGGATTGTGTGCTGAACAGGTCCAGCACCAGCTTTCAATCCTGGCTCTTCTGCTGTGGGAGCAGAGGCCAAACGTTCGTGCTGTACTCACTGTGCTGCTGGGCAGCTGAGAGACACCACCTGAGAATTTGGATTCAAATGGACTTTTAGGTATGAAACCGAGGAGAGACTGCAATGATGGTGACCCCGTTGCAAAGCTGCTTGTGTGCTGAAGAAGTAGAGCACTAGCTTTCCCTGCTGCTCCTTCTGCCGTGTGAGCAGATGCCACTGTTCATTCTGTGCTGACTGTGTTGCTGCGCAGCAGAGAGCAGGCTCTGGACTGATTCCATTCAAATGCTTTTCCTGTATGAAAGTGAGCAGTGAAAGCAACGATGGAGGCACCAATGTAAAGGGGATTGTCTGCTGAACAGGTCCAGCACCAGCTTTCAATCCTGGCTCTTCTGCTGTGGGAGCAGAGGCCAAACGTTCGTGCTGTACTAACTGTGCTGCTGGGCAGCTGAGAGAGACAACCTGAGAATTTGGATTCAAATGGACTTTTAGGCATGAAACCGAGGAGAGACTGCAATGATGGTGACACCGTTGCAAAGCTGCTTGTGTGCTGAAGAGACACAGCCCTAGCTTTCCCTGCTGGTCCTTCTGCCGTGTGAGCAGATGCCACTGTTCATTCTGTGCTGTGTTGCTGCCAGCAGGGAGCAGGCTCTGGACTGATTCTATTCAAATGCTTTCCTGTATGAGTGTTAGCAGTGAAAGCAACGATGGAGGCACCAATGTAAAGGTGATTGTGTGCTGAACAGGTCCAGCACCAGCTTTCAATCCTGGCTCTTCTGCTGTGGAGCAGAGGCCAAACGTTCGTGCTGTACTCACTGTGCTGCTGGGCAGCTGAGCGACACCACCTGAGAATTCGGATTCAAATGGGCTTTTAGGTATGAAGCCGAGGAGAGACTGCAATGATGGTGACCCTGTTGCAGGCTGCTTGTGTGCTGAAGAAGCTGAGCACTAGCTTTCCCTGCTGCTCCTTCTGCCGTGTGAGCAGATGCCACTGTTCATTCTGTGCTGACTGTGTTGCTGCGCAGCAGAGAGCAGGCTCTGGACTGATTCCATTCAAATGCTTTTCCTGTATGAAAGTGAGCAGTGAAAGCAACGATGGATGCACCAATGTAAAGGGGATTGTGTGCTGAACAGGTCCAGAACCAGCTTTCAATCCTTGCTCTTCTGCTGTGGGAGCAGATGCCAAACGTTCGTGCTGTACTCACTGTGCGGCTGGGCAGCTGAGACCACTTGAGAATTTGGATTCAAATGGACTTTTAGGTATGAAGCCGAGGAGAGACTTCAATGATGGTGACCCCGTTGCAAAGCTGCTTGTGTGCTGAAGAAGCAGAGCACTAGCTTTCCCTGCTGCTCCTTCTGCCGTGTGAGCAGATGCCACTCTTCATTCTGTGCTGACTGTGTTCCTGCGCAGCAGAGAGCAGGCTCTGGACTGATTCCATTCAAATGCTTTTCCTGTATGAAAGTGAGCAGTGAAAGCAACGATGGAGGCACCAATGTAAAGGGGATTGTGTGCTGAACAGGTCCAGCACCAGCTTTCAATCCTGGCTCTTCTGCTGTGGGAGCAGAGGCCAAACGTTCGTGCTGTACTCACTGTGCTGCTGGGCAGCTGAGAGACACCACCTGAGAATTTGGATTCAAATGGACTTTTAGGTATGAAACCGAGGAGAGACTGCAATGATGGTGACCCCGTTGCAAAGCTGCTTGTGTGCTGAAGAAGTAGAGCACTAGCTTTCCCTGCTGCTCCTTCTGCCGTGTGAGCAGATGCCACTGTTCATTCTGTGCTGACTGTGTTGCTGCCAGCAGAGAGCAGGCTCTGGACTGATTCCATTCAAATGCTTTTCCTGTATGAAAGTGAGCAGTGAAAGCAACGATGGAGGCACCAATGTAAAGGTGATTGTGTGCTGAACAGGTCCAGCACCAGCTTTCAATCCTGGCTCTTCTGCTGTGGGAGCAGAGGCCAAACGTTCGTGCTGTACTAACTGTGCTGCTGGGCAGCTGAGAGACACCACCTGAGAATTTGGATTCAAATGGACTTTTAGGTAGGAAACCGAGGAGAGACTGCAATGATGGTAACCCCGTTGCAAAGCTGCTTGTGTGCTGAAGAGACACAGCCCGAGCTTTCCCTGCTGGTCCTTCTGCCGTGTGAGCAGATGCCACTGTTCATTCTGTGCTGACTGTGTTGCTGCGCAGCAGAGAGCAGGCTCTGGACTGATTCCATTCAAATGCTTTTCCTGTATGAGTGTTAGCAGTGAAAGCAACGATGGAGGCACCAATGTAAAGGTGATTGTGTGCTGAACAGGTCCAGCACCAGCTTTCAATCCTGGCTCTTCTGCTGTGGGAGCAGAGGCCAAACGTTCGTGCTGTACTAACTGTGCTGCTGGGCAGCTGAGAGACACCACCTGAGAATTTGGATTCAAATGGACTTTTAGGTAGGAAACCGAGGAGAGACTGCAATGATGGTAACCCCGTTGCAAAGCTGCTTGTGTGCTGAAGAGACACAGCCCTAGCTTTCCCTGCTGGTCCTTCTGCCGTGTGAGCAGATGCCACTGTTCATTCTGTGCTGTGTTGCTGCCAGCAGGGAGCAGGCTCTGGACGGATTCTATTCAAATGCTTTACCTGTATGAGAGTTAGCAGTGAAAGCAACGATGGAGGCACCAATGTAAAGGGGATTGTGTGCTGAACAGGTCCAGCACCAGCTTTCAATCCTGGCTCTTCTGCTGTGGGTGCAGAGGCCAAACGTTCGTGCTGTACTCACTGTGCTGCTGGGCAGCTGAGACCACTTGAGAATTTGGATTCAAATGGACTTTTAGGTATGAACCCGAGGAGAGACTGCAATGATGGTGACCCCGTTGCAAAGCTGCTTGTGTGCTGAAGAAGCAGAGCACTAGCTTTCCCTGCTGCTCCTTCTGCCGTGTGAGCAGATGCCACTGTTCATTCTGTGCTGACTGTGTTCCTGCGCAGCAGAGAGCAGGCTCTGGACTGATTCCATTCAAATGCTTTTCCTGTATGAAAGTGAGCAGTGAAAGCAACGATGGAGGCACCAATGTAAAGGGGATTGTGTGCTGAACAGGTCCAGCACCAGCTTTCAATCCTGGCTCTTCTGCTGTGGGAGCAGAGGCCAAACGTTCGTGCTGTACTCACTGTGCTGCTGAGCAGCTGAGAGACACCACCTGAGAATTTGGATTCAAATGGACTTTTAGGTATGAAACCGAGGAGAGACTGCAATGATGGTGACACTGTTGCAAAGCTGCTTGTGTGCTGAAGAGATACAGCACTCGCTTTCCCTGCTGGTCCCTCTGCCGTGGGAGCAGATGCCACTGTTCATTCTGTGCTGACTGTGTTGCTGCGGAGCAGAGAGCAGGCTCTGGACTGATTCCATTCAAATGCTTTTCCTTTATGAAACTGAGCAGTGAAAGCAACGATGGAGGCACCAATGTAAAGGGGATTGTGTGCTGAACAGGTCCAGCACCAGCTTTCAATCCTGGCTCTTTTGCTGTGGGAGCAGAGGCCAAACGTTCGTGCTGTACTCACTGTGCTGCTGGGCAGCTGCGCGACACCACCTGAGAATTCGGATTCAAATGGACTTTTAGGTATGAAACCGAGGAGAGACTGCAATGATGGTGACCCCGTTGCAAAGCTGCTTGTGTGCTGAAGAAGCCCAGCACTAGCTTTCCCTGATGCTCCTTCGGCCGTGTGAGCAGATGCCACTGTTCATTCTGTGCTGACTGTGTTGCTGCCAGCAGAGAGCAGGCTCTGGACTGATTCCATTCAAATGCTTTTCCCGTGTGAGTGTTAGCAGTGAAAGCAACGATGGAGGCACCAATGTAAAGGTGATTGTGTGCTGAACAGGTCCAGCCCCAGCTTTCAATCCTGGCTCTTCTGCTGTGGGAGCAGAGGCCAAACGTTCGTGCTGTACTCACTGTGCTGCTGGGCAGCTGAGAGAGACCACCTGAGAATTTGGATTCAAATGGACTTTTAGGTATGAAACCAAGGAGAGACTGGAATGATGGTGACCCCGTTGCAAAGCTGCTTGGGTGATGAAGAAGCCCAGCACTAGCTTTCCCTGCTGGTCCTTCTGCTGTGTTAGCAGAGTCCACTGTTCATTCTGTGCTGACTGTGTTGCTGCGCAGCAGAGAGGAGCCTCTGGACTGATTCCATTCAAATGCTTTTCCTGTATGAAAGTGAGCAGTGAAAGCAACGATGGATGCACTAATGTAAAGGGGATTGTGTGCTGAACAGGTCCAGCACCAGCTTTCAATCCTGGCTCTTCTGCTGTGGGAGCAGAGGCCAAACGTTCGTGCTGTACTCACTCTGCTGCTGGGCAGCTGAGACCACCTGAGAATTTGGATTCAAATGGACTTTTAGGTATGAAACCGAGGAGAGACTGCAATGATGGTAACCCCGTTGCAAAGCTGCTTGTGTGCTGAAGAGACACAGCACAAGCTTTCCCCTGCTGCTCCTTCTGCCGTGTGAGCAGATGCCACTGTTCATTCTGTGCTGTGTTGCTGCCAGCAGGGAGCAGGCTCTGGACTGATTCTATTCAAATGCTTTTCCCTGTATGAAAGTGAGCAGTGAAAGCAACGATGGAGGCACCAATGTAAAGGGGATTGTGTGCTGAACAGGTCCAGCACCAGCTTTCAATCCTTGATCTTCTGCTGTGGGAGCAGATGCCAAACGTTCGTGCTGTACTCACTGTGCTGCTGGGCAGCTGAGACCACCTGAGAATTTGGATTCAAATGGACTTTTAGGTATGAAACCGAGGAGACACTGCAATGATGGTGACCCCGTTGCAAAGCTGCTTGTGTGCTGAAGAAGCCCAGCACTAGCTTTCCCTGCTGGTCCTTCTGCTGTGCGAGCAGAATCTACTGTTCATTCTGTGCTGACTGTGTTGCTGCGCAGCAGAGAGCAGGCTCTGGACTGATTCTATTCAAATGCTTTTCCTATATGAAAGTGAGCAGTGAAAGCAACGATGGATGCACCAATGTAAAGGTGATTTTGTGCTGAACAGGTCCAGCACCAGCTTTCTATCCTGGCTCTTCTGCTGTGGGAGCAGACGCCAAACGTTCGTTCTGTACTCACTGTGCTGCTGGGCAGCTGAGAGAGACCTCCTGAGAATTTGGATTCAAATGGACTTTTTAGGTAGGAAACCGAGGAGGGACTGCAATGATGGTGACCCCGTTGAAAAGCTGCTTGCATGCTGAAGTGACACAGCACTAGCTTTCCCTGCTGGTCCTTCTGCTGTGTGAGCAGATGCCACTGTTCATCTGTGCTGACTGTGTTGCTGTGCAGCAGAGAGCAGGCTCTGGACTGATTCCATTCAAATGCTTTTTCTGTATGAAAGTGAGCAGTGAAAGCAACGATGGAGGCACCAATGTAAAGGTGATTGTGTGCTGAACAGGTCCAGAACCAGCTTTCAATCCTTGCTCTTCTGCTGTGGGAGCAGATGCCAAACGTTCGTGCTGTACTCACTGTGCTGCTGGGCAGCTGAGAGAGACCACCTGAGAATTTGGATTCAAATGGACTTTTAGGAAGGAAACCGAGGAGAGACTGCAATGATGGTGACCCCGTTGCAAAGCTGCTTGTGTGCTGAAGAAGCAGAGCACTAGCTTTCCCTGCTGGTCCTTCGGCCGTGTGAGCAGATGCAACTGTTCATTCTGTGCTGACTGTGTTGCTGCGCAGCAGAGAGCAGGCTCTGGACTGATGCCATTCAAATGCTTTTCCTGTATGAAAGTGAGCAGTGAAAGCAACGATGGATGCACCAATGTAAAGGTGATTGTGTGCTGAACAGGTCCAGCACCAGCTTTCAATCCTGGCTCTTCTGCTGTGGGAGCAGAGGCCAAACGTTCGTGCTTTACTAACTGTGCTGCTGGGCAGCTGAGAGGCACCACCTGAGAATTTGGATTCAAATGGACTTTTAGGTAGGAATCCGAGGAGAGACTGCAATGATGGTGACCCCCGTTGCAAAGCTGCTTGTGTGCTGAAGAGACACAGCACTAGCTTTCCCTGCTGGTCCCTTCTGCCGTGTGAGCAGATGCCACTGTTCATTCTGTGCTGTGTTGCTGCCAGCAGGGAGCAGGCTCTGGACTGATTCTATTCAAATGCTTTTCCTGTATGAAAGTGAGCAGTGAAAGCAACGATGGAGGCACCAATGTAAAGGGGATTGTGTGCTGAACAGGTCCAGCACCAGCTTTCAATCCTGGCTCTTCTGCTGTGGGAGCAGAGGCCAAACGTTCGTGCTGTACTAACTGTGCTGCTGGGCAGCTGAGACCACCTGAGAATTTGGATTCAAATGGACTTTTAGGTATGAAACCAAGGAGAGACTGCAATGATGGTGACCCCGTTGCAAAGCTGCTTGTGTGCTGAAGAGACACAGCACTAGCTTTCCCTGCTGGTCCTTCTGCCGTGTGAGCAGATGCCACTGTTCATTCTGTGCTGACTGTGTTCCTGCCAGCAGAGAGCAGGCTCTGGACTGATCCCATTCAAATGCTTTTCCTGTATGAAAGTGAGCAGTGAAAGCAACGATGGAGGCACCAATGTAAAGGGGATTGTGTGCTGAACAGGTCCAGCACCAGCTTTCAATCCTGGCTCTTCTGCTGTGGGAGCAGAGGCCAAACGTTCATGCTGTACTAAGTGTGCTGCTGGGCAGCTGAGAGAGACCACCTGAGAATTTGGATACAAATGGACTTTTAGGTATGAAACCGAGGAGAGACTGCAATGATGGTGACCCCGTTGCAAAGCTGCTTGTGTGTTGAAGAGAGCACAAGCTTTCCCTGCTGGTCCTTCTGACGTGTGAGCAGATGCCACTGTTCATTCTGTGCTGTGTTGCTGCCAGCAGGGAGCAGGCTCTGGACTGATTCTATTCAAATGCTTTTCCTGTATGAAAGTGAGCAGTGAAAGCAACGATGGAGGCACCAATGTAAAGGGGATTGTGTGCTGAACAGGTCCAGCACCAGCTTTAAATCCTGGCTCTTCTGCTGTGGGAGCAGAGGCCAAACGTTCGTGCTGTACTCACTCTGCTGCTGGGCAGCTGAGAGACACCACCTGAGAATTTGGATTCAAATGGACTTTTAGGTATGAAACCGAGGAGAGACTGCAATGATGGTGACCCCGTTGCAAAGCTGCTTGTGTGCTGAAGAGACGCAGCACTAGTTTTCCCTGCTGGTCCTTCTGCCGTGTGAGCAGATGCCACTGTTCATTCTGTGCTGTGTTGCTGCCAGCAGGGAGCAGGCTCTGGACTTATTCTATTCAAATGCTTTTCCTGTATGAGTGTTAGCAGTGAAAGCAACGATGGAGGCACCAATGTAAAGGTGATTGTGTGCTGAACAGGTCCAGCACCAGCTTTCAATCCTTGCTCTTCTGCTCTGGGAGCAGATGCCAAACGTTCGTGCTGTACTCACTGTGCTGCTGGGCAGCTGAGACCACCTGAGAATTTGGATTCAAATGGACTTTTAGGTATGAAACCGAGGAGAGACTGCAATGATGGTGACCCCGTTGCGAAGCTGCTTGTGTGCTGAAGAAGCAGAGCACTAGCTTTCCCTGCCTGTCCTTCTGCCGTGTGAGCAGATGCCACTGTTCATTCTGTGCTGACTGTGTTCCTGCGCAGCAGAGAGCAGGCTCTGGACTGATTCCATTCAAATGCTTTTCCTGTATGAAAGTGAGCAGTGAAAGCAACGATGGAGGCACCAATGTAAAGGGGATTGTCTGCTGAACAGGTCCAGCACCAGCTTTCAATCCTGGCTCTTCTGCTGTGGGAGCAGAGGCCAAACGTTCGTGCTGTACTAACTGTGCTGCTGGGCAGCTGAGAGAGACAACCTGAGAATTTGGATTCAAATGGACTTTTAGGTAGGAAACCGAGGAGAGACTGCAGTGATGGTGACCCCGTTGCAAAGCTGCTTGTGTGCTGAAGAGACACAGCACTAGCTTTCCCTGCTGGTCCTTCTGCCGTGTGAGCAGATGCCACTGTTCATTCTGTGCTGACTGTGCTGCTGCGCAGCAGAGAGCAGGCTCTGCACTGATTCCATTCAAATGCTTTTCCTGTATGAAAGTGAGCAGTGAAAGCAACGATGGAGGCACCAATGTAAAGGGGATTGTGTGCTGAACAGGTCCAGCACCAGCTTTCAGTCCTGGCTCTTCTGCTGTGGGAGCAGAGGCCAAACGTTCGTGCTGTACTAACTGTGCTGCTGGGCAGCTGAGAGAGACCACCTGAGAATTTGGATTCAAATGGACTTTTAGGTAGGAATCAAGGAGAGACTGCAATGATGGTGACCCCGTTGCAAAGCTGCTTGTGTGCTGAAGAGACACAGCACTAGCTTTCCCTGCTGGTCCTTCTGCCATGTGAGCAGATGCCACTGTTCATTCTGTGCTGTGTTGCTGCCAGCAGGGAGCAGGCTCTGGACTGATTCTATTCAAATGCTTTTCCTGTATGAAAGTGAGCAGTGAAAGCAACGCTGGAGGCACCAATGTAAAGGGGATTGTGTGCTGAACAGGTCCAGCACCAGCTTTCAATCCTGGCTCTTCTGCTGTGGGAGCAGAGGCCAAACGTTCGTGTTGTACTCACTGTGCTCCTGGGCAGCTGAGCGACACCACCTGAGAATTCGGATTCAAATGGACTTTTAGGTATGAAACCGAGGAGAGACTGCAATGATGGTGACCCCGTTGCAAAGCTGCTTGTGTGCTGAAGAAGCAGAGCACTAGCTTTCCCTGCTGTTCCTTCTGCCGTGTGAGCAGATGCCACTGTTCATTCTGTGCTGTGTTGCTGCCAGCAGGGAGCAGGCTCTGGACTGATTCTATTCAAATGCTTTTCCTGTATGAGTGTTAGCAGTGAAAGCAACGATGGAGGCACCAATGTAAAGGTGATTGTGTGCTGAACAGGTCCAGCACCAGCTTTCAATCCTTGCTCTTCTGCTGTGGGAGCAGATGCCAAACGTTCGTGCTGTACTCACTGTGCTGCTGGGCAGCTGAGACCACCTGAGAATTTGGATTCAAATGGACTTTTAGGTATGAAACCGAGGAGAGACTGCAATGATGGTGACCCCGTTGCAAAGCTGCTTGTGTGCTGAAGAAGCAGAGCACTAGCTTTCCCTGCTGCTCCTTCTGCCGTGTGAGCAGATGCCACTGTTCATTCTGTGCTGACTGTGTTCCTGCGCAGCAGAGAGCAGGCTCTGGACTGATTCCATTCAAATGCTTTTCCTGTATGAAAGTGAGCAGTGAAAGCAACGATGGAGGCACCAATGTAAAGGTGATTGTGTGCTGAACAGGTCCAGCACCAGCTTTCAATCCTGGCTCTTCTGCTGTGGGAGCAGAGGCCAAACGTTCGTGCTGTACTCACTGTGCTGCTGGGCAGCTGAGCGACACCACCTGAGAATTTGGATTCAAATGGACTTTTAGGTATGAAAACGAGGAGAGACTGCAATGATGGTGACCCCGTTGCAAAGCTGCTTCTGTGCTGAAGAAGCAGAGCACTAGCTTTCCCTGCTGCTCCTTCTGCCGTGTGAGCAGATGCCACTGTTCATTCTGTGCTGACTGTGTTCCTGCGCAGCAGAGAGCAGGCTCTGGACTGATTCCATTCAAATGCTTTTCCTGTATGAAAGTGAGCAGTGAAAGCAACGATGGAGGCACCAATGTAAAGGGGATTGTGTGCTGAACAGGTCCAGCACCAGCTTTCAATCCTGGCTCTTCTGCTGTGGGAGCAGAGGCCAAACGTTCGTGCTGTACTCACTGTGCTGCTGGGCAGCTGAGAGAGACAACCTGAGAATTTGGATTCAAATGGACTTTTAGGCATGAAACCGAGGAGAGACTGCAATGATGGTGACCCCGTTGCAAAGCTGCTTGTGTGTTGAAGAGACACAGCACTAGCTTTCCCTGCTGGTCCTTCTGCCGTGTGAGCAGATGCCACTGTTCATTCTGTGCTGTGTTGCTGCCAGCAGGGAGCAGGCTCTGGACTGATTCTATTCAAATGCTTTTCCTGTATGAGTGTTAGCAGTGAAAGCAACGATGGAGGCACCAATGTAAAGGTGATTGTGTGCTGAACAGGTCCAGCCCCAGCTTTCAATCCTGGCTCTTCTGCTGTGGGAGCAGAGGCCAAACGTTCGTGCTGTACTCACTGTGCTGCTGGGCAGCTGAGCGACACCACCTGAGAATTCGGATTCAAATGGACTTTTAGGTATGAAGCTGAGGAGAGACTGCAATGATGGTGACCCTGTTGCAGGCTGCTTGTGTGCTGAAGAAGCTGAGCACTAGCTTTCCCTGCTGCTCCTTCTGCCGTGTGAGCAGATGCCACTGTTCATTCTGTGCTGACTGTGTTGCTGCGCAGCAGAGAGCAGGCTCTGGACTGATTCCATTCAAATGCTTTTCCTGTATGAAAGTGAGCAGTGAAAGCAACGATGGATGCACCAATGTAAAGGGGATTGTGTGCTGAACAGGTCCAGCACCAGCTTTCAATCCTTGCTCTTCTGCTGTGGGAGCAGAGGCCAAACGTTCGTGCTGTACTCACTGTGCTGCTGGGCAGCTGAGACCACTTGAGAATTTGGATTCAAATGGACTTTTAGGTATGAAGCCGAGGAGAGACTGCAATGATGGTGACCCCGTTGCAAAGCTGCTTGTGTGTTGAAGAGACACAGCACTAGCTTTCCCTGCTGCTCCTTCTGCCGTGTGAGCAGATGCCACTGTTCATTCTGTGCTGTGTTGCTGCCAGCAGGGAGCAGGCTCTGGACTGATTCCATTCAAATGCTTTTCCTGTATGAAAGTGAGCAGTGAAAGCAACGATGGAGGCACCAATGTAAAGGGGATTGTGTGCTGAACAGGTCCAGCACCAGCTTTCAATCCTGGCTCTTCTGCTGTGGGAGCAGAGGCCAAACGTTCGTGCTGTACTCACTGTGCTGCTGGGCAGCTGAGAGACACCACCTGAGAATTTGGATTCAAATTTACTTTTAGGTATGAAACCGAGGAGAGACTGCAATGATGGTGACCCCGTTGCAAAGCTGCTTGTGTGCTGAAGAAGTAGAGCACTAGCTTTCCCTGCTGCTCCTTCTGCCGTGTGAGCAGATGCCACTCTTCATTCTGTGCTGACTGTGTTGCTGCCAGCAGAGAGCAGGCTCTGGACTGATTCCATTCAAATGCTTTTCCTGTATGAAAGTGAGCAGTGAAAGCAACGATGGAGGCACCAATGTAAAGGTGATTGTGTGCTGAACAGGTCCAGCACCAGCTTTCAATCCTGGCTCTTCTGCTGTGGGAGCAGAGGCCAAACGTTCGTGCTGTACTAACTGTGCTGCTGGGCAGCTGAGAGACACTACCTGAGAATTTGGATTCAAATGGACTTTTAGGTAGGAAACCGAGGAGAGACTGCAATGATGGTAACCCCGTTGCAAAGCTGCTTGTGTGCTGAAGAGACTCAGCCCGAGCTTTCCCTGCTGGTCCTTCTGCCGTGTGAGCTGATGCCACTGTTCATTCTGTGCTGTGTTGCTGCCAGCAGGGAGCAGGCTCTGGACGGATTCTATTCAAATGCTTTTCCTGTATGAAAGTGAGCAGTGAAAGCAACGATGGAGGCACCAATGTAAAGGGGATTGTGTGCTGAACAGGTCCAGCACCAGCTTTCAATCCTGGCTCTTCTGCTGTGGGAGCAGAGGCCAAACGTTCGTGCTGTACTCACTGTGCTGCTGGGCAGCTGAGAGACACCACCTGAGAATTTGGATTCAAATGGACTTTTAGGTAGGAAACCGAGGAGAGACTGCAATGATGGTGACCCCGTTGCAAAGCTGCTTGTGTGCTGAAGAAGTAGACCACTAGCTTTCCCTGCTGCTCCTTCTGCCGTGTGAGCAGATGCCACTGTTCATTCTGTGCTGACTGTGTTGCTGCGCAGCAGAGAGCAGGCTCTGGACTGATTCCATTCAAATGCTTTTCCTGTATGAAAGTGAGCAGTGAAAGCAACGATGGATGCACCAATGTAAAGGTGATTGTGTGCAGAACAGGTCCAGCACCAGCTTTCAATCCTGGCTCTTCTGCTGTGGGAGCAGAGGCCAAACGTTCGTGCTGTACTAACTGTGTTGCTGGGCAGCTGAGAGACACCACCTGAGAATTTGGATTCAAATTTACTTTTAGGTATGAAGCCGAGGAGAGACTGCAATGATGGTGACCCCGTTGCAAAGCTGCTTGTGTGCTGAAGAAGTAGAGCACTAGCTTTCCCTGCTGCTCCTTCTGCCGTGTGAGCAGATGCCACTCTTCATTCTGTGCTGACTGTGTTGCTGCCAGCAGAGAGCAGGCTCTGGACTGATTCCATTCAAATGCTTTTCCTGTATGAAAGTGAGCAGTGAAAGCAACGATGGAGGCACCAATGTAAAGGTGATTGTGTGCTGAACAGGTCCAGCACCAGCTTTCAATCCTGGCTCTTCTGCTGTGGGAGCAGAGGCCAAACGTTCGTGCTGTACTAACTGTGCTGCTGGGCAGCTGAGAGACACCACCTGAGAATTTGGATTCAAATGGACTTTTAGGTAGGAAACCGAGGAGAGACTGCAATGATGGTAACCCCGTTGCAAAGCTGCTTGTGTGCTGAAGAGACTCAGCCCGAGCTTTCCCTGCTGGTCCTTCTGCCGTGTGAGCTGATGCCACTGTTCATTCTGTGCTGTGTTGCTGCCAGCAGGGAGCAGGCTCTGGACGGATTCTATTCAAATGCTTTTCCTGTATGAAAGTGAGCAGTGAAAGCAACGATGGAGGCACCAATGTAAAGGGGATTGTGTGCTGAACAGGTCCAGCACCAGCTTTCAATCCTGGCTCTTCTGCTGTGGGAGCAGAGGCCAAACGTTCGTGCTGTACTCACTGTGCTGCTGGGCAGCTGAGAGACACCACCTGAGAATTTGGATTCAAATGGACTTTTAGGTATGAAACCGAGGAGAGACTGCAATGATGGTGACCCCGTTGCAAAGCTGCTTGTGTGCTGAAGAAGTAGACCACTAGCTTTCCCTGCTGCTCCTTCTGCCGTGTGAGCAGATGCCACTGTTCATTCTGTGCTGACTGTGTTGCTGCGCAGCAGAGAGCAGGCTCTGGACTGATTCCATTCAAATGCTTTTCCTGTATGAAAGTGAGCAGTGAAAGCAACGATGGATGCACCAATGTAAAGGTGATTGTGTGCAGAACAGGTCCAGCACCAGCTTTCAATCCTGGCTCTTCTGCTGTGGGAGCAGAGGCCAAACGTTCGTGCTGTACTAACTGTGTTGCTGGGCAGCTGAGAGACACCACCTGAGAATTTGGATTCAAATTTACTTTTAGGTATGAAACCGAGGAGAGACTGCAATGATGGTGACCCCGTTGCAAAGCTGCTTGTGTGCTGAAGAAGTAGAGCACTAGCTTTCCCTGCTGCTCCTTCTGCCGTGTGAGCAGATGCCACTCTTCATTCTGTGCTGACTGTGTTGCTGCCAGCAGAGAGCAGGCTCTGGACTGATTCCATTCAAATGCTTTTCCTGTATGAAAGTGAGCAGTGAAAGCAACGATGGAGGCACCAATGTAAAGGGGATTGTGTGCTGAACAGGTCCAGCACCAGCTTTCAATCCTGGCTCTTCTGCTGTGGGAGCAGAGGCCAAACGTTCGTGCTGTACTAACTGTGCTGCTGGGCAGCTGAGAGACACCACCTGAGAATTTGGATTCAAATGGACTTTTAGGTAGGAAACCGAGGAGAGACTGCAATGATGGTAACCCCGTTGCAAAGCTGCTTGTGTGCTGAAGAGACTCAGCCCGAGCTTTCCCTGCTGGTCCTTCTGCCGTGTGAGCTGATGCCACTGTTCATTCTGTGCTGTGTTGCTGCCAGCAGGGAGCAGGCTCTGGACGGATTCTATTCAAATGCTTTTCCTGTATGAAAGTGAGCAGTGAAAGCAACGATGGAGGCACCAATGTAAAGGGGATTGTGTGCTGAACAGGTCCAGCACCAGCTTTCAATCCTGGCTCTTCTGCTTTGGGAGCAGAGGCCAAACGTTCGTGCTGTACTCACTGTGCTGCTGGGCAGCTGAGAGACACCACCTGAGAATTTGGATTCAAATGGACTTTTAGGTAGGAAACCGAGGAGAGACTGCAATGATGGTGACCCCGTTGCAAAGCTGCTTGTGTGCTGAAGAAGTAGACCACTAGCTTTCCCTGCTGCTCCTTCTGCCGTGTGAGCAGATGCCAATGTTCATTCTGTGCTGACTGTGTTGCTGCGCAGCAGAGAGCAGGCTCTGGACTGATTCCATTCAAATGCTTTTCCTGTATGAAAGTGAGCAGTGAAAGCAACGATGGATGCACCAATGTAAAGGTGATTGTGTGCAGAACAGGTCCAGCACCAGCTTTCAATCCTGGCTCTTCTGCTGTGGGAGCAGAGGCCAAACGTTCGTGCTGTACTAACTGTGTTGCTGGGCAGCTGAGAGACACCACCTGAGAATTTGGATTCAAATGGACTTTTAGGTATGAAACCGAGGAGAGACTGCAATGATGGTAACCCCGTTGCAAAGCTGCTTGTGTGCTGAAGAGACACAGCCCGAGCTTTCCCTGCTGGTCCTTCTGCCGTGTGAGCAGATGCCCCTGTTCATTCTGTGCTGTGTTGCTGCCAGCAGGGAGCAGGCTCTGGACGGATTCTATTCAAATGCTTTTCCTGTATGAGTGTTAGCAGTGAAAGCAACGATGGAGGCACCAATGTAAAGGTGATTGTGTGCTGAACAGGTCCAGCACCAGCTTTCAATCCTGGCTCTTCTGCTGTGGGAGCAGAGGCCAAACGTTCGTGCTGTACTAACTGTGCTGCTGGGCAGCTGAGAGACACCACCTGAGAATTTGGATTCAAATGGACTTTTAGGTAGGAAACCGAGGAGAGACTGCAATGATGGTGACCCCGTTGCAAAGCTGCTTGTGTGCTGAAGAAGCAGAGCACTAGCTTTCCCTGCTGCTCCTTCTGCCGTGTGAGCAGATGCCACTGTTCATTCTGTGCTGACTGTGTTGCTGCGCAGCAGAGAGCAGGCTCTGGACTGATTCCATTCAAATGCTTTTCCTGTATGAGTGTTAGCAGTGAAAGCAACGATGGAGGCACCAATGTAAAGGTGATTGTGTGCTGAACAGGTCCAGCACCAGCTTTCAATCCTGGCTCTTCTGCTGTGGGAGCAGAGGCCAAACGTTCGTGCTGTACTAACTGTGCTGCTGGGCAGCTGAGAGACACCACCTGAGAATTTGGATTCAAATGGACTTTTAGGTATGAAACCGAGGAGAGACTGCAATGATGGTAACCCCGTTGCAAAGCTGCTTGTGTGCTGAAGAGACACAGCCCGAGCTTTCCCTGCTGGTCCTTCTGCCGTGTGAGCAGATGCCCCTGTTCATTCTGTGCTGTGTTGCTGCCAGCAGGGAGCAGGCTCTGGACGGATTCTATTCAAATGCTTTTCCTGTATGAGTGTTAGCAGTGAAAGCAACGATGGAGGCACCAATGTAAAGGTGATTGTGTGCTGAACAGGTCCAGCACCAGCTTTCAATCCTGGCTCTTCTGCTGTGGGAGCAGAGGCCAAACGTTCGTGCTGTACTAACTGTGCTGCTGGGCAGCTGAGAGACACCACCTGAGAATTTGGATTCAAATGGACTTTTAGGTATGAAGCCGAGGAGAGACTGCAATGATGGTGACCCCGTTGCAAAGCTGCTTGTGTGCTGAAGAAGCAGAGCACTAGCTTTCCCTGCTGCTCCTTCTGCCGTGTGAGCAGAAGCCACTGTTCATTCTGTGCTGACTGTGTTCCAGCGCAGCAGAGAGCAGCCTCTGGACTGATTCCATTCAAATGCTTTTCCTGTACGAAAGTGAGCAGTGAAAGCAACGATGAATGCACCAATGTAAAAGGGATTGTGTGCTGAACAGGTCCAGCACCCGCTTTCAATCCTGGCTCTTCTGCTGTGGGAGCAGAGGCCAAACGTTCGTGCTGTACTAACTGTGCTGCTGGGCAACTGAGAGACACCACCTGAGAATTCGGATTCAAATGGACTTTTAGGTATGAAACCGAGGAGAGACTTCAATGATGGTGACCCCGTTGCAAAGCTGCTTGTGTGCTGAAGAAGCAGAGCACTAGCTTTCCCTGCTGCTCCTTCTGCCGTGTGAGCAGATGCCACTGTTCATTCTGTGCTGAGTGTGTTGCTGCGCAGCAGAGAGCAGGCTCTGGACTGATTCCATTCAAATGCTTTTCCTGTATGAAAGTGAGCAGTGAAAGCAACGATGGATGCACCAATGTAAAGGTGATTGTGTGCAGAACAGGTCCAGCACCAGCTTTCAATCCTGGCTCTTCTGCTGTGGGAGCAGAGGCCAAACGTTCGTGCTGTACTAACTGTGTTGCTGGGCAGCTGAGAGACACCACCTGAGAATTTGGATTCAAATTTACTTTTAGGTATGAAACCGAGGAGAGACTGCAATGATGGTGACCCCGTTGCAAAGCTGCTTGTGTGCTGAAGAAGTAGAGCACTAGCTTTCCCTGCTGCTCCTTCTGCCGTGTGAGCAGATGCCACTCTTCATTCTGTGCTGACTGTGTTGCTGCCAGCAGAGAGCAGGCTCTGGACTGATTCCATTCAAATGCTTTTCCTGTATGAAAGTGAGCAGTGAAAGCAACGATGGAGGCACCAATGTAAAGGTGATTGTGTGCTGAACAGGTCCAGCACCAGCTTTCAATCCTGGCTCTTCTGCTGTGGGAGCAGAGGCCAAACGTTCGTGCTGTACTAACTGTGCTGCTGGGCAGCTGAGAGACACCACCTGAGAATTTGGATTCAAATGGACTTTTAGGTAGGAAACCGAGGAGAGACTGCAATGATGGTAACCCCGTTGCAAAGCTGCTTGTGTGCTGAAGAGACTCAGCCCGAGCTTTCCCTGCTGGTCCTTCTGCCGTGTGAGCTGATGCCACTGTTCATTCTGTGCTGTGTTGCTGCCAGCAGGGAGCAGGCTCTGGACGGATTCTATTCAAATGCTTTTCCTGTATGAAAGTGAGCAGTGAAAGCAACGATGGAGGCACCAATGTAAAGGGGATTGTGTGCTGAACAGGTCCAGCACCAGCTTTCAATCCTGGCTCTTCTGCTTTGGGAGCAGAGGCCAAACGTTCGTGCTGTACTCACTGGCGGCTGGGCAGCTGAGAGACACCACCTGAGAATTTGGATTCAAATGGACTTTTAGGTATGAAACCGAGGAGAGACTGCAATGATGGTAACCCCGTTGCAAAGCTGCTTGTGTGCTGAAGAGACACAGCCCGAGCTTTCCCTGCTGGTCCTTCTGCCGTGTGAGCAGATGCCCCTGTTCATTCTGTGCTGTGTTGCTGCCAGCAGGGAGCAGGCTCTGGACGGATTCTATTCAAATGCTTTTCCTGTATGAGTGTTAGCAGTGAAAGCAACGATGGAGGCACCAATGTAAAGGTGATTGTGTGCTGAACAGGTCCAGCACCAGCTTTCAATCCAGGCTCTTCTGCTGTGGGAGCAGAGGCCAAACGTTCGTGCTGTACTAACTGTGCTGCTGGGCAGCTGAGAGACACCACCTGAGAATTTGGATTCAAATGGACTTTTAGGTATGAACCCGAGGAGAGACTGCAATGATGGTGACCCCGTTGCAAAGCTGCTTGTGTGCTGAAGAAGCAGAGCACTAGCTTTCCCTGCTGCTCCTTCTGCCGTGTGAGCAGATGCCACTGTTCATTCTGTGCTGACTGTGTTCCAGCGCAGCAGAGAGCAGCCTCTGGACTGATTCCATTCAAATGCTTTTCCTGTACGAAAGTGAGCAGTGAAAGCAACGATGAATGCACCAATGTAAAAGGGATTGTGTGCTGAACAGGTCCAGCACCCGCTTTCAATCCTGGCTCTTCTGCTGTGGGAGCAGAGGCCAAACGTTCGTGCTGTACTAACTGTGCTGCTGGGCAACTGAGAGACACCACCTGAGAATTCGGATTCAAATGGACTTTTAGGTATGAAACCGAGGAGAGACTTCAATGATGGTGACCCCGTTGCAAAGCTGCTTGTGTGCTGAAGAAGCAGAGCACTAGCTTTCCCTGCTGCTCCTTCTGCCGTGTGAGCAGATGCCACTGTTCATTCTGTGCTGAGTGTGTTGCTGCGCAGCAGAGAGCAGGCTCTGGACTGATTCCATTCAAATGCTTTTCCTGTATGAAAGTGAGCAGTGAAAGCAACGATGGATGCACCAATGTAAAGGGGATTGTGTGCTGAACAGGTCCAGCACCAGCTTTCAATCCTGGCTCTTCTGCTGTGGGAGCAGAGGCCAAACGTTCGTGCTGTACTAACTGTGCTGCTGGGCAGCTGAGAGACACCACCTGAGAATTTGGATTCAAATGGACTTTTAGGTAGGAAACCGAGGAGAGACTGCAATGATGGTGACCCCGTTGCAAAGCTGCTTGTGTGCTGAAGAAGCAGAGCAGTAGCTTTCCCTGCTGGTCCTTCTGCCGTGTGAGCAGATGCCACTGTTCATTCTGTGCTGACTGTGTTGCTGCGCAGCAGAGAGCAGGCTCTGGACTGATTCCATTCAAATGCTTTTCCTGTATGAGTGTTAGCAGTGAAAGCAACGATGGAGGCACCAATGTAAAGGTGATTGTGTGCTGAACAGGTCCAGCACCAGCTTTCAATCCTGGCTCTTCTGCTGTGGGAGCAGAGGCCAAACGTTCGTGCTGTACTAACTGTGCTGCTGGGCAGCTGAGAGACACCACCTGAGAATTTGGATTCAAATGGACTTTTAGGTAGGAAACCGAGGAGAGACTGCAATGATGGTAACCCCGTTGCAAAGCTGCTTGTGTGCTGAAGAGACACAGCCCGAGCTTTCCCTGCTGGTCCTTCTGCCGTGTGAGCAGATGCCACTGTTCATTCTGTGCTGTGTTGCTGCCAGCAGGGAGCAGGTTCTGGACTGATTCCATTCAAATGCTTTTCCTGTATGAAAGTGAGCAGTGAAAGCAACGATGGAGGCACCAATGTAAAGGGGATTGTGTGCTGAACAGGTCCAGCACCAGCTTTCAATCCTGGCTCTTCTGCTGTGGGAGCAGAGGCCAAACGTTCGTGCTGTACTAACTGTGCTGCTGGGCAGCTGAGAGACACCACCTGAGAATTTGGATTCAAATGGACTTTTAGGTAGGAAACCGAGGAGAGACTGCAATGATGGTGACCCCGTTGCAAAGCTGCATGTGTGCTGAAGAGACACAGCACTAGCTTTCCCTGCTGGTCCTTCTGCCGTGTGAGCAGATGCCACTGTTCATTCTGTGCTGACTGTGTTCCTGCACAGCAGAGAGCAGGCTCTGGACTGATTCCATTCAAATGCTTTTCCTGTATGAAAGTGAGCAGTGAAAGCAACGATGGAGGCACCAATGTAAAGGGGATTGTGTGCTGAACAGGTCCAGCACCAGCTTTCAATCCTGGCTCTTCTGCTGTGGGAGCAGAGGCCAAACGTTCGTGCTGTACTCACTGTGCTGCTGGGCAGCTGAGCGACACCACCTGAGAATTCGGATTCAAATGGACTTTTAGGTATGAAGCCGAGGAGAGACTGCAATGATGGTGACCCCGTTGCAAAGCTGCTTGTGTGCTGAAGAAGCAGAGCACTAGCTTTCCCTGCTGGTCCTTCTGCCGTGTGAGCAGATGCCACTGTTCATTCTGTGCTGATTGTGTTGCTGCGCAGCAGAGAGCAGCCTCTGGACTGATTCCATTCAAATGCTTTTCCTGTATGAAAGTGAGCAGTGAAAGCAACGATGGAGGCACCAATGTAAAGGGGATTGTGTGCTGAACTGGTCCAGCACCAGCTTTCAATCCTGGCTCTTCTGCTGTGGGAGCAGAGGCCAAACGTTCGTGCTGTACTCACTGTGCTGCTGGGCAGCTGAGAGACACCACCTGAGAATTTGGATTCAAATGGACTTTTAGGTATGAAGCCGAGGAGAGACTGCAATGATGGTGACCCCGTTGCAAAGCTGCTTGTGTGCTGAAGAAGTAGAGCACTAGCTTTCCCTGCTGCTCCTTCTGCCGTGTGAGCAGACGCCACTGTTCATTCTGTGCTGACTGTGTTGCTGCGCAGCAGAGAGCAGCCTCTGGACTGATCCCATTCAAATGCTTTTCCTGTATGAGTGTTAGCAGTGAAAGCAACGATGGAGGCACCAATGTAAAGGTGATTGTGTGCTGAACAGGTCCAGCACCAGCTTTCAATCCTGGCTCTTCTGCTGTGGGAGCAGAGGCCAAACGTTCGTGCTGTACTAACTGTGCTGCTGGGCAGCTGAGAGACACAACCTGCGAATTTGGATTCAAATGGACTTTTAGGTAGGAAACCGAGGAGAGACTGCAATGATGGTAACCCCGTTGCAAAGCTGCTTGTGTGCTGAAGAGACACAGCACTAGCTTTCCCTGATGCTCCTTCTGCCGTGTAGGCAGATGCCACTGTTCATTCTGTGCTGTGTTGCTGCCAGCAGGGAGCAGGCTCTGGACGGATTCTATTCAAATGCTTTTCCTGTATGAAAGTGAGCAGTGAAAGCAACGATGGAGGCACCAATGTAAAGGGGATTGTGTGCTGAACAGGTCCAGCACCAGCTTTCAATCCTGGCTCTTCTGCTTTGGGAGCAGAGGCCAAACGTTCGTGCTGTACTAACTGTGCTGCTGGGCAGCTGAGAGACACCACCTGAGAATTTGGATTCAAATGGACTTTTAGGTATGAAACCGAGGAGAGATTGCAATGATGGTGACCCCGTTGCAAAGCTGCTTGTGTGCTGAAGATGTAGACCACTAGCTTTCCCTGCTGGTCCTTCTGCCGTGTGAGCAGATGCCACTGTTCATTCTGTGCTGACTGTTTTGCTGCGCAGCAGAGAGCAGTCTCTGGACTGATTCCATTCAAATGCTTTTCCTGTATGAAAGTGAGCAGTGAAAGCAACGATGGATGCACCAATGTAAAGGAGATTGTGTGCTGAACAGGTCCAGCACCAGCTTTCAATCCTGGCTCTTCTGCTGTGGGAGCAGAGGCCAAACGTTCGTGCTGTACTAACTGTGCTGCTGGGCAGCTGAGAGACACCACCTGAGAATTTGGATTCAAATGGACTTTTAGGTAGGAAACCGAGGAGAGACTGCAATGATGGTAACCCCGTTGCAAACCTGCTTGTGTGCTGAAGAGACACAGCCCGAGATTTCCCTGCTGGTCCTTCTGCCGTGTGAGCAGATGCCACTGTTCATTCTGTGCTGTGTTGCTGCCAGCAGGGAGCAGGCTCTGGACTGATTCCATTCAAATGCTTTTCCTGTATGAGTGTTAGCAGTGAAAGCAACGATGGAGGCACCAATGTAAAGGTGATTGTGTGCTGAACAGGTCCAGCAGCAGCTTTCAATCCTGGCTCTTCTGCTGTGGGAGCAGAGGCCAAACGTTCGTGCTGTACTAACTGTGCTGCTGGGCAGCTGAGAGACACCACCTGAGAATTTGGATTCAAATGGACTTTTAGGTAGGAAACCGAGGAGAGACTGCAATGATGGTGACCCCGTTGCAAAGCTGCTTGTGTGCTGAAGAGACACAGCACTAGCTTTCCCTGCTGGTCCTTCTGCCGTGTGAGCAGATGCCACTGTTCATTCTGTGCTGACTGTGTTGCTGCGCAGCAGAGAGCAGCCTCTGGACTGATTCCATTCAAATGCTTTTCCTGTATGAAAGTGAGCAGTGAAAGCAACGATGAATGCACCAATGTAAAAGGGATTGTGTGCTGAACAGGTCCAGCACCAGCTTTCAATCCTGGCTCTTCTGCTGTGGGAGCAGAGGCCAAACGTTCGTGCTGTACTAACTGTGCTGCTGGGCAGCTGAGAGACACCACCTGAGAATTTGGATTCAAATGGACTTTTAGGTAGGAAACCGAGGAGAGACTGCAATGATGGTGACCCCGTTGCAAAGCTGCTTGTGTGCTGAAGAAGCAGAGCACTAGCTTTCCCTGCTGCTCCTTCTGCCGTGTGAGCAGAAGCCACTGTTCATTCTGTGCTGACTGTGTTGCTGCGCAGCAGAGAGCAGCCTCTGGACTGATCCCATTCAAATGCTTTTCCTGTATGAAAGTGAGCAGTGAAAGCAACGATGAATGCACCAATGTAAAAGGGATTGTGTGCTGAACAGGTCCAGCACCAGCTTTCAATCCTGGCTCTTCTGCTGTGGGAGCAGAGGCCAAACGTTCGTGCTGTACTCACTGTGCTGCTGGGCAGCTGAGAGACACCACCTGAGAATTTGGATTCAAATGGACTTTTAGGTATGAAACCGAGGAGAGACTGCAATGATGGTAACCCCGTTGCAAAGCTGCTTGTGTGCTGAAGAGACACAACCCGAGCTTTCCCTGCTGGTCCTTCTGCCGTGTGAGCAGATGCCACTGTTCATTCTGTGCTGTGTTGCTGCCAGCAGGGAGCGGGCTCTGGACGGATTCTATTCAAATGCTTTTCCTGTATGAAAGTGAGCAGTGAAAGCAACGATGGAGGCACCAATGTAGAGGGGATTGTGTGCTGAACAGGTCCAGCACCAGCTTTCAATCCTGGCTCTTCTGCTGTGGGAGCAGAGGCCAAACGTTCGTGCTGTACTCACTGTGCTGCTGGGCAGCTGAGCGACACCACCTGAGAATTCGGATTCAAATGGACTTTTAGGTATGAAGCCGAGGAGAGACTGCAATGATGGTGACCCCGTTGCAAAGCTGCTTGTGTGCTGAAGAAGCAGAGCACTAGCTTTCCCTGCTGCTCCTTCTGCCGTGTGAGCAGAAGCCACTGTTCATTCTGTGCTGACTGTGTTGCTGCGCAGCAGAGAGCAGCCTCTGGACTGATCCCATTCAAATGCTTTTCCTGTATGAAAGTGAGCAGTGAAAGCAACGATGAATGCACCAATGTAAAAGGGATTGTGTGCTGAACAGGTCCAGCACCAGCTTTCAATCCTGGCTCTTCTGCTGTGGGAGCAGAGGCCAAACGTTCGTGCTGTACTCACTGTGCTGCTGGGCAGCTGAGAGACACCACCTGAGAATTTGGATTCAAATGGACTTTTAGGTATGAAACCGAGGAGAGACTGCAATGATGGTAACCCCGTTGCAAAGCTGCTTGTGTGCTGAAGAGACACAACCCGAGCTTTCCCTGCTGGTCCTTCTGCCGTGTGAGCAGATGCCACTGTTCATTCTGTGCTGTGTTGCTGCCAGCAGGGAGCGGGCTCTGGACGGATTCTATTCAAATGCTTTTCCTGTATGAGTGTTAGCAGTGAAAGCAACGATGGAGGCACCAATGTAAAGGGGATTGTGTGCTGAACAGGTCCAGCACCAGCTTTCAATCCTGGCTCTTCTGCTGTGGGAGCAGAGGCCAAACGTTCGTGCTGTACTAACTGTGCTGCTGGGCAGCTGAGAGACACCACCTGAGAATTCGGATTCAAATGGACTTTTAGGTATGAAGCCGAGGAGAGACTGCAATGATGGTGACCCCGTTGCAAAGCTGCTTGTGTGCTGAAGAAGCAGAGCACTAGCTTTCCCTGCTGCTCCTTCTGCCGTGTGAGCAGATGCCACTCTTCATTCTGTGCTGACTGTGTTGCTGCGCAGCAGAGAGCAGCCTCTGGACTGATTCCATTCAAATGCTTTTCCTGTATGAAAGTGAGCAGTGAAAGCAACGATGAATGCACCAATGTAAAAGGGATTGTGTGCTGAACAGGTCCAGCACCAGCTTTCAATCCTGGCTCTTCTGCTGTGGGAGCAGAGGCCAAACGTTCGTGCTGTACTAACTGTGCTGCTGGGCAGCTGAGAGACACCACCTGAGAATTTGGATTCAAATGGACTTTTAGGTATGAAGCCGAGGAGAGACTGCAATGATGGTGACCCCGTTGCAAAGCTGCTTGTGTGCTGAAGAAGCAGAGCACTAGCTTTCCCTGCTGCTCCTTCTGCCGTGTGAGCAGAAGCCACTGTTCATTCTGTGCTGACTGTGTTGCTGCGCAGCAGAGAGCAGCCTCTGGACTGATCCCATTCAAATGCTTTTCCTGTATGAAAGTGAGCAGTGAAAGCAACGATGAATGCACCAATGTAAAAGGGATTGTGTGCTGAACAGGTCCAGCACCAGCTTTCAATCCTGGCTCTTCTGCTGTGGGAGCAGAGGCCAAACGTTCGTGCTGTACTCACTGTGCTGCTGGGCAGCTGAGCGACACCACCTGAGAATTCGGATTCAAATGGACTTTTAGGTATGAAGCCGAGGAGAGACTGCAATGATGGTGACCCCGTTGCAAAGCTGCTTGTGTGCTGAAGAAGCAGAGCACTAGCTTTCCCTGCTGCTCCTTCTGCCGTGTGAGCAGATGCCACTGTTGATTCTGTGCTGTGTTGCTGCCAGCAGGGAGCAGGCTCTGGACGGATTCTATTCAAATGCTTTTCCTGTATGAGTGTTAGCAGTGAAAGCAACGATGGAGGCACCAATGTAAAGGGGATTGTGTGCTGAACAGGTCCAGCACCAGCTTTCAATCCTGGCTCTTCTGCTGTGGGAGCAGAGGCCAAACGTTCGTGCTGTACTCACTGTGCTGCTGGGCAGCTGAGAGACACCACCTGAGAATTCGGATTCAAATGGACTTTTAGGTATGAAGCCGAGGAGAGACTGCAATGATGGTGACCCCGTTGCAAAGCTGCTTGTGTGCTGAAGAAGCAGAGCACTAGCTTTCCCTGCTGCTCCTTCTGCCGTGTGAGCAGATGCCACTGTTCATTCTGTGCTGACTGTGTTGCTGCGCAGCAGAGAGCAGCCTCTGGACTGATTCCATTCAAATGCTTTTCCTGTATGAAAGTGAGCAGTGAAAGCAACGATGAATGCACCAATGTAAAAGGGATTGTGTGCTGAACAGGTCCAGCACCAGCTTTCAATCCTGGCTCTTCTGCTGTGGGAGCAGAGGCCAAACGTTCGTGCTGTACTCACTGTGCTGCTGGGCAGCTGAGAGACACCACCTGAGAATTCGGATTCAAATGGACTTTTAGGTATGAAGCCGAGGAGAGACTGCAATGATGGTGACCCCGTTGCAAAGCTGCTTGTGTGCTGAAGAAGCAGAGCACTAGCTTTCCCTGCTGCTCCTTCTGCCGTGTGAGCAGGTGCCACTGTTCATTCTGTGCTGTGTTGCTGCCAGCACGGAGCAGGCTCTGGACGGATTCTATTCAAATGCTTTTCCTGTATGAGTGTTAGCAGTGAAAGCAACGATGGAGGCACCAATGTAAAGGGGATTGTGTGCTGAACAGGTCCAGCACCAGCTTTCAATCCTGGCTCTTCTGCTGTGGGAGCAGAGGCCAAACGTTCGTGCTGTACTCACTGTGCTGCTGGGCAGCTGAGAGACACCACCTGAGAATTTGGATTCAAATGGACTTTTAGGTATGAACCCGAGGAGAGACTGCAATGATGGTGACCCCGTTGCAAAGCTGCTTGTGTGCTGAAGAAGCAGAGCACTAGCTTTCCCTGCTGCTCCTTCACCCGTGTGAGCAGATGCCACTGTTCATTCTGTGCTGTGTTGCTGCCAGCAGGGAGCAGGCTCTGGACTGATTCTATTCAAATGCTTTTCCTGTATGAGTGTTAGCAGTGAAAGCAACGATGGATGCACCAATGTAAAGGGGATTGTGTGCTGAACAGGTCCAGCAGCAGCTTTCAATCCTGGCTCTTCTGCTGTGGGAGCAGAGGCCAAACGTTCGTGCTGTACTCACTGTACTGCTGGGCAGCTGAGACCGCTTGAGAATTTGGATTCAAATGGACTTTTAGGTATGAACCCGAGGAGAGACTTCAATGATCGTGACCCCGTTTCAAAGCTGCTTGTGTGCTGAAGAAGCAGAGCACTAGCTTTCCCTGCTGCTCCTTCTGCCGTGTGAGCAGATGCCACTGTTCATTCTGTGCTGACTGTGTTGCTGTGCAGCAGAGAGCAGGCTCTGGACTGATTCCATTCAAATGCTTTTCCTGTATGAAAGTGAGCAGTGAAAGCAACGATGGAGGCACCAATGTAAAGGGGATTGTGTGCTGAACAGGTCCAGCACCAGCTTTCAATCCTGGCTCTTCTGCTGTGGGAGCAGAGGCCAAACGTTCGTGCTGTACTCACTGTGCTGCTGGGCAGCTGAGAGACACCACCTGAGAATTTGGATTCAAATGGACTTTTAGGTATGAAACCGAGGAGAGACTGCAATGATGGTGACCCCGTTGCAAAGCTGCTTGTGCGCTGAAGAAGCAGAGCACTAGCTTTCCCTGCTGCTCCTTCTGCCGTGTGAGCAGATGCCACTGTTCATTCTGTGCTGACTGTGTTGCTGCACAGCAGAGAGCAGCCTCTGGACTGATTCCATTCAAATGCTTTTCCTGTATCAAAGTGAGCAGTGAAAGCAACGATGAATGCACCAATGTAAAAGGGATTGTGTGCTGAACAGGTCCAGCACCAGCTTTCAATCCTGGCTCTTCTGCTGTGGGAGCAGAGGCCAAACGTTCGTGCTGTACTAACTGTGCTGCTGGGCAGCTGAGAGACAACACCTGAGAATTTGGATTCAAATGGACTTTTAGGTATGAACCCGAGGAGAGACTGCAATGATGGTGACCCCGTTGCAAAGCTGCTTGTGTGCTGAAGAAGCAGAGCACTAGCTTTCCCTGCTGCTCCTTCTGCCGTGTGAGCAGATGCCACTCTTCATTCTGTGCTGTGTTGCTGCCAGCAGGGAGCAGGCTCTGGACGGATTCTATTCAAATGCTTTTCCTGTATGAGTGTTAGCAGTGAAAGCAACGATGGAGGCACCAATGTAAAGGGGATTGTGTGCTGAACAGGTCCAGCAGCAGCTTTCAATCCTGGCTCTTCTGCTGTGGGAGCAGAGGCCAAACGTTCGTGCTGTACTAACTGTGCTGCTGGGCAGCTGAGAGACACCACCTGAGAATTTGGATTCAAATTTACTTTTAGGTATGAAACCGAGGAGAGACTGCAATGATGGTGACCCCGTTGCAAAGCTGCTTGTGTGCTGAAGAAGCAGAGCACTAGCTTTCCCTGCTGCTCCTTCTGCCGTGTGAGCAGATGCCACTGTTGATTCTGTGCTGTGTTGCTGCCAGCAGGGAGCAGGCTCTGGACGGATTCTATTCAAATGCTTTTCCTGTATGAGTGTTAGCAGTGAAAGCAACGATGGAGGCACCAATGTAAAGGGGATTGTGTGCTGAACAGGTCCAGCACCAGCTTTCAATCCTGGCTCTTCTGCTGTGGGAGCAGAGGCCAAACGTTCGTGCTGTACTAACTGTGCTGCTGGGCAGCTGAGAGAGACCACCTGAGAATTTGGATTCAAATGGACTTTTAGGTAGGAAACCGAGGAGAGACTGCAATGATGGTGACCCCGTTGCAAAGCTGCTTGTGTGCTGAAGAAGCAGAGCACTAGCTTTCCCTGCTGCTCCTTCTGCCGTGTGAGCAGATGCCACTCTTCATTATGTGCTGACTGTGTTGCTGCGCAGCAGAGAGCAGCCTCTGGATTGATTCCATTCAAATGCTTTTCCTGTATGAAAGTGAGCAGTGAAAGCAACGATGAATGCACCAATGTAAAAGGGATTGTGAGCTGAACAGGTCCAGCACAAGCTTTCAATCCTGGCTCTTCTGCAGTTGGAGCAGAGGCCAAACGTTCGTGCTGTACTAACTGTGCTGCTGGGCAGCTGAGAGACACCACCTGAGAATTTGGATTCAAATGGACTTTTAGGTATGAAACCGAGGAGAGACTGCAATGATGGTGACCCCGTTGCAAAGCTGCTTGTGTGCTGAAGAAGCAGAGCACTAGCTTTCCCTGCTGCTCCTTCTGCCGTGTGAGCAGGTGCCACTGTTCATTCTGTGCTGTGTTGCTGCCAGCACGGAGCAGGCTCTGGACGGATTCTATTCAAATGCTTTTCCTGTATGAGTGTTAGCAGTGAAAGCAACGATGGAGGCACCAATGTAAAGGGGATTGTGTGCTGAACAGGTCCAGCACCAGCTTTCAATCCTGGCTCTTCTGCTGTGGGAGCAGAGGCCAAACGTTCGTGCTGTACTCACTGTGCTGCTGGGCAGCTGAGAGACACCACCTGAGAATTTGGATTCAAATGGACTTTTAGGTATGAACCCGAGGAGAGACTGCAATGATGGTGACCCCGTTGCAAAGCTGCTTGTGTGCTGAAGAAGCAGAGCACTAGCTTTCCCTGCTGCTCCTTCTGCCGTGTGAGCAGATGCCACTCTTCATTCTGTGCTGACTGTGTTGCTGCGCAGCAGAGAGCAGCCTCTGGACTGATTCCATTCAAATGCTTTTCCTGTATGAAAGTGAGCAGTGAAAGCAACGATGAATGCACCAATGTAAAAGGGATTGTGTGCTGAACAGGTCCAGCACCAGCTTTCAATCCTGGCTCTTCTGCTGTGGGAGCAGAGGCCAAACGTTCGTGCTGTACTAACTGTGCTGCTGGGCAGCTGAGAGACACCACCTGAGAATTTGGATTCAAATGGACTTTTAGGTATGAAGCCGAGGAGAGACTGCAATGATGGTGACCCCGTTGCAAAGCTGCTTGTGTGCTGAAGAAGCAGAGCACTAGCTTTCCCTGCTGCTCCTTCTGCCGTGTGAGCAGAAGCCACTGTTCATTCTGTGCTGACTGTGTTGCTGCGCAGCAGAGAGCAGCCTCTGGACTGATCCCATTCAAATGCTTTTCCTGTATGAAAGTGAGCAGTGAAAGCAACGATGAATGCACCAATGTAAAAGGGATTGTGTGCTGAACAGGTCCAGCACCAGCTTTCAATCCTGGCTCTTCTGCTGTGGGAGCAGAGGCCAAACGTTCGTGCTGTACTCACTGTGCTGCTGGGCAGCTGAGCGACACCACCTGAGAATTCGGATTCAAATGGACTTTTAGGTATGAAGCCGAGGAGAGACTGCAATGATGGTGACCCCGTTGCAAAGCTGCTTGTGTGCTGAAGAAGCAGAGCACTAGCTTTCCCTGCTGCTCCTTCTGCCGTGTGAGCAGATGCCACTGTTGATTCTGTGCTGTGTTGCTGCCAGCAGGGAGCAGGCTCTGGACGGATTCTATTCAAATGCTTTTCCTGTATGAGTGTTAGCAGTGAAAGCAACGATGGAGGCACCAATGTAAAGGGGATTGTGTGCTGAACAGGTCCAGCACCAGCTTTCAATCCTGGCTCTTCTGCTGTGGGAGCAGAGGCCAAACGTTCGTGCTGTACTCACTGTGCTGCTGGGCAGCTGAGAGACACCACCTGAGAATTCGGATTCAAATGGACTTTTAGGTATGAAGCCGAGGAGAGACTGCAATGATGGTGACCCCGTTGCAAAGCTGCTTGTGTGCTGAAGAAGCAGAGCACTAGCTTTCCCTGCTGCTCCTTCTGCCGTGTGAGCAGATGCCACTGTTCATTCTGTGCTGACTGTGTTGCTGCGCAGCAGAGAGCAGCCTCTGGACTGATTCCATTCAAATGCTTTTCCTGTATGAAAGTGAGCAGTGAAAGCAACGATGAATGCACCAATGTAAAAGGGATTGTGTGCTGAACAGGTCCAGCACCAGCTTTCAATCCTGGCTCTTCTGCTGTGGGAGCAGAGGCCAAACGTTCGTGCTGTACTCACTGTGCTGCTGGGCAGCTGAGAGACACCACCTGAGAATTCGGATTCAAATGGACTTTTAGGTATGAAGCCGAGGAGAGACTGCAATGATGGTGACCCCGTTGCAAAGCTGCTTGTGTGCTGAAGAAGCAGAGCACTAGCTTTCCCTGCTGCTCCTTCTGCCGTGTGAGCAGATGCCACTGTTCATTCTGTGCTGACTGTGTTGCTGCGCAGCAGAGAGCAGCCTCTGGACTGATTCCATTCAAATGCTTTTCCTGTATGAAAGTGAGCAGTGAAAGCAACGATGAATGCACCAATGTAAAAGGGATTGTGTGCTGAACAGGTCCAGCACCAGCTTTCAATCCTGGCTCTTCTGCTGTGGGAGCAGAGGCCAAACGTTCGTGCTGTACTAACTGTGCTGCTGGGCAGCTGAGAGACACCACCTGAGAATTTGGATTCAAATGGACTTTTAGGTAGGAAACCGAGGAGAGACTGCAATGATGGTGACCCCGTTGCAAAGCTGCTTGTGTGCTGAAGAGACACAACCCGAGCTTTCCCTGCTGGTCCTTCTGCCGTGTGAGCAGATGCCACTGTTCATTCTGTGCTGTGTTGCTGCCAGCAGGGAGCAGGCTCTGGACGGATTCTATTCAAATGCTTTTCCTGTATGAGTGTTAGCAGTGAAAGCAACGATGGAGGCACCAATGTAAAGGTGATTGTGTGCTGAACAGGTCCAGCACCAGCTTTCAATCCTGGCTCTTCTGTTGTGGAAGCAGAGGCCAAACGTTCGTGCTGTACAAACTGTGCTGCTGGGCAGCTGAGAGAGACCACCTGAGAATTTGGATTCAAATGGACTTTTAGGTATGAAACTGAGGAGAGACTGCAATGATGGTGACCCCGTTGCAAAGCTGCTTGTGTGCTGAAGAGACACAGCACTAGCTTTCCCTGCTGGTCCTTCTGCCGTGTGAGCAGATGCCCCTGTTCATTCTGTGCTGTGTTGCTGCCAGCAGGGAGCAGTCTCTGGACTGATTCCATTCAAATGCTTTTCCTGTATGAATGTGAGCAGTGAAAGCAACGATGGAGGCACCAATGTAAAGGGGATTGTGTGCTGAACAGGTCCAGCACCAGCTTTCAATCCTGGCTCTTCTGCTGTGGGAGCAGAGGCCAAACGTTCGTGCTGTACTCACTGTGCTGCTGGGCAGCTGAGAGACACCACCTGAGAATTTGGATTCAAATGGACTTTTAGGTATGAACCCGAGGAGAGACTGCAATGATGGTGACCCCGTTGCAAAGCTTCTTGTGTGCTGAAGAGACACAGCACTAGCTTTCCCTGCTGGTCCTTCTGCCGTGTGAGCAGATGCCCCTGTTCATTCTGTGCTGTGTTGCTGCCAGCAGGGAGCAGGCTCTGGACTGATTCTATTCAAATGGTTTTCCTGTACGAGTGTTAACAGTGAAAGCAACGATGGATGCACCAATGTGAAGGGGATTGTGTGCTGAACAGGTCCAGCACCAGCTTTCAATCCTTGCTCTTCTGCTGTGGGTGCATATGCCAAACGTTCGTGCTGTACTCACTGTGCTGCTGGGCAGCTGAGACCACTTGAGAATTTGGATTCAAATGGACTTTTAGGTATGAACCCGAGCAGAGACTTCAATGATGGTGACCCCGTTGCAAAGCTGCTTGTGTGCTGAAGAAGCAGAGCACTAGCTTTCCCTGCTGCTCCTTCTGCCGTGTGAGCAGATGCCACTGTTCATTCTGTGCTGACTGTGTTGCTGCGCAGCAGAGAGCAGGCTCTGGACTGATTCCATTCAAATGCTTTTCCTGTATGAAAGTGAGCAGTGAAAGCAACGATGGAGGCACCAATGTAAAGGGGATTGTGTGCTGAACAGGTCCAGCACCAGCTTTCAATCCTGGCTCTTCTGCTGTGGGAGCAGAGGCCAAACGTTCGTGCTGTACTCACTGTGCTGCTGGGCAGCTGAGAGACACCACCTGAGAATTTGGATTCAAATGGACTTTTAGGTATGAAACCGAGGAGAGACTGCAATGATGGTAACCCCGTTGCAAAGCTGCTTGTGTGCTGAAGAGACACAACCCGAGCTTTCCCTGCTGGTCCTTCTGCCGTGTGAGCAGATGCCACTGTTCATTCTGTGCTGTGTTGCTGCCAGCAGGGAGCAGTCTCTGGACTGATTCCATTCAAATGCTTTTCCTGTATGAATGTGAGCAGTGAAAGCAACGATGGAGGCACCAATGTAAAAGGGATTGTGTGCTGAACAGGTCCAGCAGCAGCTTTCAATCCTGGCTCTTCTGCTGTGGGAGCAGAGGCCAAACGTTCGTGCTGTACTCACTGTGCTGCTGGGCAGCTGAGAGACACCACCTGAGAATTTGGATTCAAATTTACTTTTAGGTATGAAACCGAGGAGAGACTGCAATGATGGTGACCCCGTTGCAAAGCTGCTTGTGTGCTGAAGAAGCAGAGCACTAGCTTTCCCTGCTGCTCCTTCTGCCGTGTGAGCAGATGCCACTGTTCTTTCTGTGCTGTGTTGCTGCCAGCAGGGAGCAGGCTCTGGACGGATTCTATTCAAATGCTTTTCCTGTATGAGTGTTAGCAGTGAAAGCAACGATGGAGGCACCAATGTAAAGGGGATTGTGTGCTGAACAGGTCCAGCAGCAGCTTTCAATCCTGGCTCTTCTGCTGTGGGAGCAGAGGCCAAACGTTCGTGCTGTACTCACTGTGCTGCTGGGCAGCTGAGCGACACCACCTGAGAATTCGGATTCAAATGGACTTTTAGGTATGAAGCCGAGGAGAGACTGCAATGATGGTGACACCGTTGCAAAGCTGCTTGTGTGCTGAAGAAGCAGAGCACTAGCTTTCCCTGCAGCTCCTTCTGCCGTGTGAGCAGATGCCACTGTTCATTCTGTGCTGACTGTGTTGCTGCACAGCAGAGAGCAGCCTCTGGACTGATTCCATTCAAATGCTTTTCCTGTATGAATGTGAGCAGTGAAAGCAACGATGGATGCACCAATGTAAAGGTGATTGTGTGCTGAACAGGTCCAGCACCAGCTTTCAATCCTGGCTCTTCTGCTGTGGGAGCAGAGGCCAAACGTTCGTGCTGTACTAACTGTGCTGCTGGGCAGCTGAGAGACACCACCTGAGAATTTGGATTCAAATGGACTTTTAGGTATGAACCCGAGGAGAGACTGGAATGATGGTGACCCCGTTGCAAAGCTGCTTGTGTGCTGAAGAAGCAGAGCACTAGCTTTCCCTGCTGCTCCTTCTGCCGTGTGAGCAGATGCCACTCTTCATTCTGTGCTGACTGTGTTGCTGCGCAGCAGAGAGCAGCCTCTGGACTGATTCCATTCAAATGCTTTTCCTGTATGAATGTTAGCAGTGAAAGCAACGATGGAGGCACCAATGTAAAGGTGATTGTGTGCTGAACAGGTTCAGCACCAGCTTTCAATCCTGGCTCTTCTGCTGTGGGAGCAGAGGCCAAACGTTCGTGCTGTACTAACTGTGCTGCTGGGCAGCTGAGAGACACCACCTGAGAATTTGGATTCAAATGGACTTTTAGGTAGGAAACCGAGGAGAGACTGCAATGGTGGTGACCCCGTTGCAAAGCTGCTTGTGTGCTGAAGAAGCAGAGCACTAGCTTTCCCTGCTGCTCCTTCACCCGTGTGAGCAGATGCCACTGTTCATTCTGTGCTGTGTTGCTGCCAGCAGGGAGCAGGCTCTGGACTGATTCTATTCAAATGCTTTTCCTGTATGAGTGTTAGCAGTGAAAGCAACGATGGATGCACCAATGTAAAGGGGATTGTGTGCTGAACAGGTCCAGCAGCAGCTTTCAATCCTGGCTCTTCTGCTGTGGGAGCAGAGGCCAAACGTTCGTGCTGTACTCACTGTACTGCTGGGCAGCTGAGACCGCTTGAGAATTTGGATTCAAATGGACTTTTAGGTATGAACCCGAGGAGAGACTTCAATGATCGTGACCCCGTTTCAAAGCTGCTTGTGTGCTGAAGAAGCAGAGCACTAGCTTTCCCTGCTGCTCCTTCTGCCGTGTGAGCAGATGCCACTGTTCATTCTGTGCTGACTGTGTTGCTGTGCAGCAGAGAGCAGGCTCTGGACTGATTCCATTCAAATGCTTTTCCTGTATGAAAGTGAGCAGTGAAAGCAACGATGGAGGCACCAATGTAAAGGGGATTGTGTGCTGAACAGGTCCAGCACCAGCTTTCAATCCTGGCTCTTCTGCTGTGGGAGCAGAGGCCAAACGTTCGTGCTGTACTCACTGTGCTGCTGGGCAGCTGAGAGACACCACCTGAGAATTTGGATTCAAATGGACTTTTAGGTATGAAACCGAGGAGAGACTGCAATGATGGTGACCCCGTTGCAAAGCTGCTTGTGCGCTGAAGAAGCAGAGCACTAGCTTTCCCTGCTGCTCCTTCTGCCGTGTGAGCAGATGCCACTGTTCATTCTGTGCTGACTGTGTTGCTGCACAGCAGAGAGCAGCCTCTGGACTGATTCCATTCAAATGCTTTTCCTGTATCAAAGTGAGCAGTGAAAGCAACGATGAATGCACCAATGTAAAAGGGATTGTGTGCTGAACAGGTCCAGCACCAGCTTTCAATCCTGGCTCTTCTGCTGTGGGAGCAGAGGCCAAACGTTCGTGCTGTACTAACTGTGCTGCTGGGCAGCTGAGAGACAACACCTGAGAATTTGGATTCAAATGGACTTTTAGGTATGAACCCGAGGAGAGACTGCAATGATGGTGACCCCGTTGCAAAGCTGCTTGTGTGCTGAAGAAGCAGAGCACTAGCTTTCCCTGCTGCTCCTTCTGCCGTGTGAGCAGATGCCACTCTTCATTCTGTGCTGTGTTGCTGCCAGCAGGGAGCAGGCTCTGGACGGATTCTATTCAAATGCTTTTCCTGTATGAGTGTTAGCAGTGAAAGCAACGATGGAGGCACCAATGTAAAGGGGATTGTGTGCTGAACAGGTCCAGCAGCAGCTTTCAATCCTGGCTCTTCTGCTGTGGGAGCAGAGGCCAAACGTTCGTGCTGTACTAACTGTGCTGCTGGGCAGCTGAGAGACACCACCTGAGAATTTGGATTCAAATTTACTTTTAGGTATGAAACCGAGGAGAGACTGCAATGATGGTGACCCCGTTGCAAAGCTGCTTGTGTGCTGAAGAAGCAGAGCACTAGCTTTCCCTGCTGCTCCTTCTGCCGTGTGAGCAGATGCCACTGTTGATTCTGTGCTGTGTTGCTGCCAGCAGGGAGCAGGCTCTGGACGGATTCTATTCAAATGCTTTTCCTGTATGAGTGTTAGCAGTGAAAGCAACGATGGAGGCACCAATGTAAAGGGGATTGTGTGCTGAACAGGTCCAGCACCAGCTTTCAATCCTGGCTCTTCTGCTGTGGGAGCAGAGGCCAAACGTTCGTGCTGTACTAACTGTGCTGCTGGGCAGCTGAGAGAGACCACCTGAGAATTTGGATTCAAATGGACTTTTAGGTAGGAAACCGAGGAGAGACTGCAATGATGGTGACCCCGTTGCAAAGCTGCTTGTGTGCTGAAGAAGCAGAGCACTAGCTTTCCCTGCTGCTCCTTCTGCCGTGTGAGCAGATGCCACTCTTCATTATGTGCTGACTGTGTTGCTGCGCAGCAGAGAGCAGCCTCTGGATTGATTCCATTCAAATGCTTTTCCTGTATGAAAGTGAGCAGTGAAAGCAACGATGAATGCACCAATGTAAAAGGGATTGTGAGCTGAACAGGTCCAGCACAAGCTTTCAATCCTGGCTCTTCTGCAGTTGGAGCAGAGGCCAAACGTTCGTGCTGTACTAACTGTGCTGCTGGGCAGCTGAGAGACACCACCTGAGAATTTGGATTCAAATGGACTTTTAGGTATGAAACCGAGGAGAGACTGCAATGATGGTGACCCCGTTGCAAAGCTGCTTGTGTGCTGAAGAAGCAGAGCACTAGCTTTCCCTGCTGCTCCTTCTGCCGTGTGAGCAGGTGCCACTGTTCATTCTGTGCTGTGTTGCTGCCAGCACGGAGCAGGCTCTGGACGGATTCTATTCAAATGCTTTTCCTGTATGAGTGTTAGCAGTGAAAGCAACGATGGAGGCACCAATGTAAAGGGGATTGTGTGCTGAACAGGTCCAGCACCAGCTTTCAATCCTGGCTCTTCTGCTGTGGGAGCAGAGGCCAAACGTTCGTGCTGTACTCACTGTGCTGCTGGGCAGCTGAGAGACACCACCTGAGAATTTGGATTCAAATGGACTTTTAGGTATGAACCCGAGGAGAGACTGCAATGATGGTGACCCCGTTGCAAAGCTGCTTGTGTGCTGAAGAAGCAGAGCACTAGCTTTCCCTGCTGCTCCTTCTGCCGTGTGAGCAGATGCCACTCTTCATTCTGTGCTGACTGTGTTGCTGCGCAGCAGAGGGCAGCCTCTGGACTGATTCCATTCAAATGCTTTTCCTGTATGAAAGTGAGCAGTGAAAGCAACGATGAATGCACCAATGTAAAAGGGATTGTGTGCTGAACAGGTCCAGCACCAGCTTTCAATCCTGGCTCTTCTGCTGTGGGAGCAGAGGCCAAACGTTCGTGCTGTACTAACTGTGCTGCTGGGCAGCTGAGAGACACCACCTGAGAATTTGGATTCAAATGGACTTTTACTTATGAACCCGAGGAGAGACTGCAATGATGGTGACCCCGTTGCAAAGCTGCTTGTGTGCTGAAGAAGCAGAGCACTAGCTTTCCCTGCTGCTCCTTCTGCCGTGTGAGCAGATGCCACTCTTCATTCTGTGCTGATTGTGTTGCTGCGCAGCAGAGAGCAGCCTCTGGACTGATTCCATTCAAATGCTTTTCCTGTATGAAAGTGAGCAGTGAAAGCAACGATGAATGCACCAATGTAAAAGGGATTGTGAGCTGAACAGGTCCAGCACCAGCTTTCAATCCTGGCTCTTCTGCTGTGGGAGCAGAGGCCAAACGTTCGTGCTGTACTAACTGTGCTGCTGGGCAGCTGAGAGACACCACCTGAGAATTTGGATTCAAATGGACTTTTAGGTATGAAACCGAGGAGAGACTGCAATGATGGTGACCCCGTTGCAAAGCTGCTTGTGTGCTGAAGAAGCAGAGCACTAGCTTTCCCTGCTGCTCCTTCTGCCGTGTGAGCAGATGCCACTCTTCATTCTGTGCTGTGTTGCTGCCAGCAGGGAGCAGGCTCTGGACGGATTCTATTCAAATGCTTTTCCTGTATGAGTGTTAGCAGTGAAAGCAACGATGGAGGCACCAATGTAAAGGGGATTGTGTGCTGAACAGGTCCAGCACCAGCTTTCAATCCTGGCTCTTCTGCTGTGGGAGCAGAGGCCAAACGTTCGTGCTGTACTCACTGTGCTGCTGGGCAGCTGAGCGACACCACCTGAGAATTCGGATTCAAATGGACTTTTAGGTATGAAGCCGAGGAGAGACTGCAATGATGGTGACCCCGTTGCAAAGCTGCTTGTGTGCTGAAGAAGCAGAGCACTAGCTTTCCCTGCTGCTCCTTCTGCCGTGTGAGCAGAAGCCACTGTTCATTCTGTGCTGACTGTGTTGCTGCGCAGCAGAGAGCAGCCTCTGGACTGATTCCATTCAAATGCTTTTCCTGTATGAAAGTGAGCACTGAAAGCAACGATGAATGCACCAATGTAAAAGGGATTGTGTGCTGAACAGGTCCAGCACCAGCTTTCAATCCTGGCTCTTCTGCTGTGGGAGCAGAGGCCAAACGTTCGTGCTGTACTAACTGTGCTGCTGGGCAGCTGAGAGACACCACCTGAGAATTTGGATTCAAATGGACTTTTAGGTATGAACCCGAGGAGAGACTGCAATGATGGTGACCCCGTTGCAAAGCTGCTTGTGTGCTGAAGAAGCAGAGCACTAGCTTTCCCTGCTGCTCCTTCTGCCGTGTGAGCAGATGCCACTCTTCATTCTGTGCTGTGTTGCTGCCAGCAGGGAGCAGGCTCTGGACGGATTCTATTCAAATGCTTTTCCTGTATGAGTGTTAGCAGTGAAAGCAACGATGGAGGCACCAATGTAAAGGGGATTGTGTGCTGAACAGGTCCAGCACCAGCTTTCAATCCTGGCTCTTCTGCTGTGGGAGCAGAGGCCAAACGTTCGTGCTGTACTAACTGTGCTGCTGGGCAGCTGAGAGACACCACCTGAGAATTTGGATTCAAATTTACTTTTAGGTATGAAACCGAGGAGAGACTGCAATGATGGTGACCCCGTTGCAAAGCTGCTTGTGTGCTGAAGAAGCAGAGCACTAGCTTTCCCTGCTGCTCCTTCTGCCGTGTGAGCAGATGCCACTGTTGATTCTGTGCTGTGTTGCTGCCAGCAGGGAGCAGGCTCTGGACGGATTCTATTCAAATGCTTTTCCTGTATGAGTGTTAGCAGTGAAAGCAACGATGGAGGCACCAATGTAAAGGGGATTGTGTGCTGAACAGGTCCAGCACCAGCTTTCAATCCTGGCTCTTCTGCTGTGGGAGCAGAGGCCAAACGTTCGTGCTGTACTAACTGTGCTGCTGGGCAGCTGAGAGACACCACCTGAGAATTTGGATTCAAATGGACTTTTAGGTAGGAAACCGAGGAGAGACTGCAATGATGGTGACCCCGTTGCAAAGCTGCTTGTGTGCTGAAGAAGCAGAGCACTAGCTTTCCCTGCTGCTCCTTCTGCCGTGTGAGCAGATGCCACTCTTCATTATGTGCTGACTGTGTTGCTGCGCAGCAGAGAGCAGCCTCTGGATTGATTCCATTCAAATGCTTTTCCTGTATGAAAGTGAGCAGTGAAAGCAACGATGAATGCACCAATGTAAAAGGGATTGTGAGCTGAACAGGTCCAGCACAAGCTTTCAATCCTGGCTCTTCTGCAGTTGGAGCAGAGGCCAAACGTTCGTGCTGTACTAACTGTGCTGCTGGGCAGCTGAGAGACACCACCTGAGAATTTGGATTCAAATGGACTTTTAGGTATGAAACCGAGGAGAGACTGCAATGATGGTGACCCCGTTGCAAAGCTGCTTGTGTGCTGAAGAAGCAGAGCACTAGCTTTCCCTGCTGCTCCTTCTGCCGTGTGAGCAGGTGCCACTGTTGATTCTGTGCTGTGTTGCTGCCAGCAGGGAGCAGGCTCTGGACGGATTCTATTCAAATGCTTTTCCTGTATGAGTGTTAGCAGTGAAAGCAACGATGGAGGCACCAATGTAAAGGGGATTGTGTGCTGAACAGGTCCAGCACCAGCTTTCAATCCTGGCTCTTCTGCTGTGGGAGCAGAGGCCAAACGTTCGTGCTGTACTCACTGTGCTGCTGGGCAGCTGAGAGACACCACCTGAGAATTTGGATTCAAATGGACTTTTAGGTATGAACCCGAGGAGAGACTGCAATGATGGTGACCCCGTTGCAAAGCTGCTTGTGTGCTGAAGAAGCAGAGCACTAGCTTTCCCTGCTGCTCCTTCTGCCGTGTGAGCAGATGCCACTCTTCATTCTGTGCTGATTGTGTTGCTGCGCAGCAGAGAGCAGCCTCTGGACTGATTCCATTCAAATGCTTTTCCTGTATGAAAGTGAGCAGTGAAAGCAACGATGAATGCACCAATGTAAAAGGGATTGTGAGCTGAACAGGTCCAGCACCAGCTTTCAATCCTGGCTCTTCTGCTGTGGGAGCAGAGGCCAAACGTTCGTGCTGTACTAACTGTGCTGCTGGGCAGCTGAGAGACACCACCTGAGAATTTGGATTCAAATGGACTTTTAGGTATGAAACCGAGGAGAGACTGCAATGATGGTGACCCCGTTGCAAAGCTGCTTGTGTGCTGAAGAAGCAGAGCACTAGCTTTCCCTGCTGCTCCTTCTGCCGTGTGAGCAGATGCCACTCTTCATTCTGTGCTGTGTTGCTGCCAGCAGGGAGCAGGCTCTGGACGGATTCTATTCAAATGCTTTTCCTGTATGAGTGTTAGCAGTGAAAGCAACGATGGAGGCACCAATGTAAAGGGGATTGTGTGCTGAACAGGTCCAGCACCAGCTTTCAATCCTGGCTCTTCTGCTGTGGGAGCAGAGGCCAAACGTTCGTGCTGTACTCACTGTGCTGCTGGGCAGCTGAGCGACACCACCTGAGAATTCGGATTCAAATGGACTTTTAGGTATGAACCCGAGGAGAGACTGCAATGATGGTGACCCCGTTGCAAAGCTGCTTGTGTGCTGAAGAAGCAGAGCACTAGCTTTCCCTGCTGCTCCTTCTGCCGTGTGAGCAGATGCCACTCTTCATTCTGTGCTGACTGTGTTGCTGCGCAGCAGAGGGCAGCCTCTGGACTGATTCCATTCAAATGCTTTTCCTGTATGAAAGTGAGCAGTGAAAGCAACGATGAATGCACCAATGTAAAAGGGATTGTGTGCTGAACAGGTCCAGCACCAGCTTTCAATCCTGGCTCTTCTGCTGTGGGAGCAGAGGCCAAACGTTCGTGCTGTACTCACTGTGCTGCTGGGCAGCTGAGAGACACCACCTGAGAATTCGGATTCAAATGGACTTTTAGGTATGAAGCCGAGGAGAGACTGCAATGATGGTGACCCCGTTGCAAAGCTGCTTGTGTGCTGAAGAAGCAGAGCACTAGCTTTCCCTGCTGCTCCTTCTGCCGTGTGAGCAGATGCCACTGTTCATTCTGTGCTGTGTTGCTGCCAGCAGGTAGCGGGCTCTGGACGGATTCTATTCAAATGCTTTTCCTGTATGAGTGTTAGCAGTGAAAGCAACGATGGAGGCACCAATGTAAAGGGGATTGTGTGCTGAACAGGTCCAGCACCAGCTTTCAATCCTGGCTCTTCTGCTGTGGGAGCAGAGGCCAAACGTTCGTGCTGTACTCACTGTGCTGCTGGGCAGCTGAGCGACACCACCTGAGAATTCGGATTCAAATGGACTTTTAGGTATGAAGCCGAGGAGAGACTGCAATGATGGTGACCCCGTTGCAAAGCTGCTTGTGTGCTGAAGAAGCAGAGCACTAGCTTTCCCTGCTGCTCCTTCTGCCGTGTGAGCAGAAGCCACTGTTCATTCTGTGCTGACTGTGTTGCTGCGCAGCAGAGAGCAGCCTCTGGGCTGATCCCATTCAAATGCTTTTCCTGTATGAAAGTGAGCAGTGAAAGCAACGATGAATGCACCAATGTAAAAGGGATTGTGTGCTGAACAGGTCCAGCACCAGCTTTCAATCCTGGCTCTTCTGCTGTGGGAGCAGAGGCCAAACGTTCGTGCTGTACTCACTGTGCTGCTGGGCAGCTGAGAGACACCACCTGAGAATTTGGATTCAAATGGACTTTTAGGTATGAAACCGAGGAGAGACTGCAATGATGGTAACCCCGTTGCAAAGCTGCTTGTGTGCTGAAGAGACACAACCCGAGCTTTCCCTGCTGGTCCTTCTGCCGTGTGAGCAGATGCCACTGTTCATTCTGTGCTGTGTTGCTGCCAGCAGGGAGCGGGCTCTGGACGGATTCTATTCAAATGCTTTTCCTGTATGAGTGTTAGCAGTGAAAGCAACGATGGAGGCACCAATGTAAAGGGGATTGTGTGCTGAACAGGTCCAGCACCAGCTTTCAATCCTGGCTCTTCTGCTGTGGGAGCAGAGGCCAAACGTTCGTGCTGTACTCACTGTGCTGCTGGGCAGCTGAGCGACACCACCTGAGAATTCGGATTCAAATGGACTTTTAGGTATGAAGCCGAGGAGAGACTGCAATGATGGTGACCCCGTTGCAAAGCTGCTTGTGTGCTGAAGAAGCAGAGCACTAGCTTTCCCTGCTGCTCCTTCTGCCGTGTGAGCAGATGCCACTGTTCATTCTGTGCTGACTGTGTTGCTGCGCAGCAGAGAGCAGCCTCTGGACTGATTCCATTCAAATGCTTTTCCTGTATGAAAGTGAGCAGTGAAAGCAACGATGAATGCACCAATGTAAAAGGGATTGTGTGCTGAACAGGTCCAGCACCAGCTTTCAATCCTGGCTCTTCTGCTGTGGGAGCAGAGGCCAAACGTTCGTGCTGTACTCACTGTGCTGCTGGGCAGCTGAGAGACACCACCTGAGAATTCGGATTCAAATGGACTTTTAGGTATGAAGCCGAGGAGAGACTGCAATGATGGTGACCCCGTTGCAAAGCTGCTTGTGTGCTGAAGAAGCAGAGCACTAGCTTTCCCTGCTGCTCCTTCTGCCGTGTGAGCAGATGCCACTCTTCATTCTGTGCTGACTGTGTTGCTGCGCAGCAGAGAGCAGCCTCTGGACTGATTCCATTCAAATGCTTTTCCTGTATGAAAGTGAGCAGTGAAAGCAACGATGAATGCACCAATGTAAAAGGGATTGTGTGCTGAACAGGTCCAGCACCAGCTTTCAATCCTGGCTCTTCTGCTGTGGGAGCAGAGGCCAAACGTTCGTGCTGTACTAACTGTGCTGCTGGGCAGCTGAGAGACACCACCTGAGAATTTGGATTCAAATGGACTTTTAGGTATGAAGCCGAGGAGAGACTGAAATGATGGTGACCCCGTTGCAAAGCTGCTTGTGTGCTGAAGAAGCAGAGCACTAGCTTTCCCTGCTGCTCCTTCTGCCGTGTGAGCAGATGCCACTCTTCATTCTGTGCTGTGTTGCTGCCAGCAGGGAGCAGGCTCTGGACGGATTCTATTCAAATGCTTTTCCTGTATGAGTGTTAGCAGTGAAAGCAACGATGGAGGCACCAATGTAAAGGGGATTGTGTGCTGAACAGGTCCAGCACCAGCTTTCAATCCTGGCTCTTCTGCTGTGGGAGCAGAGGCCAAACGTTCGTGCTGTACTCACTGTGCTGCTGGGCAGCTGAGAGACACCACCTGAGAATTCGGATTCAAATGGACTTTTAGGTATGAAGCCGAGGAGAGACTGCAATGATGGTGACCCCGTTGCAAAGCTGCTTGTGTGCTGAAGAAGCAGAGCACTAGCTTTCCCTGCTGCTCCTTCTGCCGTGTGAGCAGATGCCACTGTTCATTCTGTGCTGACTGTGTTGCTGCGCAGCAGAGAGCAGCCTCTGGACTGATTCCATTCAAATGCTTTTCCTGTATGAAAGTGAGCAGTGAAAGCAACGATGAATGCACCAATGTAAAAGGGATTGTGTGCTGAACAGGTCCAGCACCAGCTTTCAATCCTGGCTCTTCTGCTGTGGGAGCAGAGGCCAAACGTTCGTGCTGTACTCACTGTGCTGCTGGGCAGCTGAGAGACACCACCTGAGAATTCGGATTCAAATGGACTTTTAGGTATGAAGCCGAGGAGAGACTGCAATGATGGTGACCCCGTTGCAAAGCTGCTTGTGTGCTGAAGAAGCAGAGCACTAGCTTTCCCTGCTGCTCCTTCTGCCGTGTGAGCAGATGCCACTGTTCATTCTGTGCTGACTGTGTTGCTGCGCAGCAGAGAGCAGCCTCTGGACTGATTCCATTCAAATGCTTTTCCTGTATGAAAGTGAGCAGTGAAAGCAACGATGAATGCACCAATGTAAAAGGGATTGTGTGCTGAACAGGTCCAGCACCAGCTTTCAATCCTGGCTCTTCTGCTGTGGGAGCAGAGGCCAAACGTTCGTGCTGTACTAACTGTGCTGCTGGGCAGCTGAGAGACACCACCTGAGAATTTGGATTCAAATGGACTTTTAGGTAGGAAACCGAGGAGAGACTGCAATGATGGTGACCCCGTTGCAAAGCTGCTTGTGTGCTGAAGAGACACAGCACTAGCTTTCCCTGCTGGTCCTTCTGCCGTGTGAGCAGATGCCACTCTTCATTCTGTGCTGTGTTGCTGCCAGCAGGGAGCAGTCTCTGGACTGATTCCATTCAAATGCTTTTCCTGTATGAATGTGAGCAGTGAAAGCAACGATGGAGGCACCAATGTAAAGGGGATTGTGTGCTGAACAGGTCCAGCACCAGCTTTCAATCCTGGCTCTTCTGCTGTGGGAGCAGAGGCCAAACGTTCGTGCTGTACTCACTGTGCTGCTGGGCAGCTGAGAGACACCACCTGAGAATTTGGATTCAAATGGACTTTTAGGTATGAACCCGAGGAGAGACTGCAATGATGGTGACCCCGTTGCAAAGCTTCTTGTGTGCTGAAGAGACACAGCACTAGCTTTCCCTGCTGGTCCTTCTGCCGTCTGAGCAGATGCCCCTGTTCATTCTGTGCTGTGTTGCTGCCAGCAGGGAGCAGGCTCTGGACTGATTCTATTCAAATGGTTTTCCTGTACGAGTGTTAGCAGTGAAAGCAACGATGGATGCACCAATGTGAAGGGGATTGTGTGCTGAACAGGTCCAGCACCAGCTTTCAATCCTTGCTCTTCTGCTGTGGGTGCATATGCCAAACGTTCGTGCTGTACTCACTGTGCTGCTGGGCAGCTGAGACCACTTGAGAATTTGGATTCAAATGGACTTTTAGGTATGAACCCGAGCAGAGACTTCAATGATGGTGACCCCGTTGCAAAGCTGCTTGTGTGCTGAAGAAGCAGAGCACTAGCTTTCCCTGCTGCTCCTTCTGCCGTGTGAGCAGATGCCACTGTTCATTCTGTGCTGACTGTGTTGCTGCGCAGCAGAGAGCAGGCTCTGGACTGATTCCATTCAAATGCTTTTCCTGTATGAAAGTGAGCAGTGAAAGCAACGATGGAGGCACCAATGTAAAGGGGATTGTGTGCTGAACAGGTCCAGCACCAGCTTTCAATCCTGGCTCTTCTGCTGTGGGAGCAGAGGCCAAACGTTCGTGCTGTACTCACTGTGCTGCTGGGCAGCTGAGAGACACCACCTGAGAATTTGGATTCAAATGGACTTTTAGGTATGAAGCCGAGGAGAGACTGCAATGATGGTGACCCCGTTGCAAAGCTGCTTGTGTGCTGAAGAAGTAGGCCACTAGCTTTCCCTGCTGGTCCTTCTGCCGTGTGAGCAGATGCCACTGTTCATTCTGTGCTGACTGTGTTGCTGCGCAGCAGAGAGCAGGCTCTGGACTGATTCCATTCAAATGCTTTTCCTGTATGAAAGTGAGCAGTGAAAGCAACGATGGAGGCACCAATGTAAAGGGGATTGTGTGCTGAACAGGTCCAGCACCAGCTTTCAATCCTGGCTCTTCTGCTGTGGGAGCAGAGGCCAAACGTTCGTGCTGTACTAACTGTGCTGCTGGGCAGCTGAGAGACACCACCTGAGAATTTGGATTCAAATGGACTTTTAGGTATGAAGCCGAGGAGAGACTGCAATGATGGTGACCCCGTTGCAAAGCTGCTTGTGTGCTGAAGAAGTAGGCCACTAGCTTTCCCTGCTGCTCCTTCTGCCGTGTGAGCAGATGCCACTGTTCATTCTGTGCTGACTGTGTTGCTGCGCAGCAGAGAGCAGTCTCTGGACTGATTCCATTCAAATGCTTTTCCTGTATGAAAGTGAGCAGTGAAAGCAACGATGAATGCACCAATGTAAAAGGGATTGTGTGCTGAACAGGTCCAGCACCAGCTTTCAATCCTGGCTCTTCTGCTGTGGGAGCAGAGGCCAAACGTTCGTGCTGTACTAACTGTGCTGCTGGGCAGCTGAGAGACACCACCTGAGAATTTGGATTCAAATGGACTTTTAGGTAGGAAACCGAGGAGAGACTGCAATGATGGTGACCCCGTTGCAAAGCTGCTTGTGTGCTGAAGAGACACAACCCGAGCTTTCCCTGCTGGTCCTTCTGCCGTGTGAGCAGATGCCACTCTTCATTCTGTGCTGTGTTGCTGCCAGCAGGGAGCAGGCTCTGGACGGATTCTATTCAAATGCTTTTCCTGTATGAGTGTTAGCAGTGAAAGCAACGATGGAGGCACCAATGTAAAGGTGATTGTGTGCTGAACAGGTCCAGCACCAGCTTTCAATCCTGGCTCTTCTGTTGTGGAAGCAGAGGCCAAACGTTCGTGCTGTACTAACTGTGCTGCTGGGCAGCTGAGAGAGACCACCTGAGAATTTGGATTCAAATGGACTTTTAGGTATGAAACTGAGGAGAGACTGCAATGATGGTGACCCCGTTGCAAAGCTGCTTGTGTGCTGAAGAGACACAGCACTAGCTTTCCCTGCTGGTCCTTCTGCCGTGTGAGCAGATGCCCCTGTTCATTCTGTGCTGTGTTGCTGCCAGCAGGGAGCAGTCTCTGGACTGATTCCATTCAAATGCTTTTCCTGTATGAATGTGAGCAGTGAAAGCAACGATGGAGGCACCAATGTAAAGGGGATTGTGTGCTGAACAGGTCCAGCACCAGCTTTCAATCCTGGCTCTTCTGCTGTGGGAGCAGAGGCCAAACGTTCGTGCTGTACTCACTGTGCTGCTGGGCAGCTGAGAGACACCACCTGAGAATTTGGATTCAAATGGACTTTTAGGTATGAACCCGAGGAGAGACTGCAATGATGGTGACCCCGTTGCAAAGCTTCTTGTGTGCTGAAGAGACACAGCACTAGCTTTCCCTGCTGGTCCTTCTGCCGTGTGAGCAGATGCCCCTGTTCATTCTGTGCTGTGTTGCTGCCAGCAGGGAGCAGGCTCTGGACTGATTCTATTCAAATGGTTTTCCTGTACGAGTGTTAGCAGTGAAAGCAACGATGGATGCACCAATGTGAAGGGGATTGTGTGCTGAACAGGTCCAGCACCAGCTTTCAATCCTTGCTCTTCTGCTGTGGGTGCATATGCCAAACGTTCGTGCTGTACTCACTGTGCTGCTGGGCAGCTGAGACCACTTGAGAATTTGGATTCAAATGGACTTTTAGGTATGAACCCGAGCAGAGACTTCAATGATGGTGACCCCGTTGCAAAGCTGCTTGTGTGCTGAAGAAGCAGAGCACTAGCTTTCCCTGCTGCTCCTTCTGCCGTGTGAGCAGATGCCACTGTTCATTCTGTGCTGACTGTGTTGCTGCGCAGCAGAGAGCAGGCTCTGGACTGATTCCATTCAAATGCTTTTCCTGTATGAAAGTGAGCAGTGAAAGCAACGATGGAGGCACCAATGTAAAGGGGATTGTGTGATGAACAGGTCCAGCACCAGCTTTCAATCCTGGCTCTTCTGCTGTGGGAGCAGAGGCCAAACGTTCGTGCTGTACTCACTGTGCTGCTGGGCAGCTGAGAGACACCACCTGAGAATTTGGATTCAAATGGACTTTTAGGTATGAAGCCGAGGAGAGACTGCAATGATGGTGACCCCGTTGCAAAGCTGCTTGTGTGCTGAAGAAGTAGGCCACTAGCTTTCCCTGCTGCTCCTTCTGCCGTGTGAGCAGATGCCACTGTTCATTCTGTGCTGACTGTGTTGCTGCGCAGCAGAGAGCAGGCTCTGGACTGATTCCATTCAAATGCTTTTCCTGTATGAAAGTGAGCAGTGAAAGCAACGATGGAGGCACCAATGTAAAGGGGATTGTGTGCTGAACAGGTCCAGCACCAGCTTTCAATCCTGGCTCTTCTGCTGTGGGAGCAGAGGCCAAACGTTCGTGCTGTACTCACTGTGCTGCTGGGCAGCTGAGAGACACCACCTGAGAATTTGGATTCAAATGGACTTTTAGGTATGAAGCCGAGGAGAGACTGCAATGATGGTGACCCCGTTGCAAAGCTGCTTGTGTGCTGAAGAAGCAGAGCACTAGCTTTCCCTGCTGCTCCTTCTGCCGTGTGAGCAGATGCCACTCTTCATTCTGTGCTGTGTTGCTGCCAGCAGGGAGCAGGCTCTGGACGGATTCTATTCAAATGCTTTTCCTGTATGAGTGTTAGCAGTGAAAGCAACGATGGAGGCACCAATGTAAAGGGGATTGTGTGCTGAACAGGTCCAGCACCAGCTTTCAATCCTGGCTCTTCTGCTGTGGGAGCAGAGGCCAAACGTTCGTGCTGTACTCACTGTGCTGCTGGGCAGCTGAGAGACACCACCTGAGAATTCGGATTCAAATGGACTTTTAGGTATGAAGCCGAGGAGAGACTGCAATGATGGTGACCCCGTTGCAAAGCTGCTTGTGTGCTGAAGAAGCAGAGCACTAGCTTTCCCTGCTGCTCCTTCTGCCGTGTGAGCAGATGCCACTGTTCATTCTGTGCTGACTGTGTTGCTGCGCAGCAGAGAGCAGCCTCTGGACTGATTCCATTCAAATGCTTTTCCTGTATGAAAGTGAGCAGTGAAAGCAACGATGAATGCACCAATGTAAAAGGGATTGTGTGCTGAACAGGTCCAGCACCAGCTTTCAATCCTGGCTCTTCTGCTGTGGGAGCAGAGGCCAAACGTTCGTGCTGTACTCACTGTGCTGCTGGGCAGCTGAGAGACACCACCTGAGAATTCGGATTCAAATGGACTTTTAGGTATGAAGCCGAGGAGAGACTGCAATGATGGTGACCCCGTTGCAAAGCTGCTTGTGTGCTGAAGAAGCAGAGCACTAGCTTTCCCTGCTGCTCCTTCTGCCGTGTGAGCAGATGCCACTGTTCATTCTGTGCTGACTGTGTTGCTGCGCAGCAGAGAGCAGCCTCTGGACTGATTCCATTCAAATGCTTTTCCTGTATGAAAGTGAGCAGTGAAAGCAACGATGAATGCACCAATGTAAAAGGGATTGTGTGCTGAACAGGTCCAGCACCAGCTTTCAATCCTGGCTCTTCTGCTGTGGGAGCAGAGGCCAAACGTTCGTGCTGTACTAACTGTGCTGCTGGGCAGCTGAGAGACACCACCTGAGAATTTGGATTCAAATGGACTTTTAGGTAGGAAACCGAGGAGAGACTGCAATGATGGTGACCCCGTTGCAAAGCTGCTTGTGTGCTGAAGAGACACAACCCGAGCTTTCCCTGCTGGTCCTTCTGCCGTGTGAGCAGATGCCACTGTTCATTCTGTGCTGTGTTGCTGCCAGCAGGGAGCAGGCTCTGGACGGATTCTATTCAAATGCTTTTCCTGTATGAGTGTTAGCAGTGAAAGCAACGATGGAGGCACCAATGTAAAGGTGATTGTGTGCTGAACAGGTCCAGCACCAGCTTTCAATCCTGGCTCTTCTGTTGTGGAAGCAGAGGCCAAACGTTCGTGCTGTACTAACTGTGCTGCTGGGCAGCTGAGAGAGACCACCTGAGAATTTGGATTCAAATGGACTTTTAGGTATGAAACTGAGGAGAGACTGCAATGATGGTGACCCCGTTGCAAAGCTGCTTGTGTGCTGAAGAGACACAGCACTAGCTTTCCCTGCTGGTCCTTCTGCCGTGTGAGCAGATGCCACTCTTCATTCTGTGCTGTGTTGCTGCCAGCAGGGAGCAGTCTCTGGACTGATTCCATTCAAATGCTTTTCCTGTATGAATGTGAGCAGTGAAAGCAACGATGGAGGCACCAATGTAAAGGGGATTGTGTGCTGAACAGGTCCAGCACCAGCTTTCAATCCTGGCTCTTCTGCTGTGGGAGCAGAGGCCAAACGTTCGTGCTGTACTCACTGTGCTGCTGGGCAGCTGAGAGACACCACCTGAGAATTTGGATTCAAATGGACTTTTAGGTATGAACCCGAGGAGAGACTGCAATGATGGTGACCCCGTTGCAAAGCTTCTTGTGTGCTGAAGAGACACAGCACTAGCTTTCCCTGCTGGTCCTTCTGCCGTGTGAGCAGATGCCCCTGTTCATTCTGTGCTGTGTTGCTGCCAGCAGGGAGCAGGCTCTGGACTGATTCTATTCAAATGGTTTTCCTGTACGAGTGTTAGCAGTGAAAGCAACGATGGATGCACCAATGTGAAGGGGATTGTGTGCTGAACAGGTCCAGCACCAGCTTTCAATCCTTGCTCTTCTGCTGTGGGTGCATATGCCAAACGTTCGTGCTGTACTCACTGTGCTGCTGGGCAGCTGAGACCACTTGAGAATTTGGATTCAAATGGACTTTTAGGTATGAACCCGAGCAGAGACTTCAATGATGGTGACCCCGTTGCAAAGCTGCTTGTGTGCTGAAGAAGCAGAGCACTAGCTTTCCCTGCTGCTCCTTCTGCCGTGTGAGCAGATGCCACTGTTCATTCTGTGCTGACTGTGTTGCTGCGCAGCAGAGAGCAGGCTCTGGACTGATTCCATTCAAATGCTTTTCCTGTATGAAAGTGAGCAGTGAAAGCAACGATGGAGGCACCAATGTAAAGGGGATTGTGTGCTGAACAGGTCCAGCACCAGCTTTCAATCCTGGCTCTTCTGCTGTGGGAGCAGAGGCCAAACGTTCGTGCTGTACTCACTGTGCTGCTGGGCAGCTGAGAGACACCACCTGAGAATTTGGATTCAAATGGACTTTTAGGTATGAAGCCGAGGAGAGACTGCAATGATGGTGACCCCGTTGCAAAGCTGCTTGTGTGCTGAAGAAGTAGGCCACTAGCTTTCCCTGCTGCTCCTTCTGCCGTGTGAGCAGATGCCACTGTTCATTCTGTGCTGACTGTGTTGCTGCGCAGCAGAGAGCAGGCTCTGGACTGATTCCATTCAAATGCTTTTCCTGTATGAAAGTGAGCAGTGAAAGCAACGATGGAGGCACCAATGTAAAGGGGATTGTGTGCTGAACAGGTCCAGCACCAGCTTTCAATCCTGGCTCTTCTGCTGTGGGAGCAGAGGCCAAACGTTCGTGCTGTACTCACTGTGCTGCTGGGCAGCTGAGAGACACCACCTGAGAATTTGGATTCAAATGGACTTTTAGGTATGAAGCCGAGGAGAGACTGCAATGATGGTGACCCCGTTGCAAAGCTGCTTGTGTGCTGAAGAAGTAGGCCACTAGCTTTCCCTGCTGCTCCTTCTGCCGTGTGAGCAGATGCCACTGTTCATTCTGTGCTGACTGTGTTGCTGCGCAGCAGAGAGCAGTCTCTGGACTGATTCCATTCAAATGCTTTTCCTGTATGAAAGTGAGCAGTGAAAGCAACGATGAATGCACCAATGTAAAAGGGATTGTGTGCTGAACAGGTCCAGCACCAGCTTTCAATCCTGGCTCTTCTGCTGTGGGAGCAGAGGCCAAACGTTCGTGCTGTACTAACTGTGCTGCTGGGCAGCTGAGAGACACCACCTGAGAATTTGGATTCAAATGGACTTTTAGGTAGGAAACCGAGGAGAGACTGCAATGATGGTGACCCCGTTGCAAAGCTGCTTGTGTGCTGAAGAGACACAACCCGAGCTTTCCCTGCTGGTCCTTCTGCCGTGTGAGCAGATGCCACTGTTCATTCTGTGCTGTGTTGCTGCCAGCAGGGAGCAGGCTCTGGACGGATTCTATTCAAATGCTTTTCCTGTATGAGTGTTAGCAGTGAAAGCAACGATGGAGGCACCAATGTAAAGGTGATTGTGTGCTGAACAGGTCCAGCACCAGCTTTCAATCCTGGCTTTTCTGTTGTGGAAGCAGAGGCCAAACGTTCGTGCTGTACTAACTGTGCTGCTGGGCAGCTGAGAGAGACCACCTGAGAATTTGGATTCAAATGGACTTTTAGGTATGAAACTGAGGAGAGACTGCAATGATGGTGACCCCGTTGCAAAGCTGCTTGTGTGCTGAAGAGACACAGCACTAGCTTTCCCTGCTGGTCCTTCTGCCGTGTGAGCAGATGCCCCTGTTCATTCTGTGCTGTGTTGCTGCCAGCAGGGAGCAGTCTCTGGACTGATTCCATTCAAATGCTTTTCCTGTATGAATGTGAGCAGTGAAAGCAACGATGGAGGCACCAATGTAAAGGGGATTGTGTGCTGAACAGGTCCAGCACCAGCTTTCAATCCTGGCTCTTCTGCTGTGGGAGCAGAGGCCAAACGTTCGTGCTGTACTCACTGTGCTGCTGGGCAGCTGAGAGACACCACCTGAGAATTTGGATTCAAATGGACTTTTAGGTATGAACCCGAGGAGAGACTGCAATGATGGTGACCCCGTTGCAAAGCTTCTTGTGTGCTGAAGAGACACAGCACTAGCTTTCCCTGCTGGTCCTTCTGCCGTGTGAGCAGATGCCCCTGTTCATTCTGTGCTGTGTTGCTGCCAGCAGGGAGCAGGCTCTGGACTGATTCTATTCAAATGGTTTTCCTGTACGAGTGTTAGCAGTGAAAGCAACGATGGATGCACCAATGTGAAGGGGATTGTGTGCTGAACAGGTCCAGCACCAGCTTTCAATCCTTGCTCTTCTGCTGTGGGTGCATATGCCAAACGTTCGTGCTGTACTCACTGTGCTGCTGGGCAGCTGAGACCACTTGAGAATTTGGATTCAAATGGACTTTTAGGTATGAACCCGAGCAGAGACTTCAATGATGGTGACCCCGTTGCAAAGCTGCTTGTGTGCTGAAGAAGCAGAGCACTAGCTTTCCCTGCTGCTCCTTCTGCCGTGTGAGCAGATGCCACTGTTCATTCTGTGCTGACTGTGTTGCTGCGCAGCAGAGAGCAGGCTCTGGACTGATTCCATTCAAATGCTTTTCCTGTATGAAAGTGAGCAGTGAAAGCAACGATGGAGGCACCAATGTAAAGGGGATTGTGTGATGAACAGGTCCAGCACCAGCTTTCAATCCTGGCTCTTCTGCTGTGGGAGCAGAGGCCAAACGTTCGTGCTGTACTCACTGTGCTGCTGGGCAGCTGAGAGACACCACCTGAGAATTTGGATTCAAATGGACTTTTAGGTATGAAGCCGAGGAGAGACTGCAATGATGGTGACCCCGTTGCAAAGCTGCTTGTGTGCTGAAGAAGTAGGCCACTAGCTTTCCCTGCTGCTCCTTCTGCCGTGTGAGCAGATGCCACTGTTCATTCTGTGCTGACTGTGTTGCTGCGCAGCAGAGAGCAGGCTCTGGACTGATTCCATTCAAATGCTTTTCCTGTATGAAAGTGAGCAGTGAAAGCAACGATGGAGGCACCAATGTAAAGGGGATTGTGTGCTGAACAGGTCCAGCACCAGCTTTCAATCCTGGCTCTTCTGCTGTGGGAGCAGAGGCCAAACGTTCGTGCTGTACTCACTGTGCTGCTGGGCAGCTGAGAGACACCACCTGAGAATTTGGATTCAAATGGACTTTTAGGTATGAAGCCGAGGAGAGACTGCAATGATGGTGACCCCGTTGCAAAGCTGCTTGTGTGCTGAAGAAGTAGGCCACTAGCTTTCCCTGCTGCTCCTTCTGCCGTGTGAGCAGATGCCACTGTTCATTCTGTGCTGACTGTGTTGCTGCGCAGCAGAGAGCAGTCTCTGGACTGATTCCATTCAAATGCTTTTCCTGTATGAAAGTGAGCAGTGAAAGCAACGATGAATGCACCAATGTAAAAGGGATTGTGTGCTGAACAGGTCCAGCACCAGCTTTCAATCCTGGCTCTTCTGCTGTGGGAGCAGAGGCCAAACGTTCGTGCTGTACTAACTGTGCTGCTGGGCAGCTGAGAGACAACACCTGAGAATTTGGATTCAAATGGACTTTTAGGTATGAACCCGAGGAGAGACTGCAATGATGGTGACCCCGTTTAAAGCTGCTTGTGTGCTGAAGAAGCAGAGCACTAGCTTTCCCTGCTGCTCCTTCTGCCGTGTGAGCAGATGCCACTGTTCATTCTGTGCTGACTGTGTTGCTGCGCAGCAGAGAGCAGCCTCTGGACTGATTCCATTCAAATGCTTTTCCTGTATGAATGTGAGAAGTGAAAGCAACGATGGAGGCACCAATGTAAAAGGGATTGTGTGCTGAACAGGTCCAGCACCAGCTTTCAATCCTGGCTCTTCTGCTGTGGGAGCAGAGGCCAAACGTTCGTGCTGTACTCACTGTGCTGCTGGGCAGCTGAGAGACACCACCTGAGAATTTGGATTCAAATGGACTTTTAGGTATGAACCCGAGGAGAGACTGCAATGATGGTGACCCCGTTGCAAAGCTGCTTGTGTGCTGAAGAAGCAGAGCACTAGCTTTCCCTGCTGGTCCTTCTGCCGTGTGAGCAGATGCCACTCTTCATTCTGTGCTGTGTTGCTGCCAGCAGGGAGCAGGCTCTGGACGGATTCTATTCAAATGCTTTTCCTGTATGAGTGTTAGCAGTGAAAGCAACGATGGAGGCACCAATGTAAAGGGGATTGTGTGCTGAACAGGTCCAGCACCAGCTTTCAATCCTGGCTCTTCTGCTGTGGGAGCAGAGGCCAAACGTTCGTGCTGTACTAACTGTGCTGCTGGGCAGCTGAGAGACACCACCTGAGAATTTGGATTCAAATTTACTTTTAGGTATGAAACCGACGAGAGACTGCAATGATGGTGACCCCGTTGCAAAGCTGCTTGTGTGCTGAAGAAGCAGAGCACTAGCTTTCCCTGCTGCTCCTTCTGCCGTGTGAGCAGATGCCACTGTTGATTCTGTGCTGTGTTGCTGCCAGCAGGGAGCAGGCTCTGGACGGATTCTATTCAAATGCTTTTCCTGTATGAGTGTTAGCAGTGAAAGCAACGATGGAGGCACCAATGTAAAGGGGATTGTGTGCTGAACAGGTCCAGCACCAGCTTTCAATCCTGGCTCTTCTGCTGTGGGAGCAGAGGCCAAACGTTCGTGCTGTACTAACTGTGCTGCTGGGCAGCTGAGAGACACCACCTGAGAATTTGGATTCAAATGGACTTTTAGGTAGGAAACCGAGGAGAGACTGCAATGATGGTGACCCCGTTGCAAAGCTGCTTGTGTGCTGAAGAAGCAGAGCACTAGCTTTCCCTGCTGCTCCTTCTGCCGTGTGAGCAGATGCCACTGTTCATTCTGTGCTGACTGTGTTGCTGCGCAGCAGAGAGCAGCCTCTGGACTGATTCCATTCAAATGCTTTTCCTGTATGAAAGTGAGCAGTGAAAGCAACGATGAATGCACCAATGTAAAAGGGATTGTGAGCTGAACAGGTCCAGCACAAGCTTTCAATCCTGGCTCTTCTGCAGTTGGAGCAGAGGCCAAACGTTCGTGCTGTACTAACTGTGCTGCTGGGCAGCTGAGAGACACCACCTGAGAATTTGGATTCAAATGGACTTTTAGGTATGAAACCGAGGAGAGACTGCAATGATGGTGACCCCGTTGCAAAGCTGCTTGTGTGCTGAAGAAGCAGAGCACTAGCTTTCCCTGCTGCTCCTTCTGCCGTGTGAGCAGGTGCCACTGTTCATTCTGTGCTGTGTTGCTGCCAGCACGGAGCAGGCTCTGGACGGATTCTATTCAAATGCTTTTCCTGTATGAGTGTTAGCAGTGAAAGCAACGATGGAGGCACCAATGTAAAGGGGATTGTGTGCTGAACAGGTCCAGCACCAGCTTTCAATCCTGGCTCTTCTGCTGTGGGAGCAGAGGCCAAACGTTCGTGCTGTACTCACTGTGCTGCTGGGCAGCTGAGAGACACCACCTGAGAATTTGGATTCAAATGGACTTTTAGGTATGAAGCCGAGGAGAGACTGCAATGATGGTGACCCCGTTGCAAAGCTGCTTGTGTGCTGAAGAAGCAGAGCACTAGCTTTCCCTGCTGCTCCTTCTGCCGTGTGAGCAGATGCCACTGTTCATTCTGTGCTGACTGTGTTGCTGCGCAGCAGAGGGCAGCCTCTGGACTGATTCCATTCAAATGCTTTTCCTGTATGAAAGTGAGCAGTGAAAGCAACGATGAATGCACCAATGTAAAAGGGATTGTGTGCTGAACAGGTCCAGCACCAGCTTTCAATCCTGGCTCTTCTGCTGTGGGAGCAGAGGCCAAACGTTCGTGCTGTACTAACTGTGCTGCTGGGCAGCTGAGAGACACCACTTGAGAATTTGGATTCAAATGGACTTTTAGGTATGAAACCGAGGAGAGACTGCAATGATGGTGACCCCGTTGCAAAGCTGCTTGTGTGCTGAAGAAGCAGAGCACTCGCTTTCCCTGCTGCTCCTTCTGCCGTGTGAGCAGATGCCACTCTTCATTCTGTGCTGTGTTGCTGCCAGCAGGGAGCAGGCTCTGGACGGATTCTATTCAAATGCTTTTCCTGTATGAGTGTTAGCAGTGAAAGCAACGATGGAGGCACCAATGTAAAGGGGATTGTGTGCTGAACAGGTCCAGCACCAGCTTTCAATCCTGGCTCTTCTGCTGTGGGAGCAGAGGCCAAACGTTCGTGCTGTACTCACTGTGCTGCTGGGCAGCTGAGCGACACCACCTGAGAATTCGGATTCAAATGGACTTTTAGGTATGAAGCCGAGGAGAGACTGCAATGATGGTGACCCCGTTGCAAAGCTGCTTGTGTGCTGAAGAAGCAGAGCACTAGCTTTCCCTGCTGCTCCTTCTGCCGTGTGAGCAGAAGCCACTGTTCATTCTGTGCTGACTGTGTTGCTGCGCAGCAGAGAGCAGCCTCTGGACTGATTCCATTCAAATGCTTTTCCTGTATGAAAGTGAGCAGTGAAAGCAACGATGAATGCACCAATGTAAAAGGGATTGTGTGCTGAACAGGTCCAGCACCAGCTTTCAATCCTGGCTCTTCTGCTGTGGGAGCAGAGGCCAAACGTTCGTGCTGTACTAACTGTGCTGCTGGGCAGCTGAGAGACACCACCTGAGAATTTGGATTCAAATGGACTTTTAGGTATGAACCCGAGGAGAGACTGCAATGATGGTGACCCCGTTGCAAAGCTGCTTGTGTGCTGAAGAAGCAGAGCACTAGCTTTCCCTGCTGCTCCTTCTGCCGTGTGAGCAGATGCCACTCTTCATTCTGTGCTGACTGTGTTGCTGCGCAGCAGAGAGCAGCCTCTGGACTGATTCCATTCAAATGCTTTTCCTGTATGAAAGTGAGCAGTGAAAGCAACGATGAATGCACCAATGTAAAAGGGATTGTGAGCTGAACAGGTCCAGCACCAGCTTTCAATCCTGGCTCTTCTGCTGTGGGAGCAGAGGCCAAACGTTCGTGCTGTACTAACTGTGCTGCTGGGCAGCTGAGAGACACCACCTGAGAATTTGGATTCAAATGGACTTTTAGGTATGAACCCGAGGAGAGACTGCAATGATGGTGACCCCGTTGCAAAGCTGCTTGTGTGCTGAAGAAGCAGAGCACTAGCTTTCCCTGCTGCTCCTTCTGCCGTGTGAGCAGATGCCACTCTTCATTCTGTGCTGTGTTGCTGCCAGCAGGGAGCAGGCTCTGGACTGATTCCATTCAAATGCTTTTCCTGTATGAAAGTGAGCAGTGAAAGCGACGATGAATGCACCAATGTAAAAGGGATTGTGAGCTGAACAGGTCCAGCACCAGCTTTCAATCCTGGCTCTTCTGCTGTGGGAGCAGAGGCCAAACGTTCGTGCTGTACTCACTGTGCTGCTGGGCAGCTGAGAGACACCACTTGAGAATTCGGATTCAAATGGACTTTTAGGTATGAACCCGAGGAGAGACTGCAATGATGGTGACCCCGTTGCAAAGCTGCTTGTGTGCTGAAGAAGCAGAGCACTAGCTTTCCCTGCTGGTCCTTCTGCCGTGTGAGCAGATGCCACTCTTCATTCTGTGCTGACTGTGTTGCTGCGCAGCAGAGAGCAGCCTCTGGACTGATTCCATTCAAATGCTTTTCCTGTATGAATGTGAGCAGTGAAAGCAACGATGGAGGCACCAATGTAAAGGGGATTGTGTGCTGAACAGGTCCAGCACCAGCTTTCAATCCTGGCTCTTCTGCTGTGGGAGCAGAGGCCAAACGTTCGTGCTGTACTAACTGTGCTGCTGGGCAGCTGAGAGACACCACCTGAGAATTTGGATTCAAATGGACTTTTAGGTATGAACCCGAGGAGAGACTGCAATGATGGTGACCCCGTTGCAAAGCTGCTTGTGTGCTGAAGAAGCAGAGCACTAGCTTTCCCTGCTGCTCCTTCTGCCGTGTGAGCAGATGCCACTCTTCATTCTGTGCTGACTGTGTTGCTGCGCAGCAGAGGGCAGCCTCTGGACTGATTCCATTCAAATGCTTTTCCTGTATGAAAGTGAGCAGTGAAAGCAACGATGAATGCACCAATGTAAAAGGGATTGTGTGCTGAACAGGTCCAGCACCAGCTTTCAATCCTGGCTCTTCTGCTGTGGGAGCAGAGGCCAAACGTTCGTGCTGTACTAACTGTGCTGCTGGGCAGCTGAGAGACACCACCTGAGAATTTGGATTCAAATGGACTTTTAGGTATGAAGCCGAGGAGAGACTGCAATGATGGTGACCCCGTTGCAAAGCTGCTTGTGTGCTGAAGAAGCAGAGCACTAGCTTTCCCTGCTGCTCCTTCTGCCGTGTGAGCAGATGCCACTCTTCATTCTGTGCTGACTGTGTTGCTGCGCAGCAGAGAGCAGCCTCTGGACTGATTCCATTCAAATGCTTTTCCTGTATGAAAGTGAGCAGTGAAAGCAACGATGAATGCACCAATGTAAAAGGGATTGTGTGCTGAACAGGTCCAGCAGCAGCTTTCAATCCTGGCTCTTCTGCTGTGGGAGCAGAGGCCAAACGTTCGTGCCGTACTAACTGTGCTGCTGGGCAGCTGAGAGACACCACCTGAGAATTTGGATTCAAATGGACTTTTAGGTAGGAAACCGAGGAGAGACTGCAATGATGGTGACCCCGTTGCAAAGCTGCTTGTGTGCTGAAGAAGCAGAGCACTAGCTTTCCCTGCTGCTCCTTCTGCCGTGTGAGCAGAAGCCACTGTTCATTCTGTGCTGACTGTGTTGCTGCGCAGCAGAGAGCAGCCTCTGGACTGATTCCATTCAAATGCTTTTCCTGTATGAAAGTGAGCAGTGAAAGCAACGATGAATGCACCAATGTAAAAGGGATTGTGAGCTGAACAGGTCCAGCACCAGCTTTCAATCCTGGCTCTTCTGCTGTGGGAGCAGAGGCCAAACGTTCGTGCTGTACTAACTGTGCTGCTGGGCAGCTGAGAGACACCACCTGAGTATTTGGATTCAAATGGACTTTTAGGTATGAACCCGAGGAGAGACTGCAATGATGGTGACCCCGTTGCAAAGCTGCTTGTGTGCTGAAGAAGCAGAGCACTAGCTTTCCCTGCTGCTCCTTCTGCCGTGTGAGCAGATGCCACTCTTCATTCTGTGCTGACTGTGTTGCTGCGCAGCAGAGAGCAGCCTCTGGACTGATTCCATTCAAATGCTTTTCCTGTATGAAAGTGAGCAGTGAAAGCAACGATGGAGGCACCAATGTAAAGGGGATTGTGTGCTGAACAGGTCCAGCACCAGCTTTCAATCCTGGCTCTTCTGCTGTGGGAGCAGAGGCCAAACGTTCGTGCTGTACTCACTGTGCTGCTGGGCAGCTGAGCGACACCACCTGAGAATTCGGATTCAAATGGACTTTTAGGTATGAAGCCGAGGAGAGACTGCAATGATGGTGACCCCGTTGCAAAGCTGCTTGTGTGCTGAAGAAGCAGAGCACTAGCTTTCCCTGCTGCTCCTTCTGCCGTGTGAGCAGATGCCACTGTTCATTCTGTGCTGACTGTGTTGCTGCGCAGCAGAGAGCAGCCTCTGGACTGATTCCATTCAAATGCTTTTCCTGTATGAATGTGAGCAGTGAAAGCAACGATGGAGGCACCAATGTAAAGGGGATTGTGTGCTGAACAGGTCCAGCACCAGCTTTCAATCCTGGCTCTTCTGCTGTGGGAGCAGAGGCCAAACGTTCGTGCTGTACTAACTGTGCTGCTGGGCAGCTGAGAGACACCACCTGAGAATTTGGATTCAAATGGACTTTTAGGTATGAAGCCGAATAGAGACTGCAATGATGGTGACCCCGTTGCAAAGCTGCTTGTGTGCTGAAGAAGCAGAGCACTAGCTTTCCCTGCTGCTCCTTCACCCGTTTGAGCAGATGCCACTGTTCATTCTGTGCTGACTGTGTTGCTGCGCAGCAGAGAGCAGCCTCTGGACTGATTCCATTCAAATACTTTTCCTGTATGAATGTGAGCAGTGAAAGCAACGATGGAGGCACCAATGTAAATTTGATTGTGTGCTGAACAGGTCCAGCACCAGCTTTCAATCCTGGCTCTTCTGCTGTGGGAGCAGAGGCCAAACGTTCGTGCTGTACTAATTGTGCTGCTGGGCAGCTGAGAGACACCACCTGAGAATTTGGATTCAAATGGACTTTTAGGTATGAACCCGAGGAGAGACTGCAATGATGGTGACCCCTTTGCAAAGCTGCTTGTGTGCTGAAGAAGCAGAGCACTAGCTTTCCCTGCTGCTCCTTCTGCCGTGTGAGCAGATGCCACTCTTCATTCTGTGCTGACTGTGTTGCTGCGCAGCAGAGGGCAGCCTCTGGACTGATTCCATTCAAATGCTTTTCCTGTATGAAAGTGAGCAGTGAAAGCAACGATGAATGCACCAATGTAAAAGGGATTGTGTGCTGAACAGGTCCAGCACCAGCTTTCAATCCTGGCTCTTCTGCTGTGGGAGCAGAGGCCAAACGTTCGTGCTGTACTAACTGTGCTGCTGGGCAGCTGAGAGACACCACCTGAGAATTTGGATTCAAATGGACTTTTAGGTATGAACCCGAGGAGAGACTGCAATGATGGTGACCCCGTTGCAAAGCTGCTTGTGTGCTGAAGAAGCAGAGCACTAGCTTTCCCTGCTGCTCCTTCTGCCGTGTGAGCAGATGCCACTCTTCATTCTGTGCTGTGTTGCTGCCAGCAGGGAGCAGGCTCTGGACGGATTCTATTCAAATGCTTTTCCTGTATGAGTGTTAACAGTGAAAGCAACGATGGAGGCACCAATGTAAAGGGGATTGTGTGCTGAACAGGTCCAGCACCAGCTTTCAATCCTGGCTCTTCTGCTGTGGGAGCAGAGGCCAAACGTTCGTGCTGTACTCACTGTGCTGCTGGGCAGCTGAGCGACACCACCTGAGAATTCGGATTCAAATGGACTTTTAGGTAGGAAACCGAGGAGAGACTGCAATGATGGTGACCCCGTTGCAAAGCTGCTTGTGTGCTGAAGAGACACAGCACTAGCTTTCCCTGCTGGTCCTTCTGCCGTGTGAGCAGATGCCACTCTTCATTCTGTGCTGACTGTGTTGCTGCGCAGCAGAGAGCAGCCTCTGGACTGATTCCATTCAAATGCTTTTCCTGTATGAATGTGAGCAGTGAAAGCAACGATGGAGGCACCAATGTAAAGGTGATTGTGTGCTGAACAGGTCCAGCACCAGCTTTCAATCCTGGCTCTTCTGCTGTGGGAGCAGAGGCCAAACGCTCATGCTGTACTAACTGTGCTGCTGGGCAGCTGAGAGACACCACCTGAGAATTTGGATTCAAATGGACTTTTAGGTATGAAGCCGAGGAGAGACTGCAATGATGGTGACCCCGTTGCAAAGCTGCTTGTGTGCTGAAGAAGCAGAGCACTAGCTTTCCCTGCTGCTCCTTCTGCCGTGTGAGCAGATGCCACTGTTCATTCTGTGCTGACTGTGTTGCTGCGCAGCAGAGAGCAGCCTCTGGACTGATTCCATTCAAATACTTATCCTGTATGAATGTGAGCAGTGAAAGCAACGATGGAGGCACCAATGTAAATTTGATTGTGTGCTGAACAGGTCCAGCACCAGCTTTCAATCCTGGCTCTTCTGCTGTGGGAGCAGATGCCAAACATTCGTGCTGTACTAATTGTGCTGCTGGGCAGCTGAGAGACACCACCTGAGAATTTGGATTCAAATGGACTTTTAGGTATGAACCCGAGGAGAGACTGCAATGATGGTGACCCCGTTGCAAAGCTGCTTGTGTGCTGAAGAAGCAGAGCACTAGCTTTCCCTGCTGCTCCTTCTGCCGTGTGAGCAGATGCCACTCTTCATTCTGTGCTGACTGTGTTGCTGCGCAGCAGAGGGCAGCCTCTGGACTGATTCCATTCAAATGCTTTTCCTGTATGAAAGTGAGCAGTGAAAGCAACGATGAATGCACCAATGTAAAAGGGATTGTGTGCTGAACAGGTCCAGCACCAGCTTTCAATCCTGGCTCTTCTGCTGTGGGAGCAGAGGCCAAACGTTCGTGCTGTACTAACTGTGCTGCTGGGCAGCTGAGAGACACCACCTGAGAATTTGGATTCAAATGGACTTTTAGGTATGAACCCGAGGAGAGACTGCAATGATGGTGACCCCGTTGCAAAGCTGCTTGTGTGCTGAAGAAGCAGAGCACTAGCTTTCCCTGCTGCTCCTTCTGCCGTGTGAGCAGATGCCACTCTTCATTCTGTGCTGACTGTGTTGCTGCGCAGCAGAGAGCAGGCTCTGGACTGATTCCATTCAAATGCTTTTCCTGTATGAAAGTGAGCAGTGAAAGCAACGATGAATGCACCAATGTAAAAGGGATTGTGAGCTGAACAGGTCCAGCACCAGCTTTCAATCCTGGCTCTTCTGCTGTGGGAGCAGAGGCCAAACGTTCGTGCTGTACTAACTGTGCTGCTGGGCAGCTGAGAGACACCACCTGAGAATTTGGATTCAAATGGACTTTTAGGTATGAAACCGAGGAGAGACTGCAATGATGGTGACCCCGTTGCAAAGCTGCTTGTGTGCTGAAGAAGCAGAGCACTAGCTTTCCCTGCTGCTCCTTCTGCCGTGTGAGCAGATGCCACTCTTCATTCTGTGCTGTGTTGCTGCCAGCAGGGAGCAGGCTCTGGACGGATTCTATTCAAATGCTTTTCCTGTATGAGTGTTAGCAGTGAAAGCAACGATGGAGGCACCAATGTAAAGGGGATTGTGTGCTGAACAGGTCCAGCACCAGCTTTCAATCCTGGCTCTTCTGCTGTGGGAGCAGAGGCCAAACGTTCGTGCTGTACTCACTGTGCTGCTGGGCAGCTGAGACCGCTTGAGAATTTGGATTCAAATGGACTTTTAGGTATGAACCCGAGGAGAGACTTCAATGATCGTGACCCCGTTTCAAAGCTGCTTGTGTTGAAGAAGCAGAGCACTAGCTTTCCCTGCTGCTCCTTCTGCCGTGTGAGCAGATGCCACTGTTCATTCTGTGCTGACTGTGTTCCTGCGCAGCAGAGAGCAGCCTCTGGACTGATTCCATTCAAATGCTTTTCCTGTATGAAAGTGAGCAGTGAAAGCAACGATGGAGGCACCAATGTAAAGGGGATTGTGTGCTGAACAGGTCCAGCACCAGCTTTCAATCCTGGCTCTTCTGCTGTGGGAGCAGAGGGCAAACGTTCGTGCTGTACTCACTGTGCTGCTGGGCAGCTGAGCGACACCACCTGAGAATTCGGATTCAAATGGACTTTTAGGTATGAAGCCGAGGAGAGACTGCAATGATGGTGACCCCGTTGCAAAGCTGCTTGTGTGCTGAAGAAGCAGAGCACTAGCTTTCCCTGCTGCTCCTTCTGCCGTGTGAGCAGATGCCACTGTTCATTCTGTGCTGACTGTGTTGCTGCGCAGCAGAGAGCAGCCTCTGGACGGATTCTATTCAAATGCTTTTCCTGTATGAAAGTGAGCAGTGAAAGCAACGATGAATGCACCAATGTAAAAGGGATTGTGTGCTGAACAGGTCCAGCACCAGCTTTCAATCCTGGCTCTTCTGCTGTGGGAGCAGAGGCCAAACGTTCGTGCTGTACTAACTGTGCTGCTGGGCAGCTGAGAGACACCACCTGAGAATTTGGATTCAAATGGACTTTTAGGTAGGAAACCGAGGAGAGACTGCAATGATGGTGACCCCGTTGCAAAGCTGCTTGTGTGCTGAAGAAGCAGAGCACTAGCTTTCCCTGCTGCTCCTTCTGCCGTGTGAGCAGAAGCCACTGTTCATTCTGTGCTGACTGTGTTGCTGCGCAGCAGAGAGCAGGCTCTGGACTGATTCCATTCAAATGCTTTTCCTGTATGAAAGTGAGCAGTGAAAGCAACGATGAATGCACCAATGTAAAAGGGATTGTGTGCTGAACAGGTCCAGCACCAGCTTTCAATCCTGGCTCTTCTGCTGTGGGAGCAGAGGCCAAACGTTCGTGCTGTACTAACTGTGCCGCTGGGCAGCTGAGAGACACCACCTGAGAATTTGGATTCAAATGGACTTTTAGGTATGAAACCGAGGAGAGACTGCAATGATGGTGACCCCGTTGCAAAGCTGCTTGTGTGCTGAAGAAGCAGAGCACTAGCTTTCCCTGCTGGTCCTTCTGCCGTGTGAGCAGATGCCACTCTTCATTCTGTGCTGTGTTGCTGCCAGCAGGGAGCAGGCTCTGGACGGATTCTATTCAAATGCTTTTCCTGTATGAGTGTTAGCAGTGAAAGCATCGATGGAGGCACCAATGTAAAGGGGATTGTGTGCTGAACAGGTCCAGCACCAGCTTTCAATCCTGGCTCTTCTGCTGTGGGAGCAGAGGCCAAACGTTCGTGCTGTACTAACTGTGCTGCTGGGCAGCTGAGAGACACCACCTGAGAATTTGGATTCAAATGGACTTTTAGGAATGAAACCGAGGAGAGACTGCAATGATGGTGACCCCGTTGCAAAGCTGCTTGTGTGCTGAAGAAGCAGAGCACTAGCTTTCCCTGCTGGTCCTTCTGCCGTGTGAGCAGATGCCACTCTTCATTCTGTGCTGTGTTGCTGCCAGCAGGGAGCAGGCTCTGGACTGATTCTATTCAAATGCTTTTCCTGTATGAGTGTTAGCAGTGAAAGCAACGATGGAGGCACCAATGTAAAGGGGATTGTGTGCTGAACAGGTCCAGCACCAGCTTTCAATCCTGGCTCTTCTGCTGTGGGAGCAGAGGCCAAACGTTCGTGCTGTACTCACTGTGCTGCTGGTCAGCTGAGCGACACCACCTGAGAATTCGGATTCAAATGGACTTTTAGGTATGAAGCCGAGGAGAGACTGCAATGATGGTGACCCCGTTGCAAAGCTGCTTGTGTACTGAAGAAGCAGAGCACTAGCTTTCCCTGCTGCTCCTTCTGCCGTGTGAGCAGATGCCACTGTTCATTCTGTGCTGACTGTGTTGCTGCGCAGCAGAGAGCAGCCTCTGGACTGATTCCATTCAAATGCTTTTCCTGTATGAATGTGAGCAGTGAAAGCAACGATGGAGGCACCAATGTAAAGGGGATTGTGTGCTGAACAGGTCCAGCACCAGCTTTCAATCCTGGCTCTTCTGCTGTGGGAGCAGAGGCCAAACGTTCGTGCTGTACTCACTGTGCTGCTGGGCAGCTGAGAGACACCACCTGAGAATTTGGATTCAAATGGACTTTTAGGTATGAACCCGAGGAGAGACTGCAATGATGGTGACCCCGTTGCAAAGCTGCTTGTGTGCTGAAGAAGCAGAGCACTAGCTTTCCCTGCTGCTCCTTCTGCCGTGTGAGCAGATGCCACTCTTCATTCTGTGCTGACTGTGTTGCTGCGCAGCAGAGAGCAGCCTCTGGACTGATTCTATTCAAATGCTTTTCCTGTATGAAAGTGAGCAGTGAAAGCAACGATGAATGCACCAATGTAAAAGGGATTGTGTGCTGAACAGGTCCAGCACCAGCTTTCAATCCTGGCTCTTCTGCTGTGGGAGCAGAGGCCAAACGTTCGTGCTGTACTAACTGTGCTGCTGGGCAGCTGAGAGAGACCACCTGAGAATTTGGATTCAAATGGACTTTTAGGTATGAACCCGAGGAGAGACTGCAATGATGGTGACCCCGTTGCAAAGCTGCTTGTGTGCTGAAGAAGCAGAGCACTAGCTTTCCCTGCTGCTCCTTCTGCAGTGTGAGCAGATGCCACTCTTCATTCTGTGCTGGACTGTGTTGCTGCGCAGCAGAGAGCAGCCTCTGGACTGATTCCATTCAAATGCTTTTCCTGTATGAAAGTGAGCAGTGAAAGCAACGATGAATGCACCAATGTAAAAGGGATTGTGAGCTGAACAGGTCCAGCACCAGCTTTCAATCCTGGCTCTTCTGCTGTGGGAGCAGAGGCCAAACGTTCGTGCTGTACTAACTGTGCTGCTGGGCAGCTGAGAGACACCACCTGAGTATTTGGATTCAAATGGACTTTTAGGTATGAACCCGAGGAGAGACTGCAATGATGGTGACCCCGTTGCAAAGCTGCTTGTGTGCTGAAGAAGCAGAGCACTAGCTTTCCCTGCTGCTCCTTCTGCCGTGTGAGCAGATGCCACTCTTCATTCTGTGCTGACTGTGTTGCTGCGCAGCAGAGAGCAGCCTCTGGACTGATTCCATTCAAATGCTTTTCCTGTATGTGTGTTAGCAGTGAAAGCAACGATGGAGGCACCAATGTAAAGGGGATTGTGTGATGAACAGGTCCAGCACCAGCTTTCAATCCTGGCTCTTCTGCTGTGGGAGCAGAGGCCAAACGTTCGTGCTGTACTCACTGTGCTGCTGGGCAGCTGAGCGACACCACCTGAGAATTCGGATTCAAATGGACTTTTAGGTATGAAGCCGAGGAGAGACTGCAATGATGGTGACCCCGTTGCAAAGCTGCTTGTGTGCTGAAGAAGCAGAGCACTAGCTTTCCCTGCTGCTCCTTCTGCCGTGTGAGCAGATGCCACTGTTCATTCTGTGCTGACTGTGTTGCTGCGCAGCAGAGAGCAGCCTCTGGACTGATTCCATTCAAATGCTTTTCCTGTATGAATGTGAGCAGTGAAAGCAACGATGGAGGCACCAATGTAAAGGGGATTGTGTGCTGAACAGGTCCAGCACCAGCTTTCAATCCTGGCTCTTCTGCTGTGGGAGCAGAGGCCAAACGTTCGTGCTGTACTAACTGTGCTGCTGGGCAGCTGAGAGACACCACCTGAGAATTTGGATTCAAATGGACTTTTAGGTATGAACCCGAGGAGAGACTGCAATGATGGTGACCCCGTTGCAAAGCTGCTTGTGTGCTGAAGAGACACAGCATTAGCTTTCCCTGCTGGTCCTTCTGCCGTGTGAGCAGATGCCCCTGTTCATTCTGTGCTGTGTTGCTGCCAGCAGGGAGCAGGCTCTGGACTGATTCCATTCAAATGCTTTTCCTGTACGAGTGTTAGCAGTGAAAGCAACGATGGATGCACCAATGTAAAGGGGATTGTGTGCTGAACAGGTCCAGCACCAGCTTTCAATCCAGGCTCTTCTGCTGTGGGAGCAGAGGCCAAACGTTCGTGCTGTACTAACTGTGCTGCTGGGCAGCTGAGAGACACCACCTGAGAATTTGGATTCAAATGGACTTTTAGGTATGAAACCGAGGAGAGACTGCAATGATGGTGACCCCGTTGCAAAGCTGCTTGTGTGCTGAAGAAGCAGAGCACTAGCTTTCCCTGCTGCTCCTTCTGCCGTGTGAGCAGATGCCACTCTTCATTCTGTGCTGACTGTGTTGCTGCGCAGCAGAGAGCAGCCTCTGGACTGATTCCATTCAAATGCTTTTCCTGTATGAAAGTGAGCAGTGAAAGCAACGATGAATGCACCAATGTAAAAGGGATTGTGAGCTGAACAGGTCCAGCACCAGCTTTCAATCCTGGCTCTTCTGCTGTGGGAGCAGAGGCCAAACGTTCGTGCTGTACTAACTGTGCTGCTGGGCAGCTGAGAGACACCACCTGAGAATTTGGATTCAAATGGACTTTTAGGTATGAAACCGAGGAGAGACTGCAATGATGGTGACCCCGTTGCAAAGCTGCTTGTGTGCTGAAGAAGCAGAGCACTAGCTTTCCCTGCTGGTCCTTCTGCCGTGTGAGCAGATGCCACTGTTCATTCTGTGCTGTGTTGCTGCCAGCAGGGAGCAGGCTCTGGACGGATTCTATTCAAATGCTTTTCCTGTATGAGTGTTAGCAGTGAAAGCAACGATGGAGGCACCAATGTAAAGGGGATTGTGTGCTGAACAGGTCCAGCACCAGCTTTCAATCCTGGCTCTTCTGCTGTGGGAGCAGAGGCCAAACGTTCGTGCTGTACTCACTGTGCTGCTGGGCAGCTGAGAGACACCACCTGAGAATTCGGATTCAAATGGACTTTTAGGTATGAACCCGAGGAAAGACTGCAATGATGGTGACCCCGTTGCAAAGCTGCTTGTGTGCTGAAGAAGCAGAGCACTAGCTTTCCCTGCTGCTCCTTCTGCCGTGTGAGCAGAAGCCACTGTTCATTCTGTGCTGACTGTGTTGCTGCGCAGCAGAGAGCAGCCTCTGGACTGATTCCATTCAAATGCTTTTCCTGTATGAAAGTGAGCAGTGAAAGCAACGATGAATGCACCAATGTAAAAGGGATTGTGAGCTGAACAGGTCCAGCACCAGCTTTCAATCCTGGCTCTTCTGCTGTGGGAGCAGAGGCCAAACGTTCGTGCTGTACTAACTGTGCTGCTGAGCAGCTGAGAGACACCACCTGAGTATTTGGATTCAAATGGACTTTTAGGTATGAACCCGAGGAGAGACTGCAATGATGGTGACCCCGTTGCAAAGCTGCTTGTGTGCTGAAGAAGCAGAGCACTAGCTTTCCCTGCTGCTCCTTCTGCCGTGTGAGCAGATGCCACTCTTCATTCTGTGCTGACTGTGTTGCTGCGCAGCAGAGAGCAGCCTCTGGACTGATTCCATTCAAATGCTTTTCCTGTATGAAAGTGAGCAGTGAATGCAACGATGAATGCACCAATGTAAAAGGGATTGTGAGCTGAACAGGTCCAGAACAAGCTTTCAATCCTGGCTCTTCTGCAGTTGGAGCAGAGGCCAAACGTTCGTGCTGTACTAACTGTGCTGCTGGGCAGCTGAGAGAGACCACCTGAGAATTTGGATTCAAATGGACTTTTAGGTATGAAACCGAGGAGAGACTGCAATGATGGTGACCCCGTTGCAAAGCTGCTTGTGTGCTGAAGAAGCAGAGCACTAGCTTTCCCTGCTGCTCCTTCTGCCGTGTGAGCAGATGCCACTGTTCATTCTGTGCTGTGTTGCTGCCAGCAGGGAGCAGGCTCTGGACGGATTCTATTCAAATGCTTTTCCTGTATGAGTGTTAGCAGTGAAAGCAACGATGGAGGCACCAATGTAAAGGGGATTGTGTGCTGAACAGGTCCAGCACCAGCTTTCAATCCTGGCTCTTCTGCTGTGGGAGCAGAGGACAAACGTTCGTGCTGTACTCACTGTGCTGCTGGGCAGCTGAGCGACACCACCTGAGAATTCGGATTCAAATGGACTTTTAGGTATGAAGCCGAGGAGAGACTGCAATGATGGTGACCCCGTTGCAAAGCTGCTTGTGTGCTGAAGAAGCAGAGCACTAGCTTTCCCTGCTGCTCCTTCTGCCGTGTGAGCAGATGCCACTCTTCATTCTGTGCTGACTGTGTTGCTGCGCAGCAGAGAGCAGCCTCTGGACTGATTCCATTCAAATGCTTTTCCTGTATGAATGTGAGCAGTGAAAGCAACGATGGAGGCACCAATGTAAAGGTGATTGTGTGCTGAACAGGTCCAGCACCAGCTTTCAGTCCTGGCTCTTCTGCTGTGGGAGCAGAGGCCAAACGTTCGTGCTGTACTAACTGTGCTGCTGGGCAGCTGAGAGACACCACCTGAGAATTTGGATTCAAATGGACTTTTTGGTATGAACCCGAGGAGAGACTGCAATGATGGTGACCCCGTTGCAAAGCTGCTTGTGTGCTGAAGAAGCAGAGCACTAGCTTTCCCTGCTGCTCCTTCTGCCGTGTGAGCAGAAGCCACTGTTCATTCTGTGCTGACTGTGTTGCTGCGCAGCAGAGAGCAGCCTCTGGACTGATTCCATTCAAATGCTTTTCCTGTATGAAAGTGAGCAGTGAAAGCAACGATGAATGCACCAATGTAAAAGGGATTGTGTGCTGAACAGGTCCAGCACCAGCTTTCAATCCTGGCTCTTCTGCTGTGGGAGCAGAGGCCAAACGTTCGTGCCGTACTAACAGTGCTGCTGGGCAGCTGAGACACCACCTGAGAATTTGGATTCAAATGGACTTTTAGGTAGGAAACCGAGGAGAGACTGCAATGATGGTGACCCCGTTGCAAAGCTGCTTGTGTGCTGAAGAAGCAGAGCACTAGCTTTCCCTGCTGCTCCTTCTGCCGTGTGAGCAGAAGCCACTGTTCATTCTGTGCTGACTGTGTTGCTGCGCAGCAGAGAGCAGCCTCTGGACTGATTCTATTCAAATGCTTTTCCTGTATGAAAGTGAGCAGTGAAAGCAACGATGAATGCACCAATGTAAAAGGGATTGTGTGCTGAACAGGTCCAGCACCAGCTTTCAATCCTGGCTCTTCTGCTGTGGGAGCAGAGGCCAAACGTTCGTGCTGTACTAACTGTGCTGCTGGGCAGCTGAGAGAGACCACCTGAGAATTTGGATTCAAATGGACTTTTAGGTATGAAACCGAGGAGAGACTGCAATGATGGTGACCCCGTTGCAAAGCTGCTTGTGTGCTGAAGAAGCAGAGCACTAGCTTTCCCTGCTGCTCCTTCTGCCGTGTGAGCAGATGCCACTCTTCATTCTGTGCTGACTGTGTTGCTGCGCAGCAGAGAGCAGCCTCTGGACTGATTCCATTCAAATGCTTTTCCTGTATGAAAGTGAGCAGTGAAAGCAACGATGAATGCACCAATGTAAAAGGGATTGTGAGCTGAACAGGTCCAGCACCAGCTTTCAATCCTGGCTCTTCTGCTGTGGGAGCAGAGGCCAAACGTTCGTGCTGTACTAACTGTGCTGCTGGGCAGCTGAGAGAGACCACCTGAGAATTTGGATTCAAATGGACTTTTAGGTATGAAACCGAGGAGAGACTGCAATGATGGTGACCCCGTTGCAAAGCTGCTTGTGTGCTGAAGAAGCAGAGCACTAGCTTTCCCTGCTGCTCCTTCTGCCGTGTGAGCAGATGCCACTGTTCATTCTGTGCTGACTGTGTTGCTGCGCAGCAGAGAGCAGCCTCTGGACTGATTCCATTCAAATGCTTTTCCGGTATGAAAGTGAGCAGTGAAAGCAACGATGGATGCACCAATGTAAAGGGGATTGTGTGCTGAACAGGTCCAGCACCAGCTTTCAATCCTGGCTCTTCTGCTGTGGGAGCAGAGGCCAAACGTTCGTGCTGTACTAACTGTGCTGCTGGGCAGCTGAGAGACACCACCTGAGAATTTGGATTCAAATGGACTTTTAGGTATGAAGCCGAGGAGAGACTGCAATGATGGTGACCCCGTTGCAAAGCTGCTTGTGTGCTGAAGAAGCAGAGCACTAGCTTTCCCTGCTGCTCCTTCTGCCGTGTGAGCAGATGCCACTCTTCATTCTGTGCTGACTGTGTTGCTGCGCAGCAGAGAGCAGCCTCTGGACTGATTCCATTCAAATGCTTTTCCTGTATGAAAGTGAGCAGTGAAAGCAACGATGAATGCACCAATGTAAAAGGGATTGTGAGCTGAACAGGTCCAGCACCAGCTTTCAATCCTGGCTCTTCTGCTGTGGGAGCAGAGGCCAAACGTTCGTGCTGTACTCACTGTGCTGCTGGGCAGCTGAGAGACACCACCTGAGAATTTGGATTCAAATGGACTTTTAGGTATGAAGCCGAGGAGAGACTGCAATGATGGTGACCCCGTTGCAAAGCTGCTTGTGTGCTGAAGAAGCAGAGGCACTAGCTTTCCCTGCTGCTCCTTCTGCCGTGTGAGCAGATGCCACTCTTCATTCTGTGCTGTGTTGCTGCCAGCAGGGAGCAGGCTCTGGACGGATTCTATTCAAATGCTTTTCCTGTATGAGTGTTAGCAGTGAAAGCAACGATGGAGGCACCAATGTAAAGGGGATTGTGTGCTGAACAGGTCCAGCACCAGCTTTCAATCCCTGGCTCTTCTGCTGTGGGAGCAGAGGCCAAACGTTCGTGCTGTACTAACTGTGCTGCTGGGCAGCTGAGAGACACCACCTGAGAATTTGGATTCAAATGGACTTTTAGGTAGGAAACCGAGGAGAGACTGCAATGATGGTGACCCCGTTGCAAAGCTGCTTGTGTGCTGAAGAAGCAGAGCACTAGCTTTCCCTGCTGCTCCTTCTGCCGTGTGAGCAGATGCCACTCTTCATTCTGTGCTGACTGTGTTGCTGCGCAGCAGAGAGCAGCCTCTGGACTGATTCCCATTCAAATGCTTTTCCTGTATGAAAGTGAGCAGTGAACGCAACGATGAATGCACCAATGTAAAAGGGATTGTGTGCTGAACAGGTCCAGCACCAGCTTTCAATCCTGGCTCTTCTGCTGTGGGAGCAGAGGCCAAACGTTCGTGCTGTACTAACTGTGCTGCTGGGCAGCTGAGAGAGACCACCTGAGAATTTGGATTCAAATGGACTTTTAGGTAGGAAACCGAGGAGAGACTGCAATGATGGTGACCCCGTTGTAAAGCTGCTTGTGTGCTGAAGAAGCAGAGCACTAGCTTTCCCTGCTGCTCCTTCTGCCTTGTGAGCAGATGCCACTCTTCATTCTGTGCTGACTGTGTTGCTGCGCAGCAGAGAGCAGCCTCTGGACTGATTCCATTCAAATGCTTTTCCTGTATGAAAGTGAGCAGTGAAAGCAACGATGAATGCACCAATGTAAAAGGATTGTGAGCAGAACAGGTCCAGCACAAGCTTTCAATCCTGGCTCTTCTGCAGTTGGAGCAGAGGCCAAACGTTCGTGCTGTACTAACTGTGCTGCTGGGCAGCTGAGAGACACCACCTGAGAATTTGGATTCAAATGGACTTTTAGGTATGAAACTGAGGAGAGACTGCAATGATGGTGACCCCGTTGCAAAGCTGCTTGTGTGCTGAAGAAGCAGAGCACTAGCTTTCCCTGCTGCTCCTTCTGCCGTGTGAGCAGATGCCACTCTTCATTCTGTGCTGTGTTGCTGCCAGCAGGGAGCAGGCTCTATACGGATTCTATTCAAATGCTTTTCCTGTATGAGTGTTAGCAGTGAAAGCAGCGATGGAGGCACCAATGAAAAGGGGATTGTGTGCTGAACAGGTCCAGCACCAGCTTTCAATCCTGGCTCTTCTGCTGTGGGAGCAGAGGCCAAACGTTCGTGCTGTACTCACTGTGCTGCTGGGCAGCTGAGCGACACCACCTGAGAATTCGGATTCAAATGGACTTTTAGGTATGAACCCGAGGAAAGACTGCAATGATGGTGACCCCGTTGCAAAGCTGCTTGTGTGCTGAAGAAGCAGAGCACTAGCTTTCCCTGCTGCTCCTTCTGCCGTGTGAGCAGAAGCCACTCTTCATTCTGTGCTGACTGTGTTGCTGCGCAGCAGAGAGCAGCCTCTGGACTGATTCCATTCAAATGCTTTTCCTGTATGAAAGTGAGCAGTGAAAGCAACGATGAATGCACCAATGTAAAAGGGATTGTGAGCTGAACAGGTCCAGCACCAGCTTTCAATCCTGGCTCTTCTGCTGTGGGAGCAGAGGCCAAACGTTCGTGCTGTACTAACTGTGCTGCTGGGCAGCTGAGAGACACCACCTGAGTATTTGGATTCAAATGGACTTTTAGGTATGAACCCGAGGAGAGACTGCAATGATGGTGACCCCGTTGCAAAGCTGCTTGTGTGCTGAAGAAGCAGAGCACTAGCTTTCCCTGCTGCTCCTTCTGCCGTGTGAGCAGATGCCACTCTTCATTCTGTGCTGACTGTGTTGCTGCGCAGCAGAGAGCAGCCTCTGGACTGATTCCATTCAAATGCTTTTCCTGTATGAAAGTGAGCAGTGAATGCAACGATGAATGCACCAATGTAAAAGGGATTGTGAGCTGAACAGGTCCAGAACAAGCTTTCAATCCTGGCTCTTCTGCAGTTGGAGCAGAGGCCAAACGTTCGTGCTGTACTAACTGTGCTGCTGGGCAGCTGAGAGACACCACCTGAGAATTTGGATTCAAATGGACTTTTAGGTATGAAACCGAGGAGAGACTGCAATGATGGTGACCCCGTTGCAAAGCTGCTTGTGTGCTGAAGAAGCAGAGCACTAGCTTTCCCTGCTGCTCCTTCTGCCGTGTGAGCAGATGCCACTCTTCATTCATTGCTGTGTTGCTGCGCAGCAGAGAGCAGGCTCTGGACGGATTCCATTCAAATGCTTTTCCTGTATGAAAGTGAGCAGTGAAAGCAACGATGAATGCACCAATGTAAAAGGGATTGTGTGCTGAACAGGTCCAGCACCAGCTTTCAATCCTGGCTCTTCTGCTGTGGGAGCAGAGGCCAAACGTTCTGTGCTGTACTAACTGTGCTGCTGGGCAGCTGAGAGACACCACCTGAGAATTTGGATTCAAATGGACTTTTAGGTAGGAAACCGAGGAGAGACTGCAATGATGGTGACCCCGTTGCAAAGCTGCTTGTGTGCTGAAGAGACACAGCCCTAGCTTTCCCTGCTGCTCCTTCTGCCGTGTGAGCAGATGCCACTCTTCATTCTGTGCTGACTGTGTTGCTGCGCAGCAGAGAGCAGCCTCTGGACTGATTCCATTCAAATGCTTTTCCTGTATGAAAGTGAGCAGTGAAAGCAACGATGAATGCACCAATGTAAAAGGGATTGTGTGCTGAACAGGTCCAGCACCAGCTTTCAATCCTGGCTCTTCTGCTGTTGGAGCAGAGGCCAAACGTTCGTGCTGTACTAACTGTGCTGCTGGGCAGCTGAGAGACACCACCTGAGAATTTGGATTCAAATGGACTTTTAGGTATGAAGCCGAGGAGAGACTGCAATGATGGTGACCCCGTTGCAAAGCTGCTTGTGTGCTGAAGAAGCAGAGCACTAGCTTTCCCTGCTGCTCCTTCTGCCGTGTGAGCAGAAGCCACTGTTCATTCTGTGCTGACTGTGTTGCTGCGCAGCAGAGAGCAGCCTCTGGACTGATTCCATTCAAATGCTTTTCCTGTATGAAAGTGAGCAGTGAAAGCAACGATGAATGCACCAATGTAAAAGGGATTGTGTGCTGAACAGGTCCAGCACCAGCTTTCAATCCTGGCTCTTCTGCTGTGGGAGCAGAGGCCAAACGTTCGTGCTGTACTAACTGTGCTGCTGGGCAGCTGAGAGACACCACCTGAGAATTTGGATTCAAATGGACTTTTAGGTAGGAAACCGAGGAGAGACTGCAATGATGGTGACCCCGTTGCAAAACTGCTTGTGTGCTGAAGAAGCAGAGCACTAGCTTTCCCTGCTGCTCCTTCTGCCGTGTGAGCAGATGCCACTGTTCATTCTGTGCTGTGTTGCTGCCAGCAGGGAGCAGGCTCTGGACGGATTCTATTCAAATGCTTTTCCTGTATGAGTGTTAGCAGTGAAAGCACCGATGGAGGCACCAATGTAAAGGGGATTGTGTGCTGAACAGGTCCAGCACCAGCTTTCAATCCTGGCTCTTCTGCTGTGGGAGCAGAGGCCAAACGTTCGTGCTGTACTAACTGTGCTGCTGGGCAGCTGAGAGACACCACCTGAGAATTTGGATTCAAATGGACTTTTAGGTAGGAATCCGAGGAGAGACTGCAATGATGGTGACCCCGTTTCAAAGCTGCTTGTGTGCTGAAGAAGCAGAGCACTAGCTTTCCCTGCTGCTCCTTCTCCCGTGTGAGCAGATGCCACTGTTCATTCTGTGCTGACTGTGTTGCTGCGCAGCAGAGAGCAGCCTCTGGACTGATTCCATTCAAATGCTTTTCCTGTATGAAAGTGAGCAGTGAAAGCAACGATGGAGGCACCAATGTAAAGGGGATTGTGTGCTGAACAGGTCCAGCACCAGCTTTCAATCCTGGCTCTTCTGCTGTGGGAGCAGAGGCCAAACGTTCGTGCTGTACTAACTGTGCTGCTGGGCAGCTGAGAGACACCACCTGAGAATTTGGATTCAAATGGACTTTTAGGTATGAAACCGAGGAGAGACTGCAATGATGGTGACCCCGTTGCAAAGCTGCTTGTGTGCTGAAGAAGCAGAGCACTAGCTTTCCCTGCTGCTCCTTCTGCCGTGTGAGCAGATGCCACTCTTCATTCTGTGCTGTGTTGCTGCGCAGCAGAGAGCAGCCTCTGGACTGATTCCATTCAAATGCTTTTCCTGTATGAAAGTGAGCAGTGAAAGCAACGATGAATGCACCAATGTAAAAGGGATTGTGTGCTGAACAGGTCCAGCACCAGCTTTCAATCCTGGCTCTTCTGCTGTTGGAGCAGAGGCCAAACGTTCGTGCTGTACTAACTGTGCTGCTGGGCAGCTGAGAGACACCACCTGAGAATTTGAATTCAAATGGACTTTTAAGTATGAAACCGAGGAGAGACTGCAATGATGGTGACCCCGTTGCAAAGCTGCTTGTGTGCTGAAGAAGCAGAGCACTAGCTTTCCCTGCTGCTCCTTCTGCCGTGTGAGCAGATGCCACTGTTCATTCTGTGCTGTGTTGCTGCCAGCAGGGAGCAGGCTCTGTGGACGGATTCCATTCAAATGCTTTTCCTGTATGAGTGTTAGCAGTGAAAGCAACGATGGAGACACCAATGTAAAGGGGATTGTGTGCTGAACAGGTCCAGCACCAGCTTTCAATCCTGGCTCTTCTGCTGTGGGAGCAGAGGCCAAACGTTCGTGCTGTACTAACTGTGCTGCTGGGCAGCTGAGCGACACCACCTGAGAATTCGGATTCAAATGGACTTTTAGGTATGAAGCCGAGGAGAGACTGCAATGATGGTGACCCCGTTGCAAAGCTGCTTGTGTGCTGAAGAAGCAGAGCACTAGCTTTCCCTGCTGGTCCTTCTGCTGTGTGAGCAGATGCCACTGTTCATTCTGTGCTGACTGTGTTGCTGCGCAGCAGAGAGCAGCCTCTGGACTGATTCCATTCAAATGCTTTTCCTGTATGAATGTGAGCAGTGAAAGCAACGATGGAGGCACCAATGTAAAAGGGATTGTGTGCTGAACAGGTCCAGCACCAGCTTTCAATCCTGGCTCTTCTGCTGTGGGAGCAGAGGCCAAACGTTCGTGCTATACTCACTGTGCTGCTGGGCAGCTGAGAGATACCACCTGAGAATTTGGATTCAAATGGACTTTTAGGTATGAAGACGAGGAGAGACTGCAATGATGGTGACCCCGTTGCAAAGCTGCTTGTGTGCTGAAGAAGCAGAGCACTAGCTTTCCCTGCTGCTCCTTCTGCCGTGTGAGCAGATGCCACTGTTCATTCTGTGCTGTGTTGCTGCCAGCAGGGAGCAGGCTCTGGACGGATTCCATTCAAATGCTTTTCCTGTATGAAAGTGAGCAGTGAAAGCAACGATGAATGCGCCAATGTAAAAGGGATTGTGTGCTGAACAGGTCCAGCACCAGCTTTCAATCCTGGCTCTTCTGCTGTGGGAGCAGAGGCCAAACGTTCGTGCTGTACTAACTGTGCTGCTGGGCAGCTGAGAGACACCACCTGAGAATTTGGATTCAAATGGACTTTTAGGTATGAAACCGAGGAGAGACTGCAATGATGGTGACCCCGTTGCAAAACTGCTTGTGTGCTGAAGAAGCAGAGCACTAGCTTTCCCTGCTGCTCCTTCTGCCGTGTGAGCAGATGCCACTCTTCATTCTGTGCTGACTGTGTTGCTGCGCAGCAGAGAGCAGGCTCTGGACGGATTCCATTCAAATGCTTTTCCTGTATGAAAGTGAGCAGTGAAAGCAACGATGAATGCGCCAATGTAAAAGGGATTGTGTGCTGAACAGGTCCAGCACCAGCTTTCAATCCTGGCTCTTCTGCTGTGGGAGCAGAGGCCAAACGTTCGTGCTGTACTAACTGTGCTGCTGGGCAGCTGAGAGACACCACCTGAGAATTTGGATTCAAATGGACTTTTAGGTATGAAACCGAGGAGAGACTGCAATGATGGTGACCCCGTTGCAAAGCTGCTTGTGTGCTGAAGAAGCAGAGCACTAGCTTTCCCTGCTGCTCCTTCTGCCGTGTGAGCAGATGCCACTCTTCATTCTGTGCTGTCTTGCTGCCAGCAGGGAGCAACCTCTGGACGGATTCTATTCAAATGCTTTTCCTGTATGAGTGTTAGCAGTGAAAGCACCGATGGAGGCACCAATGTAAAGGGGATTGTGTGCTGAACAGGTCCAGCACCAGCTTTCAATCCTGGCTCTTCTGCTGTGGGAGCAGAGGCCAAACGTTCGTGCTGTACTAACTGTGCTGCTGGGCAGCTGAGCGACACCACCTGAGAATTCGGATTCAAATGGACTTTTAGGTATGAAGCCGAGGAGAGACTGCAATGATGGTGACCCCGTTGCAAAGCTGCTTGTGTGCTGAAGAAGCAGAGCACTAGCTTTCCCTGCTGCTCCTTCTGCCGTGTGAGCAGATGCCACTCTTCATTCTGTGCTGACTGTGTTGCTGCGCAGCAGAGAGCAGCCTCTGGACTGATTCCATTCAAATGCTTTTCCTGTATGAGTGTTAGCAGTGAAAGCAACGATGGAGACACCAATGTAAAGGGGATTGTGTGCTGAACAGGTCCAGCACCAGCTTTCAATCCTGGCTCTTCTGCTGTGGGAGCAGAGGCCAAACGTTCGTGCTGTACTAACTGTGCTGCTGGGCAGCTGAGCGACACCACCTGAGAATTCGGATTCAAATGGACTTTTAGGTATGAAGCCGAGGAGAGACTGCAATGATGGTGACCCCGTTGCAAAGCTGCTTGTGTGCTGAAGAAGCAGAGCACTAGCTTTCCCTGCTGCTCCTTCTGCCGTGTGAGCAGATGCCACTGTTCATTCTGTGCTGACTGTGTTGCTGCGCAGCAGAGAGCAGCCTCTGGACTGATTCCATTCAAATGCTTTTCCTGTATGAAAGTGAGCAGTGAAAGCAACGATGAATGCACCAATGTAAAAGGGATTGTGTGCTGAACAGGTCCAGCACCAGCTTTCAATCCTGGCTCTTCTGTTGTTGGAGCAGAGGCCAAACGTTCGTGCTGTACTAACTGTGCTGCTGGGCAGCTGAGAGACACCACCTGAGAATTTGGATTCAAATGGACTTTTAGGTATGAAGCCGAGGAGAGACTGCAATGATGGTGACCCCGTTGCAAAGCTGCTTGTGTGCTGAAGAAGCAGAGCACTAGCTTTCCCTGCTGCTCCTTCTGCCGTGTGAGCAGAAGCCACTGTTCATTCTGTGCTGACTGTGTTGCTGCGCAGCAGAGAGCAGCCTCTGGACTGATTCCATTCAAATGCTTTTCCTGTATGAAAGTGAGCAGTGAAAGCAACGATGAATGCACCAATGTAAAAGGGATTGTGTGCTGAACAGGTCCAGCACCAGCTTTCAATCCTGGCTCTTCTGCTGTTGGAGCAGAGGCCAAACGTTCGTGCTGTACTAACTGTGCTGCTGGGCAGCTGAGAGACACCACCTGAGAATTTGGATTCAAATGGACTTTTAGGTATGAAGCCGAGGAGAGACTGCAATGATGGTGACCCCGTTGCAAAGCTGCTTGTGTGCTGAGGAAGCAGAGCACTAGCTTTCCCTGCTGCTCCTTCTGCCGTGTGAGCAGAAGCCACTGTTCATTCTGTGCTGACTGTGTTGCTGCGCAGCAGAGAGCAGCCTCTGGACTGATTCCATTCAAATGCTTTTCCTGTATGAAAGTGAGCAGTGAAAGCAACGATGAATGCACCAATGTAAAAGGGATTGTGTGCTGAACAGGTCCAGCACCAGCTTTCAATCCTGGCTCTTCTGCTGTTGGAGCAGAGGCCAAACGTTCGTGCTGTACTAACTGTGCTGCTGGGCAGCTGAGAGACACCACCTGAGAATTTGAATTCAAATGGACTTTTAGGTATGAAACCGAGGAGAGACTGCAATGATGGTGACCCCGTTGCAAAGCTGCTTGTGTGCTGAAGAAGCAGAGCACTAGCTTTCCCTGCTGCTCCTTCTGCCGTGTGAGCAGATGCCACTGTTCATTGTGTGCTGACTGTGTTGCTGCCAGCAGGGAGCAGGCTCTGGACGGATTCTATTCAAATGCTTTTCCTGTATGAGTGTTAGCAGTGAAAGCAACGATGGAGACACCAATGTAAAGGGGATTGTGTGCTGAACAGGTCCAGCACCAGCTTTCAATCCTGGCTCTTCTGCTGTGGGAGCAGAGGCCAAACGTTCGTGCTGTACTAACTGTGCTGCTGGGCAGCTGAGAGACACCACCTGAGAATTTGGATTCAAATGGACTTTTAGGTATGAAACCGAGGAGAGACTGCAATGATGGTGACCCCGTTGCAAAGCTGCTTGTGTGCTGAAGAAGCAGAGCACTAGCTTTCCCTGCTGCTCCTTCTGCCGTGTGAGCAAATGCCACTCTTCATTCTGTGCTGTGTTGCTGCGCAGCAGAGAGCAGCCTCTGGACTGATTCCATTCAAATGCTTTTCCTGTATGAAAGTGAGCAGTGAAAGCAACGATGAATGCACCAATGTAAAAGGGATTGTGTGCTGAACAGGTCCAGCACCAGCTTTCAATCCTGGCTCTTCTGCTGTGGGAGCAGAGGCCAAACGTTCGTGCTGTACTAACTGTGCTGCTGGGCAGCTGAGAGACACCACCTGAGAATTTGGATTCAAATGGACTTTTAGGTATGAAGCCGAGGAGAGACTGCAATGATGGTGACCCCGTTGCAAAGCTGCTTGTGTGCTGAAGAAGCAGAGCACTAGCTTTCCCTGCTGCTCCTTCTGCCGTGTGAGCAGATGCCACTCTTCATTCTGTGCTGACTGTGTTGCTGCGCAGCAGAGAGCAGCCTCTGGACTGATTCCATTCAAATGCTTTTCCTGTATGAATGTGAGCAGTGAAAGCAACGATGGAGGCACCAATGTAAAAGGGATTGTGTGCTGAACAGGTCCAGCACCAGCTTTCAATCCTGGCTCTTCTGCTGTGGGAGCAGAGGCCAAACGTTCGTGCTGTACTCACTGTGCTGCTGGGCAGCTGAGAGATACCACCTGAGAATTTGGATTCAAATGGACTTTTAGGTAGGAAACCGAGGAGAGACTGCAATGATGGTGACCCCGTTGCAAAGCTGCTTGTGTGCTGAAGAAGCAGAGCACTAGCTTTCCCTGCTGCTCCTTCTGCCGTGTGAGCAGAAGCCACTCTTCATTCTGTGCTGACTGTGTTGCTGCGCAGCAGAGAGCAGCCTCTGGACTGATTCCATTCAAATGCTTTTCCTGTATGAAAGTGAGCAGTGAAAGCAACGATGAATGCACCAATGTAAAAGGGATTGTGTGCTGAACAGGTCCAGCACCAGCTTTCAATCCTGGCTCTTCTGCTGTGGGAGCAGAGGCCAAACGTTCGTGCTGTACTAACTGTGCTGCTGGGCAGCTGAGAGACACCACCTGAGAATTTGGATTCAAATGGACTTTTAGGTATGAAGCCGAGGAGAGACTGCAATGATGGTGACCCCGTTGCAAAGCTGCTTGTGTGCTGAGGAAGCAGAGCACTAGCTTTCCCTGCTGCTCCTTCTGCCGTGTGAGCAGAAGCCACTGTTCATTCTGTGCTGACTGTGTTGCTGCGCAGCAGAGAGCAGCCTCTGGACTGATTCCATTCAAATGCTTTTCCTGTATGAAAGTGAGCAGTGAAAGCAACGATGAATGCACCAATGTAAAAGGGATTGTGTGCTGAACAGGTCCAGCACCAGCTTTCAATCCTGGCTCTTCTGCTGTTGGAGCAGAGGCCAAACGTTCGTGCTGTACTAACTGTGCTGCTGGGCAGCTGAGAGACACCACCTGAGAATTTGAATTCAAATGGACTTTTAGGTATGAAACCGAGGAGAGACTGCAATGATGGTGACCCCGTTGCAAAGCTGCTTGTGTGCTGAAGAAGCAGAGCACTAGCTTTCCCTGCTGCTCCTTCTGCCGTGTGAGCAGATGCCACTGTTCATTCTGTGCTGTGTTGCTGCCAGCAGGGAGCAGGCTCTGGACGGATTCTATTCAAATGCTTTTCCTGTATGAGTGTTAGCAGTGAAAGCAACGATGGAGACACCAATGTAAAGGGGATTGTGTGCTGAACAGGTCCAGCACCAGCTTTCAATCCTGGCTCTTCTGCTGTGGGAGCAGAGGCCAAACGTTCGTGCTGTACTAACTGTGCTGCTGGGCAGCTGAGAGACACCACCTGAGAATTTGGATTCAAATGGACTTTTAGGTATGAAACCGAGGAGAGACTGCAATGATGGTGACCCCGTTGCAAAGCTGCTTGTGTGCTGAAGAAGCAGAGCACTAGCTTTCCCTGCTGCTCCTTCTGCCGTGTGAGCAAATGCCACTCTTCATTCTGTGCTGTGTTGCTGCGCAGCAGAGAGCAGCCTCTGGACTGATTCCATTCAAATGCTTTTCCTGTATGAAAGTGAGCAGTGAAAGCAACGATGAATGCACCAATGTAAAAGGGATTGTGTGCTGAACAGGTCCAGCACCAGCTTTCAATCCTGGCTCTTCTGCTGTGGGAGCAGAGGCCAAACGTTCGTGCTGTACTAACTGTGCTGCTGGGCAGCTGAGAGACACCACCTGAGAATTTGGATTCAAATGGACTTTTAGGTATGAAGCCGAGGAGAGACTGCAATGATGGTGACCCCGTTGCAAAGCTGCTTGTGTGCTGAAGAAGCAGAGCACTAGCTTTCCCTGCTGCTCCTTCTGCCGTGTGAGCAGATGCCACTCTTCATTCTGTGCTGACTGTGTTGCTGCGCAGCAGAGAGCAGCCTCTGGACTGATTCCATTCAAATGCTTTTCCTGTATGAATGTGAGCAGTGAAAGCAACGATGGAGGCACCAATGTAAAAGGGATTGTGTGCTGAACAGGTCCAGCACCAGCTTTCAATCCTGGCTCTTCTGCTGTGGGAGCAGAGGCCAAACGTTCGTGCTGTACTCACTGTGCTGCTGGGCAGCTGAGAGATACCACCTGAGAATTTGGATTCAAATGGACTTTTAGGTAGGAAACCGAGGAGAGACTGCAATGATGGTGACCCCGTTGCAAAGCTGCTTGTGTGCTGAAGAAGCAGAGCACTAGCTTTCCCTGCTGCTCCTTCTGCCGTGTGAGCAGAAGCCACTCTTCATTCTGTGCTGACTGTGTTGCTGCGCAGCAGAGAGCAGCCTCTGGACTGATTCCATTCAAATGCTTTTCCTGTATGAAAGTGAGCAGTGAAAGCAACGATGAATGCACCAATGTAAAAGGGATTGTGTGCTGAACAGGTCCAGCACCAGCTTTCAATCCTGGCTCTTCTGCTGTGGGAGCAGAGGCCAAACGTTCGTGCTGTACTAACTGTGCTGCTGGGCAGCTGAGAGACACCACCTGAGAATTTGGATTCAAATGGACTTTTAGGTATGAAACCGAGGAGAGACTGCAATGATGGTGACCCCGTTGCAAAACTGCTTGTGTGCTGAAGAAGCAGAGCACTAGCTTTCCGTGCTGCTCCTTCTGCCGTGTGAGCAGATGCCACTGTTCATTCTGTGCTGTGTTGCTGCCAGCAGGGAGCAGGCTCTGGACGGATTCTATTCAAATGCTTTTCCTGTATGAGTGTTAGCAGTGAAAGCAACGATGGAGACACCAATGTAAAGGGGATTGTGTGCTGAACAGGTCCAGCACCAGCTTTCAATCCTGGCTCTTCTGCTGTGGGAGCAGAGGCCAAACGTTCGTGCTGTACTAACTGTGCTGCTGGGCAGCTGAGAGACACCACCTGAGAATTTGGATTCAAATGGACTTTTAGGTATGAAACCGAGGAGAGACTGCAATGATGGTGACCCCGTTGCAAAGCTGCTTGTGTGCTGAAGAAGCAGAGCACTAGCTTTCCCTGCTGCTCCTTCTGCCGTGTGAGCAAATGCCACTCTTCATTCTGTGCTGTGTTGCTGCGCAGCAGAGAGCAGCCTCTGGACTGATTCCATTCAAATGCTTTTCCTGTATGAAAGTGAGCAGTGAAAGCAACGATGAATGCACCAATGTAAAAGGGATTGTGTGCTGAACAGGTCCAGCACCAGCTTTCAATCCTGGCTCTTCTGCTGTGGGAGCAGAGGCCAAACGTTCGTGCTGTACTAACTGTGCTGCTGGGCAGCTGAGAGACACCACCTGAGAATTTGGATTCAAATGGACTTTTAGGTATGAAGCCGAGGAGAGACTGCAATGATGGTGACCCCGTTGCAAAGCTGCTTGTGTGCTGAAGAAGCAGAGCACTAGCTTTCCCTGCTGCTCCTTCTGCCGTGTGAGCAAATGCCACTCTTCATTCTGTGCTGTGTTGCTGCGCAGCAGAGAGCAGCCTCTGGACTGATTCCATTCAAATGCTTTTCCTGTATGAAAGTGAGCAGTGAAAGCAACGATGAATGCACCAATGTAAAAGGGATTGTGTGCTGAACAGGTCCAGCACCAGCTTTCAATCCTGGCTCTTCTGCTGTGGGAGCAGAGGCCAAACGTTCGTGCTGTACTAACTGTGCTGCTGGGCAGCTGAGAGACACCACCTGAGAATTTGGATTCAAATGGACTTTTAGGTATGAAGCCGAGGAGAGACTGCAATGATGGTGACCCCGTTGCAAAGCTGCTTGTGTGCTGAAGAAGCAGAGCACTAGCTTTCCCTGCTGCTCCTTCTGCCGTGTGAGCAGAAGCCACTCTTCATTCTGTGCTGACTGTGTTGCTGCGCAGCAGAGAGCAGCCTCTGGACTGATTCCATTCAAATGCTTTTCCTGTATGAAAGTGAGCAGTGAAAGCAACGATGAATGCACCAATGTAAAAGGGATTGTGTGCTGAACAGGTCCAGCACCAGCTTTCAATCCTGGCTCTTCTGCTGTGGGAGCAGAGGCCAAACGTTCGTGCTGTACTAACTGTGCTGCTGGGCAGCTGAGAGACACCACCTGAGAATTTGGATTCAAATGGACTTTTAGGTATGAAACCGAGGAGAGACTGCAATGATGGTGACCCCGTTGCAAAACTGCTTGTGTGCTGAAGAAGCAGAGCACTAGCTTTCCGTGCTGCTCCTTCTGCCGTGTGAGCAGATGCCACTGTTCATTCTGTGCTGTGTTGCTGCCAGCAGGGAGCAGGCTCTGGACGGATTCTATTCAAATGCTTTTCCTGTATGAGTGTTAGCAGTGAAAGCACCGATGGAGGCACCAATGTAAAGGGGATTGTGTGCTGAACAGGTCCAGCACCAGCTTTCAATCCTGGCTCTTCTGCTGTGGGAGCAGAGGCCAAACGTTCGTGCTGTACTAACTGTGCTGCTGGGCAGCTGAGAGACACCACCTGAGAATTTGGATTCAAATGGACTTTTAGGTATGAAGCCGAGGAGAGACTGCAATGATGGTGACCCCGTTGCAAAGATGCTTGTGTGCTGAAGAAGCAGAGCACTAGCTTTCCCTGCTGCTCCTTCTGCCGTGTGAGCAGATGCCACTGTTCATTCTGTGCTGACTGTGTTGCTGCGCAGCAGAGAGCAGCCTCTGGAATGATTCCATTCAAATGCTTTTCCTGTATGAATGTGAGCAGTGAAAGCAACGATGGAGGCACCAATGTAAAGGTGATTGTGTGCTGAACAGGTCCAGCACCAGCTTTCAATCCTGGCTCTTCTGCTGTGGGAGCAGAGGCCAAACGTTCGTGCTGTACTAACTGTGCTGCTGGGCAGCTGAGAGACACCACCTGAGAATTTTGATTCAAATGGACTTTTAGGTAGGAAACCGAGGAGAGACTGCAATGATGGTGACCCCGTTGCAAAGCTGCTTGTGTGCTGAAGAAGCAGAGCACTAGCTTTCCCTGCTGCTCCTTCTGCCGTGTGAGCAGATGCCACTGTTCATTCTGTGCTGACTGTGTTGCTGCGCAGCAGAGAGCAGCCTCTGGACTGATTCCATTCAAATGCTTTTCCTGTATGAAAGTGAGCAGTGAAAGCAACGATGAATGCACCAATGTAAAAGGGATTGTGTGCTGAACAGGTCCAGCACCAGCTTTCAATCCTGGCTCTTCTGCTGTGGGAGCAGAGGCCAAACGTTCGTGCTGTACTAACTGTGCTGCTGGGCAGCTGAGAGACACCACCTGAGAATTTGGATTCAAATGGACTTTTAGGTATGAAACCGAGGAGAGACTGCAATGATGGTGACCCCGTTGCAAAGCTGCTTGTGTGCTGAAGAAGCAGAGCACTAGCTTTCCCTGCTGCTCCTTCTGCCGTGTGAGCAGATGCCACTGTTCATTCTGTGCTGACTGTGTTGCTGCCAGCAGGGAGCAGGCTCTGGACGGATTCTATTCAAATGCTTTTCCTGTATGAGTGTTAGCAGTGAAAGCAACGATGGAGACACCAATGTAAAGGGGATTGTGTGCTGAACAGGTCCAGCACCAGCTTTCAATCCTGGCTCTTCTGCTGTGGGAGCAGAGGCCAAACGTTCGTGCTGTACTCACTGTGCTGCTGGGCAGCTGAGAGACACCACCTGAGAATTTGGATTCAAATGGACTTTTAGGTAGGAAACCGAGGAGAGACTGCAATGATGGTGACCCCGTTGCAAAGCTGCTTGTGTGCTGAAGAAGCAGAGCACTAGCTTTCCCTGCTGCTCCTTCTGCCGTGTGAGCAGATGCCACTCTTCATTCTGTGCTGACTGTGTTGCTGCGCAGCAGAGAGCAGCCTCTGGACTGATTCCATTCAAATGCTTTTCCTGTATGAATGTGAGCAGTGAAAGCAACGATGGAGGCTCCAATGTAAAGGTGATTGTGTGCTGAACAGGTCCAGCACCAGCTTTCAATCCTGGCTCTTCTGCTGTGGGAGCAGAGGCCAAACGTTCGCGCTGTACTAACTGTGCTGCTGGGCAGCTGAGAGACACCACCTGAGAATTTGGATTCAAATGGACTTTTAGGTAGGAAACCGAGGAGAGACTGCAATGATGGTGACCCCGTTGCAAAGCTGCTTGTGTGCTGAAGAAGCAGAGCACTAGCTTTCCCTGCTTCTCCTTCTGCCGTGTGAGCAGATGCCACTCTTCATTCTGTGCTGACTGTGTTGCTGCGCAGCAGAGAGCAGCCTCTGGACTGATTCCATTCAAATGCTTTTCCTGTATGAAAGTGAGCAGTGAAAGCAACGATGAATGCACCAATGTAAAAGGGATTGTGTGCTGAACAGGTCCAGCACCAGCTTTCAATCCTGGCTCTTCTGCTGTTGGAGCAGAGGCCAAACGTTCGTGCTGTACTAACTGTGCTGCTGGGCAGCTGAGAGACACCACCTGAGAATTTGAATTCAAATGGACTTTTAAGTATGAAACCGAGGAGAGACTGCAATGATGGTGACCCCGTTGCAAAGCTGCTTGTGTGCTGAAGAAGCAGAGCACTAGCTTTCCCTGCTGCTCCTTCTGCCGTGTGAGCAGATGCCACTGTTCATTCTGTGCTGTGTTGCTGCCAGCAGGGAGCAGGCTCTGGACGGATTCTATTCAAATGCTTTTCCTGTATGAGTGTTAGCAGTGAAAGCAACGATGGAGACACCAATGTAAAGGGGATTGTGTGCTGAACAGGTCCAGCACCAGCTTTCAATCCTGGCTCTTCTGCTGTGGGAGCAGAGGCCAAACGTTCGTGCTGTACTAACTGTGCTGCTGGGCAGCTGAGAGACACCACCTGAGAATTTGGATTCAAATGGACTTTTAGGTATGAAACCGAGGAGAGACTGCAATGATGGTGACCCCGTTGCAAAGCTGCTTGTGTGCTGAAGAAGTGAGCACTAGCTTTCCCTGCTGCTCCTTCTGCCGTGTGAGCAAATGCCACTCTTCATTCTGTGCTGTGTTGCTGCGCAGCAGAGAGCAGCCTCTGGACTGATTCCATTCAAATGCTTTTCCTGTATGAAAGTGAGCAGTGAAAGCAACGATGAATGCACCAATGTAAAAGGGATTGTGTGCTGAACAGGTCCAGCACCAGCTTTCAATCCTGGCTCTTCTGCTGTGGGAGCAGAGGCCAAACGTTCGTGCTGTACTAACTGTGCTGCTGGGCAGCTGAGAGACACCACCTGAGAATTTGGATTCAAATGGACTTTTAGGTATGAAACCGAGGAGAGACTGCAATGATGGTGACCCCGTTGCAAAGCTGCTTGTGTGCTGAAGAAGCAGAGCACTAGCTTTCCCCTGCTGCTCCTTCTGCCGTGTGAGCAAATGCCACTCTTCATTCTGTGCTGTGTTGCTGCGCAGCAGAGAGCAGCCTCTGGACTGATTCCATTCAAATGCTTTTCCTGTATGAAAGTGAGCAGTGAAAGCAACGATGAATGCACCAATGTAAAAGGGATTGTGTGCTGAACAGGTCCAGCACCAGCTTTCAATCCTGGCTCTTCTGCTGTGGGAGCAGAGGCCAAACGTTCGTGCTGTACTAACTGTGCTGCTGGGCAGCTGAGAGACACCACCTGAGAATTTGGATTCAAATGGACTTTTAGGTATGAAGCCGAGGAGAGACTGCAATGATGGTGACCCCGTTGCAAAGCTGCTTGTGTGCTGAAGAAGCAGAGCACTAGCTTTCCCTGCTGCTCCTTCTGCCGTGTGAGCAGAAGCCACTCTTCATTCTGTGCTGACTGTGTTGCTGCGCAGCAGAGAGCAGCCTCTGGACTGATTCCATTCAAATGCTTTTCCTGTATGAAAGTGAGCAGTGAAAGCAACGATGAATGCACCAATGTAAAAGGGATTGTGTGCTGAACAGGTCCAGCACCAGCTTTCAATCCTGGCTCTTCTGCTGTGGGAGCAGAGGCCAAACGTTCGTGCTGTACTAACTGTGCTGCTGGGCAGCTGAGAGACACCACCTGAGAATTTGGATTCAAATGGACTTTTAGGTATGAAACCGAGGAGAGACTGCAATGATGGTGACCCCGTTGCAAAACTGCTTGTGTGCTGAAGAAGCAGAGCACTAGCTTTCCGTGCTGCTCCTTCTGCCGTGTGAGCAGATGCCACTGTTCATTCTGTGCTGTGTTGCTGCCAGCAGGGAGCAGGCTCTGGACGGATTCTATTCAAATGCTTTTCCTGTATGAGTGTTAGCAGTGAAAGCACCGATGGAGGCACCAATGTAAAGGGGATTGTGTGCTGAACAGGTCCAGCACCAGCTTTCAATCCTGGCTCTTCTGCTGTGGGAGCAGAGGCCAAACGTTCGTGCTGTACTAACTGTGCTGCTGGGCAGCTGAGAGACACCACCTGAGAATTTGGATTCAAATGGACTTTTAGGTATGAAGCCGAGGAGAGACTGCAATGATGGTGACCCCGTTGCAAAGATGCTTGTGTGCTGAAGAAGCAGAGCACTAGCTTTCCCTGCTGCTCCTTCTGCCGTGTGAGCAGATGCCACTGTTCATTCTGTGCTGACTGTGTTGCTGCGCAGCAGAGAGCAGCCTCTGGAATGATTCCATTCAAATGCTTTTCCTGTATGAATGTGAGCAGTGAAAGCAACGATGGAGGCACCAATGTAAAGGTGATTGTGTGCTGAACAGGTCCAGCACCAGCTTTCAATCCTGGCTCTTCTGCTGTGGGAGCAGAGGCCAAACGTTCGTGCTGTACTAACTGTGCTGCTGGGCAGCTGAGAGACACCACCTGAGAATTTTGATTCAAATGGACTTTTAGGTAGGAAACCGAGGAGAGACTGCAATGATGGTGACCCCGTTGCAAAGCTGCTTGTGTGCTGAAGAAGCAGAGCACTAGCTTTCCCTGCTGCTCCTTCTGCCGTGTGAGCAGATGCCACTGTTCATTCTGTGCTGACTGTGTTGCTGCGCAGCAGAGAGCAGCCTCTGGACTGATTCCATTCAAATGCTTTTCCTGTATGAAAGTGAGCAGTGAAAGCAACGATGAATGCACCAATGTAAAAGGGATTGTGTGCTGAACAGGTCCAGCACCAGCTTTCAATCCTGGCTCTTCTGCTGTGGGAGCAGAGGCCAAACGTTCGTGCTGTACTAACTGTGCTGCTGGGCAGCTGAGAGACACCACCTGAGAATTTGGATTCAAATGGACTTTTAGGTATGAAACCGAGGAGAGACTGCAATGATGGTGACCCCGTTGCAAAGCTGCTTGTGTGCTGAAGAAGCAGAGCACTAGCTTTCCCTGCTGCTCCTTCTGCCGTGTGAGCAGATGCCACTGTTCAGTCTGTGCTGTGTTGCTGCCAGCAGGGAGCAACCTCTGGACGGATTCTATTCAAATGCTTTTCCTGTATGAGTGTTAGCAGTGAAAGCACCGATGGAGGCACCAATGTAAAGGGGATTGTGTGCTGAACAGGTCCAGCACCAGCTTTCAATCCTGGCTCTTCTGCTGTGGGAGCAGAGGCCAAACGTTCGTGCTGTACTAACTGTGCTGCTGGGCAGCTGAGCGACACCACCTGAGAATTCGGATTCAAATGGACTTTTAGGTATGAAGCCGAGGAGAGACTGCAATGATGGTGACCCCGTTGCAAAGCTGCTTGTGTGCTGAAGAAGCAGAGCACTAGCTTTCCCTGCTGCTCCTTCTGCCGTGTGAGCAGATGCCACTCTTCATTCTGTGCTGACTGTGTTGCTGCGCAGCAGAGAGCAGCCTCTGGACTGATTCCATTCAAATGCTTTTCCTGTATGAAAGTGAGCAGTGAAAGCAACGATGAATGCACCAATGTAAAAGGGATTGTGTGCTGAACAGGTCCAGCACCAGCTTTCAATCCTGGCTCTTCTGCTGTTGGAGCAGAGGCCAAACGTTCGTGCTGTACTAACTGTGCTGCTGGGCAGCTGAGAGACACCACCTGAGAATTTGAATTCAAATGGACTTTAAAGTATGAAACCGAGGAGAGACTGCAATGATGGTGACCCCGTTGCAAAGCTGCTTGTGTGCTGAAGAAGCAGAGCACTAGCTTTCCCTGCTGCTCCTTCTGCCGTGTGAGCAGATGCCACTGTTCAGTCTGTGCTGTGTTGCTGCCAGCAGGGAGCAGGCTCTGGACGGATTCTATTCAAATGCTTTTCCTGTATGAGTGTTAGCAGTGAAGGCAACGATGGAGACACCAATGTAAAGGGGATTGTGTGCTGAACAGGTCCAGCACCAGCTTTCAATCCTGGCTCTTCTGCTGTGGGAGCAGAGGCCAAACGTTCGTGCTGTACTAACTGTGCTGCTGGGCAGCTGAGCGACACCACCTGAGAATTCGGATTCAAATGGACTTTTAGGTATGAAGCCGAGGAGAGACTGCAATGATGGTGACCCCGTTGCAAAGCTGCTTGTGTGCTGAAGAAGCAGAGCACTAGCTTTCCCTGCTGGTCCTTCTGCTGTGTGAGCAGATGCCACTGTTCATTCTGTGCTGACTGTGTTGCTGCGCAGCAGAGAGCAGCCTCTGGACTGATTCCATTCAAATGCTTTTCCTGTATGAATGTGAGCAGTGAAAGCAACGATGGAGGCACCAATGTAAAAGGGATTGTGTGCTGAACAGGTCCAGCACCAGCTTTCAATCCTGGCTCTTCTGCTGTGGGAGCAGAGGCCAAACGTTCGTGCTATACTCACTGTGCTGCTGGGCAGCTGAGAGATACCACCTGAGAATTTGGATTCAAATGGACTTTTAGGTATGAAGCCGAGGAGAGACTGCAATGATGGTGACCCCGTTGCAAAGCTGCTTGTGTGCTGAAGAAGCAGAGCACTAGCTTTCCCTGCTGCTCCTTCTGCCGTGTGAGCAGATGCCACTCTTCATTCTGTGCTGACTGTGTTGCTGCGCAGCAGAGAGCAGCCTCTGGACTGATTCCATTCAAATGCTTTTCCTGTATGAAAGTGAGCAGTGAAAGCAACGATGAATGCACCAATGTAATAGGGATTGTGTGCTGAACAGGTCCAGCACCAGCTTTCAATCCTGGCTCTTCTGCTGTTGGAGCAGAGGCCAAACGTTCGTGCTGTACTAACTGTGCTGCTGGGCAGCTGAGAGACACCACCTGAGAATTTGAATTCAAATGGACTTTTAAGTATGAAACCGAGGAGAGACTGCAATGATGGTGACCCCGTTGCAAAGCTGCTTGTGTGCTGAAGAAGCAGAGCACTAGCTTTCCCTGCTGCTCCTTCTGCCGTGTGAGCAGATGCCACTGTTCATTCTGTGCTGTGTTGCTGCCAGCAGGGAGCAGGCTCTGGACGGATTCCATTCAAATGCTTTTCCTGTATGAGTGTTAGCAGTGAAAGCAACGATGGAGACACCAATGTAAAGGGGATTGTGTGCTGAACAGGTCCAGCACCAGCTTTCAATCCTGGCTCTTCTGCTGTGGGAGCAGAGGCCAAAGGTTCGTGCTGTACTAATTGTGCTGCTGGGCAGCTGAGAGACACCACCTGAGAATTTGGATTCAAATGGACTTTTAGGTAGGAAACCGAGGAGAGACTGCAATGATGGTGACCCCGTTGCAAAGCTGCTTGTGTGCTGAAGAAGCAGAGCACTAGCTTTCCCTGCTGCTCCTTCTGCCGTGTGAGCAGATGCCACTCTTCATTCTGTGCTGACTGTGTTGCTGCGCAGCAGAGAGCAGCCTCTGGACTGATTCCATTCAAATGCTTTTCCTGTATGAATGTGAGCAGTGAAAGCAACGATGGAGGCTCCAATGTAAAGGTGATTGTGTGCTGAACAGGTCCAGCACCAGCTTTCAATCCTGGCTCTTCTGCTGTGGGAGCAGAGGCCAAACGTTCGCGCTGTACTAACTGTGCTGCTGGGCAGCTGAGAGACACCACCTGAGAATTTGGATTCAAATGGACTTTTAGGTAGGAAACCGAGGAGAGACTGCAATGATGGTGACCCCGTTGCAAAGCTGCTTGTGTGCTGAAGAAGCAGAGCACTAGCTTTCCTGCTGCTCCTTCTGCCGTGTGAGCAGATGCCACTCTTCATTCTGTGCTGACTGTGTTGCTGCGCAGCAGAGAGCAGGCTCTGGACGGATTCCATTCAAATGCTTTTCCTGTATGAAAGTGAGCAGTGAAAGCAACGATGAATGCGCCAATGTAAAAGGGATTGTGTGCTGAACAGGTCCAGCACCAGCTTTCAATCCTGGCTCTTCTGCTGTGGGAGCAGAGGCCAAACGTTCGTGCTGTACTAACTGTGCTGCTGGGCAGCTGAGAGACACCACCTGAGAATTTGGATTCAAATGGACTTTTAGGTATGAAACCGAGGAGAGACTGCAATGATGGTGACCCCGTTGCAAAACTGCTTGTGTGCTGAAGAAGCAGAGCACTAGCTTTCCCTGCTGCTCCTTCTGCCGTGTGAGCAGATGCCACTCTTCATTCTGTGCTGTGTTGCTGCCAGCAGGGAGCAACCTCTGGACGGATTCTATTCAAATGCTTTTCCTGTATGAGTGTTAGCAGTGAAAGCACCGATGGAGGCACCAATGTAAAGGGGATTGTGTGCTGAACAGGTCCAGCACCAGCTTTCAATCCTGGCTCTTCTGCTGTGGGAGCAGAGGCCAAACGTTCGTGCTGTACTAACTGTGCTGCTGGGCAGCTGAGCGACACCACCTGAGAATTCGGATTCAAATGGACTTTTAGGTATGAAGCCGAGGAGAGACTGCAATGATGGTGACCCCGTTGCAAAGCTGCTTGTGTGCTGAAGAAGCAGAGCACTAGCTTTCCCTGCTGCTCCTTCTGCCGTGTGAGCAGATGCCACTCTTCATTCTGTGCTGACTGTGTTGCTGCGCAGCAGAGAGCAGCCTCTGGACTGATTCCATTCAAATGCTTTTCCTGTATGAAAGTGAGCAGTGAAAGCAACGATGAATGCACCAATGTAAAAGGGATTGTGTGCTGAACAGGTCCAGCACCAGCTTTCAATCCTGGCTCTTCTGCTGTTGGAGCAGAGGCCAAACGTTCGTGCTGTACTAACTGTGCTGCTGGGCAGCTGAGAGACACCACCTGAGAATTTGAATTCAAATGGACTTTAAAGTATGAAACCGAGGAGAGACTGCAATGATGGTGACCCCGTTGCAAAGCTGCTTGTGTGCTGAAGAAGCAGAGCACTAGCTTTCCCTGCTGCTCCTTCTGCCGTGTGAGCAGATGCCACTGTTCAGTCTGTGCTGTGTTGCTGCCAGCAGGGAGCAGGCTCTGGACGGATTCTATTCAAATGCTTTTCCTGTATGAGTGTTAGCAGTGAAGGCAACGATGGAGACACCAATGTAAAGGGGATTGTGTGCTGAACAGGTCCAGCACCAGCTTTCAATCCTGGCTCTTCTGCTGTGGGAGCAGAGGCCAAACGTTCGTGCTGTACTAACTGTGCTGCTGGGCAGCTGAGCGACACCACCTGAGAATTCGGATTCAAATGGACTTTTAGGTATGAAGCCGAGGAGAGACTGCAATGATGGTGACCCCGTTGCAAAGCTGCTTGTGTGCTGAAGAAGCAGAGCACTAGCTTTCCCTGCTGGTCCTTCTGCTGTGTGAGCAGATGCCACTGTTCATTCTGTGCTGACTGTGTTGCTGCGCAGCAGAGAGCAGCCTCTGGACTGATTCCATTCAAATGCTTTTCCTGTATGAATGTGAGCAGTGAAAGCAACGATGGAGGCACCAATGTAAAAGGGATTGTGTGCTGAACAGGTCCAGCACCAGCTTTCAATCCTGGCTCTTCTGCTGTGGGAGCAGAGGCCAAACGTTCGTGCTATACTCACTGTGCTGCTGGGCAGCTGAGAGATACCACCTGAGAATTTGGATTCAAATGGACTTTTAGGTATGAAGACGAGGAGAGACTGCAATGATGGTGACCCCGTTGCAAAGCTGCTTGTGTGCTGAAGAAGCAGAGCACTAGCTTTCCCTGCTGCTCCTTCTGCCGTGTGAGCAGATGCCACTGTTCATTCTGTGCTGTGTTGCTGCCAGCAGGGAGCAGGCTCTGGACGGATTCCATTCAAATGCTTTTCCTGTATGAGTGTTAGCAGTGAAAGCAACGATGGAGACACCAATGTAAAGGGGATTGTGTGCTGAACAGGTCCAGCACCAGCTTTCAATCCTGGCTCTTCTGCTGTGGGAGCAGAGGCCAAACGTTCGTTCTGTACTAACTGTGCTGCTGGGCAGCTGAGAGACACCACCTGAGAATTTGGATTCAAATGGACTTTTAGGTAGGAAACCGAGGAGAGACTGCAATGATGGTGACCCCGTTGCAAAGCTGCTTGTGTGCTGAAGAAGCAGAGCACTAGCTTTCCCTGCTGCTCCTTCTGCCGTGTGAGCAGATGCCACTCTTCATTCTGTGCTGACTGTGTTGCTGCGCAGCAGAGAGCAGCCTCTGGACTGATTCCATTCAAATGCTTTTCCTGTATGAATGTGAGCAGTGAAAGCAACGATGGAGGCTCCAATGTAAAGGTGATTGTGTGCTGAACAGGTCCAGCACCAGCTTTCAATCCTGGCTCTTCTGCTGTGGGAGCAGAGGCCAAACGTTCGCGCTGTACTAACTGTGCTGCTGGGCAGCTGAGAGACACCACCTGAGAATTTGGATTCAAATGGACTTTTAGGTATGAACCCGAGGAGAGACTGCAATGATGGTGACCCCGTTGCAAAGCTGCTTGTGTGCTGAAGAAGCAGAGCACTAGCTTTCCCTGCTGCTCCTTCTGCCGTGTGAGCAGATGCCACTCTTCATTCTGTGCTGTGTTGCTGCGCAGCAGAGAGCAGCCTCTGGACTGATTCCATTCAAATGCTTTTCCTGTATGAAAGTGAGCAGTGAAAGCAACGATGAATGCACCAATGTAAAAGGGATTGTGTGCTGAACAGGTCCAGCACCAGCTTTCAATCCTGGCTCTTCTGCTGTTGGAGCAGAGGCCAAACGTTCGTGCTGTACTAACTGTGCTGCTGGGCAGCTGAGAGACACCACCTGAGAATTTGAATTCAAATGGACTTTTAAGTATGAAACCGAGGAGAGACTGCAATGATGGTGACCCCGTTGCAAAGCTGCTTGTGTGCTGAAGAAGCAGAGGACTAGCTTTCCCTGCTGCTCCTTCTGCCGTGTGAGCAGATGCCACTGTTCATTCTGTGCTGTGTTGCTGCCAGCAGGGAGCAGGCTCTGGACGGATTCCATTCAAATGCTTTTCCTGTATGAGTGTTAGCAGTGAAAGCAACGATGGAGACATCAATGTAAAGGGGATTGTGTGCTGAACAGGTCCAGCACCAGCTTTCAATTCTGGCTCTTCTGCTGTGGGAGCAGAGGCCAAACGTTCGTGCTGTACTAACTGTGCTGCTGGGCAGCTGAGAGACACCACCTGAGAATTTGGATTCTAATGGACTTTTAGGTAGGAAACCGAGGAGAGACTGCAATGATGGTGACCCCGTTGCAAAGCTGCTTGTGTGCTGAAGAAGCAGAGCACTAGCTTTCCCTGCTGCTCCTTCTGCCGTGTGAGCAGATGCCGCTGTTCATTCTGTGCTGACTGTGTTGCTGCGCAGCAGAGAGCAGCCTCTGGACTGATTCCATTCAAATGCTTTTCCTGTATGAATGTGAGCAGTGAAAGCAACGATGGAGGCACCAATGTAAAGGGGATTGTGTGCTGAACAGGTCCAGCACCAACTTTCAATCCTGGCTCTTCTGCTGTGGGAGCAGAGGCCAAACGTTCGTGCTGTACTAACTGTGCTGCTGGGCAGCTGAGAGACACCACCTGAGAATTTGGATTCAAATGGACTTTTAGGTATGAAACCGAGGAGAGACTGCAATGATGGTGACCCCGTTGCAAAGCTGCTTGTGTGCTGAAGAAGCAGAGCACTAGCTTTCCCTGCTGCTCCTTCTGCCGTGTGAGCAGATGCCACTGTTCATTCTGTGCTGTGTTGCTGCCAGCAGGGAGCAGGCTCTGGACGGATTCTATTCAAATGCTTTTCCTGTATGAGTGTTAGCAGTGAAAGCAACGATGGAGGCACCAATGTAAAGGGGATTGTGTGCTGAACAGGTCCAGCACCAGCTTTCAATCCTGGCTCTTCTGCTGTGGGAGCAGAGGCCAAACGTTCGTGCTGTACTAACTGTGCTGCTGGGCAGCTGAGCGACACCACCTGAGAATTCGGATTCAAATGGACTTTTAGGTATGAAGCCGAGGAGAGACTGCAATGATGGTGACCCCGTTGCAAAGCTGCTTGTGTGCTGAAGAAGCAGAGCACTAGCTTTCCCTGCTGCTCCTTCTGCCGTGTGAGCAGATGCCACTCTTCATTCTGTGCTGACTGTGTTGCTGCGCAGCAGAGAGCAGCCTCTGGACTGATTCCATTCAAATGCTTTTCCTGTATGAAAGTGAGCAGTGAAAGCAACGATGAATGCACCAATGTAAAAGGGATTGTGTGCTGAACAGGTCCAGCACCAGCTTTCAATCCTGGCTCTTCTGCTGTGGGAGCAGAGGCCAAACGTTCGTGCTGTACTAACTGTGCTGCTGGGCAGCAGAGCGACACCACCTGAGAATTCGGATTCAAATGGACTTTTAGGTATGAAGCCGAGGAGAGACTGCAATGATGGTGACCCCGTTGCAAAGCTGCTTGTGTGCTGAAGAAGCAGAGCACTAGCTTTCCCTGCTGCTCCTTCTGCCGTGTGAGCAGATGCCACTGTTCATTCTGTGCTGACTGTGTTGCTGCGCAGCAGAGAGCAGCCTCTGGACTGATTCCATTCAAATGCTTTTCCTGTATGAAAGTGAGCAGTGAAAGCAACGATGAATGCACCAATGTAAAAGGGATTGTGTGCTGAACAGGTCCAGCACCAGCTTTCAATCCTGGCTCTTCTGCTGTGGGAGCAGAGGCCAAACGTTCGTGCTGTACTAACTGTGCTGCTGGGCAGCTGAGAGACACCACCTGAGAATTTGGATTCAAATGGACTTTTAGGTATGAAGCCGAGGAGAGACTGCAATGATGGTGACCCCGTTGCAAAGCTGCTTGTGTGCTGAAGAAGCAGAGCACTAGCTTTCCCTGCTGCTCCTTCTGCCGTGTGAGCAGAAGCCACTGTTCATTCTGTGCTGACTGTGTTGCTGCGCAGCAGAGAGCAGCCTCTGGACTGATTCCATTCAAATGCTTTTCCTGTATGAAAGTGAGCAGTGAAAGCAACGATGAATGCACCAATGTAAAAGGGATTGTGTGCTGAACAGGTCCAGCACCAGCTTTCAATCCTGGCTCTTCTGCTGTTGGAGCAGAGGCCAAACGTTCGTGCTGTACTAACTGTGCTGCTGGGCAGCTGAGAGACACCACCTGAGAATTTGAATTCAAATGGACTTTTAGGTATGAAACCGAGGAGAGACTGCAATGATGGTGACCCCGTTGCAAAGCTGCTTGTGTGCTGAAGAAGCAGAGCACTAGCTTTCCCTGCTGCTCCTTCTGCCGTGTGAGCAGATGCCACTGTTCATTCTGTGCTGTGTTGCTGCCAGCAGGGAGCAGGCTCTGGACGGATTCCATTCAAATGCTTTTCCTGTATGAGTGTTAGCAGTGAAAGCAACGATGGAGACACCAATGTAAAGGGGATTGTGTGCTGAACAGGTCCAGCACCAGCTTTCAATCCTGGCTCTTCTGCTGTGGGAGCAGAGGCCAAACGTTCGTGCTGTACTAACTGTGCTGCTGGGCAGCTGAGAGACACCACCTGAGAATTTGGATTCAAATGGACTTTTAGGTATGAAACCGAGGAGAGACTGCAATGATGGTGACCCCGTTGCAAAGCTGCTTGTGTGCTGAAGAAGCAGAGCACTAGCTTTCCCTGCTGCTCCTTCTGCCGTGTGAGCAAATGCCACTCTTCATTCTGTGCTGTGTTGCTGCGCAGCAGAGAGCAGCCTCTGGACTGATTCCATTCAAATGCTTTTCCTGTATGAAAGTGAGCAGTGAAAGCAACGATGAATGCACCAATGTAAAAGGGATTGTGTGCTGAACAGGTCCAGCACCAGCTTTCAATCCTGGCTCTTCTGCTGTGGGAGCAGAGGCCAAACGTTCGTGCTGTACTAACTGTGCTGCTGGGCAGCTGAGAGACACCACCTGAGAATTTGGATTCAAATGGACTTTTAGGTATGAACCCGAGGAGAGACTGCAATGATGGTGACCCCGTTGCAAAGCTGCTTGTGTGCTGAAGAAGCAGAGCACTAGCTTTCCCTGCTGCTCCTTCTGCCGTGTGAGCAGATGCCACTCTTCATTCTGTGCTGACTGTGTTGCTGCGCAGCAGAGAGCAGCCTCTGGACTGATTCCATTCAAATGCTTTTCCTGTATGAATGTGAGCAGTGAAAGCAACGATGGAGGCACCAATGTAAAAGGGATTGTGTGCTGAACAGGTCCAGCACCAGCTTTCAATCCTGGCTCTTCTGCTGTGGGAGCAGAGGCCAAACGTTCGTGCTGTACTCACTGTGCTGCTGGGCAGCTGAGAGATACCACCTGAGAATTTGGATTCAAATGGACTTTTAGGTAGGAAACCGAGGAGAGACTGCAATGATGGTGACCCCGTTGCAAAGCTGCTTGTGTGCTGAAGAAGCAGAGCACTAGCTTTCCCTGCTGCTCCTTCTGCCGTGTGAGCAGAAGCCACTCTTCATTCTGTGCTGACTGTGTTGCTGCGCAGCAGAGAGCAGCCTCTGGACTGATTCCATTCAAATGCTTTTCCTGTATGAAAGTGAGCAGTGAAAGCAACGATGAATGCACCAATGTAAAAGGGATTGTGTGCTGAACAGGTCCAGCACCAGCTTTCAATCCTGGCTCTTCTGCTGTGGGAGCAGAGGCCAAACGTTCGTGCTGTACTAACTGTGCTGCTGGGCAGCTGAGAGACACCACCTGAGAATTTGGATTCAAATGGACTTTTAGGTATGAAACCGAGGAGAGACTGCAATGATGGTGACCCCGTTGCAAAACTGCTTGTGTGCTGAAGAAGCAGAGCACTAGCTTTCCGTGCTGCTCCTTCTGCCGTGTGAGCAGATGCCACTGTTCATTCTGTGCTGTGTTGCTGCCAGCAGGGAGCAGGCTCTGGACGGATTCTATTCAAATGCTTTTCCTGTATGAGTGTTAGCAGTGAAAGCACCGATGGAGGCACCAATGTAAAGGGGATTGTGTGCTGAACAGGTCCAGCACCAGCTTTCAATCCTGGCTCTTCTGCTGTGGGAGCAGAGGCCAAACGTTCGTGCTGTACTAACTGTGCTGCTGGGCAGCTGAGAGACACCACCTGAGAATTTGGATTCAAATGGACTTTTAGGTATGAAGCCGAGGAGAGACTGCAATGATGGTGACCCCGTTGCAAAGATGCTTGTGTGCTGAAGAAGCAGAGCACTAGCTTTCCCTGCTGCTCCTTCTGCCGTGTGAGCAGATGCCACTGTTCATTCTGTGCTGACTGTGTTGCTGCGCAGCAGAGAGCAGCCTCTGGAATGATTCCATTCAAATGCTTTTCCTGTATGAGTGTTAGCAGTGAAAGCAACGATGGAGGCACCAATGTAAAGGTGATTGTGTGCTGAACAGGTCCAGCACCAGCTTTCAATCCTGGCTCTTCTGCTGTGGGAGCAGAGGCCAAACGTTCGTGCTGTACTAACTGTGCTGCTGGGCAGCTGAGAGACACCACCTGAGAATTTTGATTCAAATGGACTTTTAGGTATGAAGCCGAGGAGAGACTGCAATGATGGTGACCCCGTTGCAAAGCTGCTTGTGTGCTGAAGAAGCAGAGCACTAGCTTTCCCTGCTGCTCCTTCTGCCGTGTGAGCAGATGCCACTGTTCATTCTGTGCTGACTGTGTTGCTGCGCAGCAGAGAGCAGCCTCTGGACTGATTCCATTCAAATGCTTTTCCTGTATGAAAGTGAGCAGTGAAAGCAACGATGAATGCACCAATGTAAAAGGGATTGTGTGCTGAACAGGTCCAGCACCAGCTTTCAATCCTGGCTCTTCTGCTGTGGGAACAGAGGCCAAACGTTCGTGCTGTACTAACTGTGCTGCTGGGCAGCTGAGAGACACCACCTGAGAATTTGGATTCAAATGGACTTTTAGGTATGAAACCGAGGAGAGACTGCAATGATGGTGACCCCGTTGCAAAGCTGCTTGTGTGCTGAAGAAGCAGAGCACTAGCTTTCCCTGCTGCTCCTTCTGCCGTGTGAGCAGATGCCACTGTTCATTCTGTGCTGACTGTGTTGCTGCCAGCAGGGAGCAGGCTCTGGACGGATTCCATTCAAATGCTTTTCCTGTATGAGTGTTAGCAGTGAAAGCAACGATGGAGACACCAATGTAAAGGGGATTGTGTGCTGAACAGGTCCAGCACCAGCTTTCAATCCTGGCTCTTCTGCTGTGGGAGCAGAGGCCAAACGTTCGTGCTGTACTCACTGTGCTGCTGGGCAGCTGAGAGACACCACCTGAGAATTTGAATTCAAATGGACTTTAAAGTATGAAACCGAGGAGAGACTGCAATGATGGTGACCCCGTTGCAAAGCTGCTTGTGTGCTGAAGAAGCAGAGCACTAGCTTTCCCTGCTGGTCCTTCTGCTGTGTGAGCAGATGCCACTGTTCATTCTGTGCTGACTGTGTTGCTGCGCAGCAGAGAGCAGCCTCTGGACTGATTCCATTCAAATGCTTTTCCTGTATGAATGTGAGCAGTGAAAGCAACGATGGAGGCACCAATGTAAAAGGGATTGTGTGCTGAACAGGTCCAGCACCAGCTTTCAATCCTGGCTCTTCTGCTGTGGGAGCAGAGGCCAAACGTTCGTGCTATACTCACTGTGCTGCTGGGCAGCTGAGAGATACCACCTCAGAATTTGGATTCAAATGGACTTTTAGGTATGAAGCCGAGGAGAGACTGCAATGATGGTGACCCCGTTGCAAAGCTGCTTGTGTGCTGAAGAAGCAGAGCACTAGCTTTCCCTGCTGCTCCTTCTGCCGTGTGAGCAGATGCCACTCTTCATTCTGTGCTGACTGTGTTGCTGCGCAGCAGAGAGCAGCCTCTGGACTGATTCCATTCAAATGCTTTTCCTGTATGAAAGTGAGCAGTGAAAGCAACGATGAATGCACCAATGTAAAAGGGATTGTGTGCTGAACAGGTCCAGCACCAGCTTTCAATCCTGGCTCTTCTGCTGTTGGAGCAGAGGCCAAACGTTCGTGCTGTACTAACTGTGCTGCTGGGCAGCTGAGAGACACCACCTGAGAATTTGAATTCAAATGGACTTTTAAGTATGAAACCGAGGAGAGACTGCAATGATGGTGACCCCGTTGCAAAGCTGCTTGTGTGCTGAAGAAGCAGAGCACTAGCTTTCCCTGCTGCTCCTTCTGCCGTGTGAGCAGATGCCACTGTTCATTCTGTGCTGTGTTGCTGCCAGCAGGGAGCAGGCTCTGGACGGATTCCATTCAAATGCTTTTCCTGTATGAAAGTGAGCAGTGAAAGCAACGATGGAGACACCAATGTAAAGGGGATTGTGTGCTGAACAGGTCCAGCACCAGCTTTCAATCCTGGCTCTTCTGCTGTGGGAGCAGAGGCCAAACGTTCGTGCTGTACTAACTGTGCTGCTGGGCAGCTGAGAGACACCACCTGAGAATTTGGATTCAAATGGACTTTTAGGTAGGAAACCGAGGAGAGACTGCAATGATGGTGACCCCGTTGCAAAGCTGCTTGTGTGCTGAAGAAGCAGAGCACTAGCTTTCCCTGCTGCTCCTTCTGCCGTGTGAGCAGATGCCACTCTTCATTCTGTGCTGACTGTGTTGCTGCGCAGCAGAGAGCAGCCTCTGGACTGATTCCATTCAAATGCTTTTCCTTTATGAATGTGAGCAGTGAAAGCAACGATGGAGGCTCCAATGTAAAGGTGATTGTGTGCTGAACAGGTCCAGCACCAGCTTTCAATCCTGGCTCTTCTGCTGTGGGAGCAGAGGCCAAACGTTCGCGCTGTACTAACTGTGCTGCTGGGCAGCTGAGAGACACCACCTGAGAATTTGGATTCAAATGGACTTTTAGGTAGGAAACCGAGGAGAGACTGCAATGATGGTGACCCCGTTGCAAAGCTGCTTGTGTGCTGAAGAAGCAGAGCACTAGCTTTCCCTGCTGCTCCTTCTGCCGTGTGAGCAGATGCCACTCTTCATTCTGTGCTGACTGTGTTGCTGCGCAGCAGAGAGCAGGCTCTGGACGGATTCCATTCAAATGCTTTTCCTGTATGAAAGTGAGCAGTGAAAGCAACGATGAATGCGCCAATGTAAAAGGGATTGTGTGCTGAACAGGTCCAGCACCAGCTTTCAATCCTGGCTCTTCTGCTGTGGGAGCAGAGGCCAAACGTTCGTGCTGTACTAACTGTGCTGCTGGGCAGCTGAGAGACACCACCTGAGAATTTGGATTCAAATGGACTTTTAGGTATGAAACCGAGGAGAGACTGCAATGATGGTGACCCCGTTGCAAAACTGCTTGTGTGCTGAAGAAGCAGAGCACTAGCTTTCCCTGCTGCTCCTTCTGCCGTGTGAGCAGATGCCACTCTTCATTCTGTGCTGTGTTGCTGCCAGCAGGGAGCAACCTCTGGACGGATTCTATTCAAATGCTTTTCCTGTATGAGTGTTAGCAGTGAAAGCACCGATGGAGGCACCAATGTAAAGGGGATTGTGTGCTGAACAGGTCCAGCACCAGCTTTCAATCCTGGCTCTTCTGCTGTGGGAGCAGAGGCCAAACGTTCGTGCTGTACTAACTGTGCTGCTGGGCAGCTGAGCGACACCACCTGAGAATTCGGATTCAAATGGACTTTTAGGTATGAAGCCGAGGAGAGACTGCAATGATGGTGACCCCGTTGCAAAGCTGCTTGTGTGCTGAAGAAGCAGAGCACTAGCTTTCCCTGCTGCTCCTTCTGCCGTGTGAGCAGATGCCACTCTTCATTCTGTGCTGACTGTGTTGCTGCGCAGCAGAGAGCAGCCTCTGGACTGATTCCATTCAAATGCTTTTCCTGTATGAATGTGAGCAGTGAAAGCAACGATGGAGGCACCAATGTAAAAGGGATTGTGTGCTGAACAGGTCCAGCACCAGCTTTCAATCCTGGCTCTTCTGCTGTGGGAGCAGAGGCCAAACGTTCGTGCTATACTCACTGTGCTGCTGGGCAGCTGAGAGATACCACCTGAGAATTTGGATTCAAATGGACTTTTAGGTATGAAGCCGAGGAGAGACTGCAATGATGGTGACCCCGTTGCAAAGCTGCTTGTGTGCTGAAGAAGCAGAGCACTAGCTTTCCCTGCTGCTCCTTCTGCCGTGTGAGCAGAAGCCACTGTTCATTCTGTGCTGACTGTGTTGCTGCGCAGCAGAGAGCAGCCTCTGGACTGATTCCATTCAAATGCTTTTCCTGTATGAAAGTGAGCAGTGAAAGCAACGATGAATGCACCAATGTAAAAGGGATTGTGTGCTGAACAGGTCCAGCACCAGCTTTCAATCCTGGCTCTTCTGCTGTTGGAGCAGAGGCCAAACGTTCGTGCTGTACTAACTGTGCTGCTGGGCAGCTGAGAGACACCACCTGAGAATTTGAATTCAAATGGACTTTTAAGTATGAAACCGAGGAGAGACTGCAATGATGGTGACCCCGTTGCAAAGCTGCTTGTGTGCTGAAGAAGCAGAGCACTAGCTTTCCCTGCTGCTCCTTCTGCCGTGTGAGCAGATGCCACTGTTCATTCTGTGCTGTGTTGCTGCCAGCAGGGAGCAGGCTCTGGACGGATTCCATTCAAATGCTTTTCCTGTATGAAAGTGAGCAGTGAAAGCAACGATGGAGACACCAATGTAAAGGGGATTGTGTGCTGAACAGGTCCAGCACCAGCTTTCAATCCTGGCTCTTCTGCTGTGGGAGCAGAGGCCAAACGTTCGTGCTGTACTAACTGTGCTGCTGGGCAGCTGAGAGACACCACCTGAGAATTTGGATTCAAATGGACTTTTAGGTAGGAAACCGAGGAGAGACTGCAATGATGGTGACCCCGTTGCAAAGCTGCTTGTGTGCTGAAGAAGCAGAGCACTAGCTTTCCCTGCTGCTCCTTCTGCCGTGTGAGCAGATGCCACTCTTCATTCTGTGCTGTGTTGCTGCCAGCAGGGAGCAACCTCTGGACGGATTCTATTCAAATGCTTTTCCTGTATGAGTGTTAGCAGTGAAAGCACCGATGGAGGCACCAATGTAAAGGGGATTGTGTGCTGAACAGGTCCAGCACCAGCTTTCAATCCTGGCTCTTCTGCTGTGGGAGCAGAGGCCAAACGTTCGTGCTGTACTAACTGTGCTGCTGGGCAGCTGAGCGACACCACCTGAGAATTCGGATTCAAATGGACTTTTAGGTATGAAGCCGAGGAGAGACTGCAATGATGGTGACCCCGTTGCAAAGCTGCTTGTGTGCTGAAGAAGCAGAGCACTAGCTTTCCCTGCTGCTCCTTCTGCCGTGTGAGCAGATGCCACTCTTCATTCTGTGCTGACTGTGTTGCTGCGCAGCAGAGAGCAGCCTCTGGACTGATTCCATTCAAATGCTTTTCCTGTATGAAAGTGAGCAGTGAAAGCAACGATGAATGCACCAATGTAAAAGGGATTGTGTGCTGAACAGGTCCAGCACCAGCTTTCAATCCTGGCTCTTCTGCTGTTGGAGCAGAGGCCAAACGTTCGTGCTGTACTAACTGTGCTGCTGGGCAGCTGAGAGACACCACCTGAGAATTTGAATTCAAATGGACTTTAAAGTATGAAACCGAGGAGAGACTGCAATGATGGTGATCCCGTTGCAAAGCTGCTTGTGTGCTGAAGAAGCAGAGCACTAGCTTTCCCTGCTGCTCCTTCTGCCGTGTGAGCAGATGCCACTGTTCAGTCTGTGCTGTGTTGCTGCCAGCAGGGAGCAGGCTCTGGACGGATTCTATTCAAATGCTTTTCCTGTATGAGTGTTAGCAGTGAAGGCAACGATGGAGACACCAATGTAAAGGGGATTGTGTGCTGAACAGGTCCAGCACCAGCTTTCAATCCTGGCTCTTCTGCTGTGGGAGCAGAGGCCAAACGTTCGTGCTGTACTAACTGTGCTGCTGGGCAGCTGAGCGACACCACCTGAGAATTCGGATTCAAATGGACTTTTAGGTATGAAGCCGAGGAGAGACTGCAATGATGGTGACCCCGTTGCAAAGCTGCTTGTGTGCTGAAGAAGCAGAGCACTAGCTTTCCCTGCTGGTCCTTCTGCTGTGTGAGCAGATGCCACTGTTCATTCTGTGCTGACTGTGTTGCTGCGCAGCAGAGAGCAGCCTCTGGACTGATTCCATTCAAATGCTTTTCCTGTATGAATGTGAGCAGTGAAAGCAACGATGGAGGCACCAATGTAAAAGGGATTGTGTGCTGAACAGGTCCAGCACCAGCTTTCAATCCTGGCTCTTCTGCTGTGGGAGCAGAGGCCAAACGTTCGTGCTATACTCACTGTGCTGCTGGGCAGCTGAGAGATACCACCTGAGAATTTGGATTCAAATGGACTTTTAGGTATGAAGACGAGGAGAGACTGCAATGATGGTGACCCCGTTGCAAAGCTGCTTGTGTGCTGAAGAAGCAGAGCACTAGCTTTCCCTGCTGCTCCTTCTGCCGTGTGAGCAGATGCCACTGTTCATTCTGTGCTGTGTTGCTGCCAGCAGGGAGCAGGCTCTGGACGGATTCCATTCAAATGCTTTTCCTGTATGAGTGTTAGCAGTGAAAGCAACGATGGAGACACCAATGTAAAGGGGATTGTGTGCTGAACAGGTCCAGCACCAGCTTTCAATCCTGGCTCTTCTGCTGTGGGAGCAGAGGCCAAACGTTCGTGCTGTACTAACTGTGCTGCTGGGCAGCTGAGAGACACCACCTGAGAATTTGGATTCAAATGGACTTTTAGGTAGGAAACCGAGGAGAGACTGCAATGATGGTGACCCCGTTGCAAAGCTGCTTGTGTGCTGAAGAAGCAGAGCACTAGCTTTCCCTGCTGCTCCTTCTGCCGTGTGAGCAGATGCCACTCTTCATTCTGTGCTGACTGTGTTGCTGCGCAGCAGAGAGCAGCCTCTGGACTGATTCCATTCAAATGCTTTTCCTGTATGAATGTGAGCAGTGAAAGCAACGATGGAGGCTCCAATGTAAAGGTGATTGTGTGCTGAACAGGTCCAGCACCAGCTTTCAATCCTGGCTCTTCTGCTGTGGGAGCAGAGGCCAAACGTTCGCGCTGTACTAACTGTGCTGCTGGGCAGCTGAGAGACACCACCTGAGAATTTGGATTCAAATGGACTTTTAGGTAGGAAACCGAGGAGAGACTGCAATGATGGTGACCCCGTTGCAAAGCTGCTTGTGTGCTGAAGAAGCAGAGCACTAGCTTTCCCTGCTGCTCCTTCTGCCGTGTGAGCAGATGCCACTGTTCATTCTGTGCTGTGTTGCTGCCAGCAGGGAGCAGGCTCTGGACGGATTCTATTCAAATGCTTTTCCTGTATGAGTGTTAGCAGTGAAAGCAACGATGGAGACACCAATGTAAAGGGGATTGTGTGCTGAACAGGTCCAGCACCAGCTTTCAATCCTGGCTCTTCTGCTGTGGGAGCAGAGGCCAAACGTTCGTGCTGTACTCACTGTGCTGCTGGGCAGCTGAGAGACACCACCTGAGAATTTGGATTCAAATGGACTTTTAGGTAGGAAACCGAGGACAGACTGCAATGATGGTGACCCCGTTGCAAAGCTGCTTGTGTGCTGAAGAAGCAGAGCACTAGCTTTCCCTGCTGCTCCTTCTGCCGTGTGAGCAGATGCCACTCTTCATTCTGTGCTGACTGTGTTGCTGCGCAGCAGAGAGCAGCCTCTGGACTGATTCCATTCAAATGCTTTTCCTGTATGAAAGTGAGCAGTGAAAGCAACGATGAATGCACCAATGTAAAAGGGATTGTGTGTTGAACAGGTCCAGCACCAGCTTTCAATCCTGGCTCTTCTGCTGTTGGAGCAGAGGCCAAACGTTCGTGCTGTACTAACTGTGCTGCTGGGCAGCTGAGAGACACCACCTGAGAATTTGAATTCAAATGGACTTTAAAGTATGAAACCGAGGAGAGACTGCAATGATGGTGACCCCGTTGCAAAGCTGCTTGTGTGCTGAAGAAGCAGAGCACTAGCTTTCCCTGCTGCTCCTTCTGCCGTGTGAGCAGATGCCACTGTTCAGTCTGTGCTGTGTTGCTGCCAGCAGGGAGCAGGCTCTGGACGGATTCTATTCAAATGCTTTTCCTGTATGAGTGTTAGCAGTGAAGGCAACGATGGAGACACCAATGTAAAGGGGATTGTGTGCTGAACAGGTCCAGCACCAGCTTTCAATCCTGGCTCTTCTGCTGTGGGAGCAGAGGCCAAACGTTCGTGCTGTACTAACTGTGCTGCTGGGCAGCTGAGCGACACCACCTGAGAATTCGGATTCAAATGGACTTTTAGGTATGAAGCCGAGGAGAGACTGCAATGATGGTGACCCCGTTGCAAAGCTGCTTGTGTGCTGAAGAAGCAGAGCACTAGCTTTCCCTGCTGGTCCTTCTGCTGTGTGAGCAGATGCCACTGTTCATTCTGTGCTGACTGTGTTGCTGCGCAGCAGAGAGCAGCCTCTGGACTGATTCCATTCAAATGCTTTTCCTGTATGAATGTGAGCAGTGAAAGCAACGATGGAGGCACCAATGTAAAAGGGATTGTGTGCTGAACAGGTCCAGCACCAGCTTTCAATCCTGGCTCTTCTGCTGTGGGAGCAGAGGCCAAACGTTCGTGCTATACTCACTGTGCTGCTGGGCAGCTGAGAGATACCACCTCAGAATTTGGATTCAAATGGACTTTTAGGTATGAAGCCGAGGAGAGACTGCAATGATGGTGACCCCGTTGCAAAGCTGCTTGTGTGCTGAAGAAGCAGAGCACTAGCTTTCCCTGCTGCTCCTTCTGCCGTGTGAGCAGATGCCACTCTTCATTCTGTGCTGACTGTGTTGCTGCGCAGCAGAGAGCAGCCTCTGGACTGATTCCATTCAAATGCTTTTCCTGTATGAAAGTGAGCAGTGAAAGCAACGATGAATGCACCAATGTAAAAGGGATTGTGTGCTGAACAGGTCCAGCACCAGCTTTCAAACCTGGCTCTTCTGCTGTTGGAGCAGAGGCCAAACGTTCGTGCTGTACTAACTGTGCTGCTGGGCAGCTGAGAGACACCACCTGAGAATTTGAATTCAAATGGACTTTTAAGTATGAAACCGAGGAGAGACTGCAATGATGGTGACCCCGTTGCAAAGCTGCTTGTGTGCTGAAGAAGCAGAGCACTAGCTTTCCCTGCTGCTCCTTCTGCCGTGTGAGCAGATGCCACTGTTCATTCTGTGCTGTGTTGCTGCCAGCAGGGAGCAGGCTCTGGACGGATTCCATTCAAATGCTTTTCCTGTATGAGTGTTAGCAGTGAAAGCAACGATGGAGACACCAATGTAAAGGGGATTGTGTGCTGAACAGGTCCAGCACCAGCTTTCAATCCTGGCTCTTCTGCTGTGGGAGCAGAGGCCAAACGTTCGTGCTGTACTAACTGTGCTGCTGGGCAGCTGAGAGACACCACCTGAGAATTTGGATTCAAATGGACTTTTAGGTAGGAAACCGAGGAGAGACTGCAATGATGGTGACCCCGTTGCAAAGCTGCTTGTGTGCTGAAGAAGCAGAGCACTAGCTTTCCCTGCTGCTCCTTCTGCCGTGTGAGCAGATGCCACTCTTCATTCTGTGCTGACTGTGTTGCTGCGCAGCAGAGAGCAGCCTCTGGACTGATTCCATTCAAATGCTTTTCCTGTATGAATGTGAGCAGTGAAAGCAACGATGGAGGCTCCAATGTAAAGGTGATTGTGTGCTGAACAGGTCCAGCACCAGCTTTCAATCCTGGCTCTTCTGCTGTGGGAGCAGAGGCCAAACGTTCGCGCTGTACTAACTGTGCTGCTGGGCAGCTGAGAGACACCACCTGAGAATTTGGATTCAAATGGACTTTTAGGTAGGAAACCGAGGAGAGACTGCAATGATGGTGACCCCGTTGCAAAGCTGCTTGTGTGCTGAAGAAGCAGAGCACTAGCTTTCCCTGCTGCTCCTTCTGCCGTGTGAGCAGATGCCACTGTTCATTCTGTGCTGACTGTGTTGCTGCGCAGCAGAGAGCAGGCTCTGGACGGATTCCATTCAAATGCTTTTCCTGTATGAAAGTGAGCAGTGAAAGCAACGATGAATGCGCCAATGTAAAAGGGATTGTGTGCTGAACAGGTCCAGCACCAGCTTTCAATCCTGGCTCTTCTGCTGTGGGAGCAGAGGCCAAACGTTCGTGCTGTACTAACTGTGCTGCTGGGCAGCTGAGAGACACCACCTGAGAATTTGGATTCAAATGGACTTTTAGGTATGAAACCGAGGAGAGACTGCAATGATGGTGACCCCGTTGCAAAACTGCTTGTGTGCTGAAGAAGCAGAGCACTAGCTTTCCCTGCTGCTCCTTCTGCCGTGTGAGCAGATGCCACTCTTCATTCTGTGCTGTGTTGCTGCCAGCAGGGAGCAACCTCTGGACGGATTCTATTCAAATGCTTTTCCTGTATGAGTGTTAGCAGTGAAAGCACCGATGGAGGCACCAATGTAAAGGGGATTGTGTGCTGAACAGGTCCAGCACCAGCTTTCAATCCTGGCTCTTCTGCTGTGGGAGCAGAGGCCAAACGTTCGTGCTGTACTAACTGTGCTGCTGGGCAGCTGAGCGACACCACCTGAGAATTCGGATTCAAATGGACTTTTAGGTATGAAGCCGAGGAGAGACTGCAATGATGGTGACCCCGTTGCAAAGCTGCTTGTGTGCTGAAGAAGCAGAGCACTAGCTTTCCCTGCTGCTCCTTCTGCCGTGTGAGCAGATGCCACTCTTCATTCTGTGCTGACTGTGTTGCTGCGCAGCAGAGAGCAGCCTCTGGACTGATTCCATTCAAATGCTTTTCCTGTATGAAAGTGAGCAGTGAAAGCAACGATGAATGCACCAATGTAAAAGGGATTGTGTGCTGAACAGGTCCAGCACCAGCTTTCAATCCTGGCTCTTCTGCTGTTGGAGCAGAGGCCAAACGTTCGTGCTGTACTAACTGTGCTGCTGGGCAGCTGAGAGACACCACCTGAGAATTTGAATTCAAATGGACTTTAAAGTATGAAACCGAGGAGAGACTGCAATGATGGTGACCCCGTTGCAAAGCTGCTTGTGTGCTGAAGAAGCAGAGCACTAGCTTTCCCTGCTGCTCCTTCTGCCGTGTGAGCAGATGCCACTGTTCAGTCTGTGCTGTGTTGCTGCCAGCAGGGAGCAGGCTCTGGACGGATTCTATTCAAATGCTTTTCCTGTATGAGTGTTAGCAGTGAAGGCAACGATGGAGACACCAATGTAAAGGGGATTGTGTGCTGAACAGGTCCAGCACCAGCTTTCAATCCTGGCTCTTCTGCTGTGGGAGCAGAGGCCAAACGTTCGTGCTGTACTAACTGTGCTGCTGGGCAGCTGAGCGACACCACCTGAGAATTCGGATTCAAATGGACTTTTAGGTATGAAGCCGAGGAGAGACTGCAATGATGGTGACCCCGTTGCAAAGCTGCTTGTGTGCTGAAGAAGCAGAGCACTAGCTTTCCCTGCTGGTCCTTCTGCTGTGTGAGCAGATGCCACTGTTCATTCTGTGCTGACTGTGTTGCTGCGCAGCAGAGAGCAGCCTCTGGACTGATTCCATTCAAATGCTTTTCCTGTATGAATGTGAGCAGTGAAAGCAACGATGGAGGCACCAATGTAAAAGGGATTGTGTGCTGAACAGGTCCAGCACCAGCTTTCAATCCTGGCTCTTCTGCTGTGGGAGCAGAGGCCAAACGTTCGTGCTATACTCACTGTGCTGCTGGGCAGCTGAGAGATACCACCTGAGAATTTGGATTCAAATGGACTTTTAGGTATGAAGACGAGGAGAGACTGCAATGATGGTGACCCCGTTGCAAAGCTGCTTGTGTGCTGAAGAAGCAGAGCACTAGCTTTCCCTGCTGCTCCTTCTGCCGTGTGAGCAGATGCCACTGTTCATTCTGTGCTGTGTTGCTGCCAGCAGGGAGCAGGCTCTGGACGGATTCCATTCAAATGCTTTTCCTGTATGAGTGTTAGCAGTGAAAGCAACGATGGAGACACCAATGTAAAGGGGATTGTGTGCTGAACAGGTCCAGCACCAGCTTTCAATCCTGGCTCTTCTGCTGTGGGAGCAGAGGCCAAACGTTCGTGCTGTACTAACTGTGCTGCTGGGCAGCTGAGAGACACCACCTGAGAATTTGGATTCAAATGGACTTTTAGGTAGGAAACCGAGGAGAGACTGCAATGATGGTGACCCCGTTGCAAAGCTGCTTGTGTGCTGAAGAAGCAGAGCACTAGCTTTCCCTGCTGCTCCTTCTGCCGTGTGAGCAGATGCCACTCTTCATTCTGTGCTGACTGTGTTGCTGCGCAGCAGAGAGCAGCCTCTGGACTGATTCCATTCAAATGCTTTTCCTGTATGAATGTGAGCAGTGAAAGCAACGATGGAGGCTCCAATGTAAAGGTGATTGTGTGCTGAACAGGTCCAGCACCAGCTTTCAATCCTGGCTCTTCTGCTGTGGGAGCAGAGGCCAAACGTTCGTGCTGTACTAACTGTGCTGCTGGGCAGCTGAGAGAGACCACCTGAGAATTTGGATTCAAATGGACTTTTAGGTATGAACCCGAGGAGAGACTGCAATGATGGTGACCCCGTTGCAAAGCTGCTTGTGTGCTGAAGAAGCAGAGCACTAGCTTTCCCTGCTGCTCCTTCTGCCGTGTGAGCAGATGCCACTCTTCATTCTGTGCTGTGTTGCTGCGCAGCAGAGAGCAGCCTCTGGACTGATTCCATTCAAATGCTTTTCCTGTATGAAAGTGAGCAGTGAAAGCAACGATGAATGCACCAATGTAAAAGGGATTGTGTGCTGAACAGGTCCAGCACCAGCTTTCAATCCTGGCTCTTCTGCTGTGGGAGCAGAGGCCAAACGTTCGTGCTATACTCACTGTGCTGCTGGGCAGCTGAGAGATACCACCTCAGAATTTGGATTCAAATGGACTTTTAGGTATGAAGCCGAGGAGAGACTGCAATGATGGTGACCCCGTTGCAAAGCTGCTTGTGTGCTGAAGAAGCAGAGCACTAGCTTTCCCTGCTGCTCCTTCTGCCGTGTGAGCAGATGCCACTCTTCATTCTGTGCTGACTGTGTTGCTGCGCAGCAGAGAGCAGCCTCTGGACTGATTCCATTCAAATGCTTTTCCTGTATGAAAGTGAGCAGTGAAAGCAACGATGAATGCACCAATGTAAAAGGGATTGTGTGCTGAACAGGTCCAGCACCAGCTTTCAATCCTGGCTCTTCTGCTGTGGGAGCAGAGGCCAAACGTTCGTGCTGTACTAACTGTGCTGCTGGGCAGCTGAGAGACACCACCTGAGAATTTGAATTCAAATGGACTTTTAAGTATGAAACCGAGGAGAGACTGCAATGATGGTGACCCCGTTGCAAAGCTGCTTGTGTGCTGAAGAAGCAGAGCACTAGCTTTCCCTGCTGCTCCTTCTGCCGTGTGAGCAGATGCCACTGTTCATTCTGTGTTGTGTTGCTGCCAGCAGGGAGCAGGCTCTGGACGGATTCCATTCAAATGCTTTTCCTGTATGAGTGTTAGCAGTGAAAGCAACGATGGAGACACCAATGTAAAGGGGATTGTGTGCTGAACAGGTCCAGCACCAGCTTTCAATCCTGGCTCTTCTGCTGTGGGAGCAGAGGCCAAACGTTCGTGCTGTACTAACTGTGCTGCTGGGCAGCTGAGAGACACCACCTGAGAATTTGGATTCAAATGGACTTTTAGGTAGGAAACCGAGGAGAGACTGCAATGATGGTGACCCCGTTGCAAAGCTGCTTGTGTGCTGAAGAAGCAGAGCACTAGCTTTCCCTGCTGCTCCTTCTGCCGTGTGAGCAGATGCCACTCTTCATTCTGTGCTGACTGTGTTGCTGCGCAGCAGAGAGCAGCCTCTGGACTGATTCCATTCAAATGCTTTTCCTGTATGAATGTGAGCAGTGAAAGCAACGATGGAGGCTCCAATGTAAAGGTGATTGTGTGCTGAACAGGTCCAGCACCAGCTTTCAATCCTGGCTCTTCTGCTGTGGGAGCAGAGGCCAAACGTTCGCGCTGTACTAACTGTGCTGCTGGGCAGCTGAGAGACACCACCTGAGAATTTGGATTCAAATGGACTTTTAGGTAGGAAACCGAGGAGAGACTGCAATGATGGTGACCCCGTTGCAAAGCTGCTTGTGTGCTGAAGAAGCAGAGCACTAGCTTTCCCTGCTGCTCCTTCTGCCGTGTGAGCAGATGCCACTCTTCATTCTGTGCTGACTGTGTTGCTGCGCAGCAGAGAGCAGGCTCTGGACGGATTCCATTCAAATGCTTTTCCTGTATGAAAGTGAGCAGTGAAAGCAACGATGAATGCGCCAATGTAAAAGGGATTGTGTGCTGAACAGGTCCAGCACCAGCTTTCAATCCTGGCTCTTCTGCTGTGGGAGCAGAGGCCAAACGTTCGTGCTGTACTAACTGTGCTGCTGGGCAGCTGAGAGACACCACCTGAGAATTTGGATTCAAATGGACTTTTAGGTATGAAACCGAGGAGAGACTGCAATGATGGTGACCCCGTTGCAAAACTGCTTGTGTGCTGAAGAAGCAGAGCACTAGCTTTCCCTGCTGCTCCTTCTGCCGTGTGAGCAGATGCCACTCTTCATTCTGTGCTGTGTTGCTGCCAGCAGGGAGCAACCTCTGGACGGATTCTATTCAAATGCTTTTCCTGTATGAGTGTTAGCAGTGAAAGCACCGATGGAGGCACCAATGTAAAGGGGATTGTGTGCTGAACAGGTCCAGCACCAGCTTTCAATCCTGGCTCTTCTGCTGTGGGAGCAGAGGCCAAACGTTCGTGCTGTACTAACTGTGCTGCTGGGCAGCTGAGCGACACCACCTGAGAATTCGGATTCAAATGGACTTTTAGGTATGAAGCCGAGGAGAGACTGCAATGATGGTGACCCCGTTGCAAAGCTGCTTGTGTGCTGAAGAAGCAGAGCACTAGCTTTCCCTGCTGCTCCTTCTGCCGTGTGAGCAGATGCCACTCTTCATTCTGTGCTGACTGTGTTGCTGCGCAGCAGAGAGCAGCCTCTGGACTGATTCCATTCAAATGCTTTTCCTGTATGAAAGTGAGCAGTGAAAGCAACGATGAATGCACCAATGTAAAAGGGATTGTGTGCTGAACAGGTCCAGCACCAGCTTTCAATCCTGGCTCTTCTGCTGTTGGAGCAGAGGCCAAACGTTCGTGCTGTACTAACTGTGCTGCTGGGCAGCTGAGAGACACCACCTGAGAATTTGAATTCAAATGGACTTTAAAGTATGAAACCGAGGAGAGACTGCAATGATGGTGACCCCGTTGCAAAGCTGCTTGTGTGCTGAAGAAGCAGAGCACTAGCTTTCCCTGCTGCTCCTTCTGCCGTGTGAGCAGATGCCACTGTTCAGTCTGTGCTGTGTTGCTGCCAGCAGGGAGCAGGCTCTGGACGGATTCTATTCAAATGCTTTTCCTGTATGAGTGTTAGCAGTGAAGGCAACGATGGAGACACCAATGTAAAGGCGATTGTGTGCTGAACAGGTCCAGCACCAGCTTTCAATCCTGGCTCTTCTGCTGTGGGAGCAGAGGCCAAACGTTCGTGCTGTACTAACTGTGCTGCTGGGCAGCTGAGCGACACCACCTGAGAATTCGGATTCAAATGGACTTTTAGGTATGAAGCCGAGGAGAGACTGCAATGATGGTGACCCCGTTGCAAAGCTGCTTGTGTGCTGAAGAAGCAGAGCACTAGCTTTCCCTGCTGGTCCTTCTGCTGTGGGAGCAGATGCCACTGTTCATTCTGTGCTGACTGTGTTGCTGCGCAGCAGAGAGCAGCCTCTGGACTGATTCCATTCAAATGCTTTTCCTGTATGAATGTGAGCAGTGAAAGCAACGATGGAGGCACCAATGTAAAAGGGATTGTGTGCTGAACAGGTCCAGCACCAGCTTTCAATCCTGGCTCTTCTGCTGTGGGAGCAGAGGCCAAACGTTCGTGCTATACTCACTGTGCTGCTGGGCAGCTGAGAGATACCACCTGAGAATTTGGATTCAAATGGACTTTTAGGTATGAAGACGAGGAGAGACTGCAATGATGGTGACCCCGTTGCAAAGCTGCTTGTGTGCTGAAGAAGCAGAGCACTAGCTTTCCCTGCTGCTCCTTCTGCCGTGTGAGCAGATGCCACTGTTCATTCTGTGCTGTGTTGCTGCCAGCAGGGAGCAGGCTCTGGACGGATTCCATTCAAATGCTTTTCCTGTATGAGTGTTAGCAGTGAAAGCAACGATGGAGACACCAATGTAAAGGGGATTGTGTGCTGAACAGGTCCAGCACCAGCTTTCAATCCTGGCTCTTCTGCTGTGGGAGCAGAGGCCAAACGTTCGTGCTGTACTAACTGTGCTGCTGGGCAGCTGAGAGACACCACCTGAGAATTTGGATTCAAATGGACTTTTAGGTAGGAAACCGAGGAGAGACTGCAATGATGGTGACCCCGTTGCAAAGCTGCTTGTGTGCTGAAGAAGCAGAGCACTAGCTTTCCCTGCTGCTCCTTCTGCCGTGTGAGCAGATGCCACTCTTCATTCTGTGCTGACTGTGTTGCTGCGCAGCAGAGAGCAGCCTCTGGACTGATTCCATTCAAATGCTTTTCCTGTATGAATGTGAGCAGTGAAAGCAACGATGGAGGCTCCAATGTAAAGGTGATTGTGTGCTGAACAGGTCCAGCACCAGCTTTCAATCCTGGCTCTTCTGCTGTGGGAGCAGAGGCCAAACGTTCGCGCTGTACTAACTGTGCTGCTGGGCAGCTGAGAGAGACCACCTGAGAATTTGGATTCAAATGGACTTTTAGGTATGAAGCCGAGGAGAGACTGCAATGATGGTGACCCCGTTGCAAAGCTGCTTGTGTGCTGAAGAAGCAGAGCACTAGCTTTCCCTGCTGCTCCTTCTGCCGTGTGAGCAGATGCCACTCTTCATTCTGTGCTGTGTTGCTGCGCAGCAGAGAGCAGCCTCTGGACTGATTCCATTCAAATGCTTTTCCTGTATGAAAGTGAGCAGTGAAAGCAACGATGAATGCACCAATGTAAAAGGGATTGTGTGCTGAACAGGTCCAGCACCAGCTTTCAATCCTGGCTCTTCTGCTGTTGGAGCAGAGGCCAAACGTTCATGCTGTACTAACTGTGCTGCTGGGCAGCTGAGAGACACCACCTGAGAATTTGAATTCAAATGGACTTTTAAGTATGAAACCGAGGAGAGACTGCAATGATGGTGACCCCGTTGCAAAGCTGCTTGTGTGCTGAAGAAGCAGAGCACTAGCTTTCCCTGCTGCTCCTTCTGCCGTGTGAGCAGATGCCACTGTTCATTCTGTGCTGTGTTGCTGCCAGCAGGGAGCAGGCTCTGGACGGATTCCATTCAAATGCTTTTCCTGTATGAGTGTTAGCAGTGAAAGCAACGATGGAGACATCAATGTAAAGGGGATTGTGTGCTGAACAGGTCCAGCACCAGCTTTCAATTCTGGCTCTTCTGCTGTGGGAGCAGAGGCCAAACGTTCGTGCTGTACTAACTGTGCTGCTGGGCAGCTGAGAGACACCACCTGAGAATTTGGATTCTAATGGACTTTTAGGTAGGAAACCGAGGAGAGACTGCAATGATGGTGACCCCGTTGCAAAGCTGCTTGTGTGCTGAAGAAGCAGAGCACTAGCTTTCCCTGCTGCTCCTTCTGCCGTGTGAGCAGATGCCGCTGTTCATTCTGTGCTGACTGTGTTGCTGCGCAGCAGAGAGCAGCCTCTGGACTGATTCCATTCAAATGCTTTTCCTGTATGAATGTGAGCAGTGAAAGCAACGATGGAGGCACCAATGTAAAGGGGATTGTGTGCTGAACAGGTCCAGCACCAGCTTTCAATCCTGGCTCTTCTGCTGTGGGAGCAGAGGCCAAACGTTCGTGCTGTACTAACTGTGCTGCTGGGCAGCTGAGAGACACCACCTGAGAATTTGGATTCAAATGGACTTTTAGGTATGAAACCGAGGAGAGACTGCAATGATGGTGACCCCGTTGCAAAGCTGCTTGTGTGCTGAAGAAGCAGAGCACTAGCTTTCCCTGCTGGTCCTTCTGCTGTGTGAGCAGATGCCACTGTTCAGTCTGTGCTGTGTTGCTGCCAGCAGGGAGCAGGCTCTGGACTGATTCTATTCAAATGCTTTTCCTGTATGAGTGTTAGCAGTGAAAGCAACGATGGAGGCACCAATGTAAAGGGGATTGTGTGCTGAACAGGTCCAGCACCAGCTTTCAATCCTGGCTCTTCTGCTGTGGGAGCAGAGGCCAAACGTTCGTGCTGTACTAACTGTGCTGCTGGGCAGCTGAGCGACACCACCTGAGAATTCGGATTCAAATGGACTTTTAGGTATGAAGCCGAGGAGAGACTGCAATGATGGTGACCCCGTTGCAAAGCTGCTTGTGTGCTGAAGAAGCAGAGCACTAGCTTTCCCTGCTGCTCCTTCTGCCGTGTGAGCAGATGCCACTGTTCATTCTGTGCTGACTGTGTTGCTGCGCAGCAGAGAGCAGCCTCTGGACTGATTCCATTCAAATGCTTTTCCTGTATGAAAGTGAGCAGTGAAAGCAACGATGAATGCACCAATGTAAAAGGGATTGTGTGCTGAACAGGTCCAGCACCAGCTTTCAATCCTGGCTCTTCTGCTGTTGGAGCAGAGGCCAAACGTTCGTGCTGTACTAACTGTGCTGCTGGGCAGCTGAGAGACACCACCTGAGAATTTGGATTCAAATGGACTTTTAGGTAGGAAACCGAGGAGAGACTGCAATGATGGTGACCCCGTTGCAAAGCTGCTTGTGTGCTGAAGAAGCAGAGCACTAGCTTTCCCTGCTGCTCCTTCTGCCGTGTGAGCAGATGCCACTGTTCATTCTGTGCTGTGTTGCTGCCAGCAGGGAGCAGGCTCTGGACGGATTCTATTCAAATGCTTTTCCTGTATGAGTGTTAGCAGTGAAAGCAACGATGGAGACACCAATGTAAAGGGGATTGTGTGCTGAACAGGTCCAGCACCAGCTTTCAATCCTGGCTCTTCTGCTGTGGGAGCAGAGGCCAAACGTTCGTGCTGTACTAACTGTGCTGCTGGGAAGCTGAGAGACACCACCTGAGAATTTGGATTCAAATGGACTTTTAGGTAGGAAACCGAGGAGAGACTGCAATGATGGTGACCCCGTTGCAAAGCTGCTTGTGTGCTGAAGAAGCAGAGCACTAGCTTTCCCTGCTGCTCCTTCTGCCGTGTGAGCAGATGCCGCTGTTCATTCTGTGCTGACTGTGTTGCTGCGCAGCAGAGAGCAGCCTCTGGACTGATTCCATTCAAATGCTTTTCCTGTATGAATGTGAGCAGTGAAAGCAACGATGGAGACACCAATGTAAAAGGGATTGTGTGCTGAACAGGTCCAGCACCAGCTTTCAATCCTGGCTCTTCTGCTGTGGGAGCAGAGGCCAAACGTTCGTGCTATACTCACTGTGCTGCTGGGCAGCTGAGAGATACCACCTGAGAATTTGGATTCAAATGGACTTTTAGGTAGGAAACCGAGGAGAGACTGCAATGATGGTGACCCCGTTGCAAAGTTGCTTGTGTGCTGAAGAAGCAGAGCACTAGCTTTCCCTGCTGCTCCTTCTGCCGTGTGAGCAGATGCCACTGTTCATTCTGTGCTGACTGTGTTGCTGCGCAGCAGAGAGCAGCCTCTGGACTGATTCTATTCAAATGCTTTTCCTGTATGAAAGTGAGCAGTGAGAGCAACGATGAATGCACCAATGTAAAAGGGATTGTGTGCTGAACAGGTCCAGCACCAGCTTTCAATCCTGGCTCTTCTGCTGTGGGAGCAGAGGCCAAACGTTCGTGCTGTACTAACTGTGCTGCTGGGCAGCTGAGAGACACCACCTGAGAATTTGGATTCAAATGGACTTTTAGGTAGGAAACCGAGGAGAGACTGCAATGATGGTGACCCCGTTGCAAAACTGCTTGTGTGCTGAAGAAGCAGAGCACTAGCTTTCCCTGCTGCTCCTTCTGCCGTGTGAGCAGATGCCACTGTTCATTCTGTGCTGTGTTGCTGCCAGCAGGGAGCAGGCTCTGGACGGATTCTATTCAAATGCTTTTCCTGTATGAGTGTTAGCAGTGAAAGCAACGATGGAGACACCAATGTAAAGGGGATTGTGTGCTGAACAGGTCCAGCACCAGCTTTCAATCCTGGCTCTTCTGCTGTGGGAGCAGAGGCCAAACGTTCGTGCTGTACTAACTGTGCTGCTGGGCAGCTGAGAGACTCCACCTGAGAATTTGGATTCTAATGGACTTTTAGGTAGGAAACCGAGGAGAGACTGCAATGATGGTGACCCCGTTGCAAAGCTGCTTGTGTGCTGAAGAAGATGAGCACTAGCTTTCCCTGCTGCTCCTTCTGCCGTGTGAGCAGATGCCGCTGTTCATTCTGTGCTGTGTTGCTGCGCAGCAGAGAGCAGCCTCTGGACTGATTCCATTCAAATGCTTTTCCTGTATGAATGTGAGCAGTGAAAGCAACGATGGAGGCACCAATGTAAAGGGGATTGTGTGCTGAACAGGTCCAGCACCAGCTTTCAATCCTGGCTCTTCTGCTGTGGGAGCAGAGGCCAAACGTTCGTGCTGTACTAACTGTGCTGCTGGGCAGCTGAGCGACACCACCTGAGAATTCGGATTCAAATGGACTTTTAGGTATGAAGCCGAGGAGAGACTGCAATGATGGTGACCCCGTTGCAAAGCTGCTTGTGTGCTGAAGAAGCAGAGCACTAGCTTTCCCTGCTGCTCCTTCTGCCGTGTGAGCAGATGCCACTCTTCATTCTGTGCTGACTGTGTTGCTGCGCAGCAGAGAGCAGCCTCTGGACTGATTCCATTCAAATGCTTTTCCTGTATGAATGTGAGCAGTGAAAGCAACGATGGAGGCTCCAATGTAAAGGTGATTGTGTGCTGAACAGGTCCAGCACCAGCTTTCAATCCTGGCTCTTCTGCTGTGGGAGCAGAGGCCAAACGTTCGTGCTGTACTAACTGTGCTGCTGGGCAGCTGAGAGACACCACCTGAGAATTTGGATTCAAATGGACTTTTAGGTATGAAACCGAGGAGAGACTGCAATGATGGTGACCCCGTTGCAAAGCTGCTTGTGTGCTGAAGAAGCAGAGCACTAGCTTTCCCTGCTGCTCCTTCTGCCGTGTGAGCAGATGCCACTGTTCATTCTGTGCTGTGTTGCTGCCAGCAGGGAGCAGGCTCTGGACGGATTCTATTCAAATGCTTTTCCTGTATGAGTGTTAGCAGTGAAAGCACCGATGGAGGCACCAATGTAAAGGGGATTGTGTGCTGAACAGGTCCAGCACCAGCTTTCAATCCTGGCTCTTCTGCTGTGGGAGCAGAGGCCAAACGTTCGTGCTGTACTAACTGTGCTGCTGGGCAGCTGAGAGACACCACCTGAGAATTTGGATTCAAATGGACTTTTAGGTATGAAGCCGAGGAGAGACTGCAATGATGGTGACCCCGTTGCAAAGCTGCTTGTGTGCTGAAGAAGCAGAGCACTAGCTTTCCCTGCTGCTCCTTCTGCCGTGTGAGCAGATGCCACTGTTCATTCTGTGCTGACTGTGTTGCTGCGCAGCAGAGAGCAGCCTCTGGACTGATTCCATTCAAATGCTTTTCCTGTATGAATGTGAGCAGTGAAAGCAACGATGGAGGCACCAATGTAAAGGTGATTGTGTGCTGAACAGGTCCAGCACCAGCTTTCAATCCTGGCTCTTCTGCTGTGGGAGCAGAGGCCAAACGTTCGTGCTGTACTAACTGTGCTGCTGGGCAGCTGAGAGACACCACCTGAGAATTCGGATTCAAATGGACTTTTAGGTAGGAAACCGAGGAGAGACTGCAATGATGGTGACCCCGTTGCAAAGCTGCTTGTGTGCTGAAGAAGCAGAGCACTAGCTTTCCCTGCTGCTCCTTCTCCCGTGTGAGCAGATGCCACTGTTCATTCTGTGCTGACTGTGTTGCTGCGCAGCAGAGAGCAGCCTCTGGACTGATTCCATTCAAATGCTTTTCCTGTATGAAAGTGAGCAGTGAAAGCAACGATGAATGCACCAATGTAAAAGGGATTGTGTGCTGAACAGGTCCAGCACCAGCTTTCAATCCTGGCTCTTCTGCTGTGGGAGCAGAGGCCAAACGTTCGTGCTGTACTCACTGTGCTGCTGGGCAGCTGAGAGACACCACCTGAGAATTTGGATTCAAATGGACTTTATGTATGAAACCGAGGAGAGACTGCAATGATGGTGACCCCGTTGCAAAGCTGCTTGTGTGCTGAAGAAGCAGAGCACTAGCTTTCCCTGCTGCTCCTTCTGCCGTGTGAGCAGATGCCACTGTTCATTCTGTGCTGTGTTGCTGCCAGCAGGGAGCAGGCTCTGGACGGATTCCATTCAAATGCTTTTCCTGTATGAGTGTTAGCAGTGAAAGCAACGATGGAGACACCAATGTAAAGGGGATTGTGTGCTGAACAGGTCCAGCACCAGCTTTCAATCCTGGCTCTTCTGCTGTGGGAGCAGAGGCCAAACGTTCGTGCTGTACTAACTGTGCTGCTGGGCAGCTGAGAGACACCACCTGAGAATTTGGATTCAAATGGACTTTTAGGTAGGAAACCGAGGAGAGACTGCAATGATGGTGACCCCGTTGCAAAGCTGCTTGTGTGCTGAAGAAGCAGAGCACTAGCTTTCCCTGCTGCTCCTTCTGCCGTGTGAGCAGATGCCACTCTTCATTCTGTGCTGACTGTGTTGCTGCGCAGCAGAGAGCAGCCTCTGGACTGATTCCATTCAAATGCTTTTCCTGTATGAATGTGAGCAGTGAAAGCAACGATGGAGGCTCCAATGTAAAGGTGATTGTGTGCTGAACAGGTCCAGCACCAGCTTTCAATCCTGGCTCTTCTGCTGTGGGAGCAGAGGCCAAACGTTCGCGCTGTACTAACTGTGCTGCTGGGCAGCTGAGAGACACCACCTGAGAATTTGGATTCAAATGGACTTTTAGGTAGGAAACCGAGGAGAGACTGCAATGATGGTGACCCCGTTGCAAAGCTGCTTGTGTGCTGAAGAAGCAGAGCACTAGCTTTCCCTGCTGCTCCTTCTGCCGTGTGAGCAGATGCCACTCTTCATTCTGTGCTGACTGTGTTGCTGCGCAGCAGAGAGCAGCCTCTGGACTGATTCCATTCAAATGCTTTTCCTGTATGAAAGTGAGCAGTGAAAGCAACGATGAATGCGCCAATGTAAAAGGGATTGTGTGCTGAACAGGTCCAGCACCAGCTTTCAATCCTGGCTCTTCTGCTGTGGGAGCAGAGGCCAAACGTTCGTGCTGTACTAACTGTGCTGCTGGGCAGCTGAGAGACACCACCTGAGAATTCGGATTCAAATGGACTTTTAGGTATGAAGCCGAGGAGAGACTGCAATGATGGTGACCCCGTTGCAAAGCTGCTTGTGTGCTGAAGAAGCAGAGCACTAGCTTTCCCTGCTGCTCCTTCTGCCGTGTGAGCAGATGCCACTCTTCATTCTGTGCTGACTGTGTTGCTGCGCAGCAGAGAGCAGCCTCTGGACTGATTCCATTCAAATGCTTTTCCTGTATGAAAGTGAGCAGTGAAAGCAACGATGAATGCACCAATGTAAAAGGGATTGTGTGCTGAACAGGTCCAGCACCAGCTTTAAATCCTGGCTCTTCTGCTGTTGGAGCAGAGGCCAAACGTTCGTGCTGTACTAACTGTGCTGCTGGGCAGCTGAGAGACACCACCTGAGAATTTGAATTCAAATGGACTTTAAAGTATGAAACCGAGGAGAGACTGCAATGATGGTGACCCCGTTGCAAAGCTGCTTGTGTGCTGAAGAAGCAGAGCACTAGCTTTCCCTGCTGCTCCTTCTGCCGTGTGAGCAGATGCCACTGTTCAGTCTGTGCTGTGTTGCTGCCAGCAGGGAGCAGGCTCTGGACGGATTCTATTCAAATGCTTTTCCTGTATGAGTGTTAGCAGTGAAGGCAACGATGGAGACACCAATGTAAAGGGGATTGTGTGCTGAACAGGTCCAGCACCAGCTTTCAATCCTGGCTCTTCTGCTGTGGGAGCAGAGGCCAAACGTTCGTGCTGTACTAACTGTGCTGCTGGGCAGCTGAGCGACACCACCTGAGAATTCGGATTCAAATGGACTTTTAGGTATGAAGCCGAGGAGAGACTGCAATGATGGTGACCCCGTTGCAAAGCTGCTTGTGTGCTGAAGAAGCAGAGCACTAGCTTTCCCTGCTGGTCCTTCTGCTGTGTGAGCAGATGCCACTGTTCATTCTGTGCTGACTGTGTTGCTGCGCAGCAGAGAGCAGCCTCTGGACTGATTCCATTCAAATGCTTTTCCTGTATGAATGTGAGCAGTGAAAGCAACGATGGAGGCACCAATGTAAAAGGGATTGTGTGCTGAACAGGTCCAGCACCAGCTTTCAATCCTGGCTCTTCTGCTGTGGGAGCAGAGGCCAAACGTTCGTGCTATACTCACTGTGCTGCTGGGCAGCTGAGAGATACCACCTGAGAATTTGGATTCAAATGGACTTTTAGGTATGAAGACGAGGAGAGACTGCAATGATGGTGACCCCGTTGCAAAGCTGCTTGTGTGCTGAAGAAGCAGAGCACTAGCTTTCCCTGCTGCTCCTTCTGCCGTGTGAGCAGATGCCACTGTTCATTCTGTGCTGTGTTGCTGCCAGCAGGGAGAAGGCTCTGGACGGATTCCATTCAAATGCTTTTCCTGTATGAGTGTTAGCAGTGAAAGCAACGATGGAGACACCAATGTAAAGGGGATTGTGTGCTGAACAGGTCCAGCACCAGCTTTCAATCCTGGCTCTTCTGCTGTGGGAGCAGAGGCCAAACGTTCGTGCTGTACTAACTGTGCTGCTGGGCAGCTGAGAGACACCACCTGAGAATTTGGATTCAAATGGACTTTTAGGTAGGAAACCGAGGAGAGACTGCAATGATGGTGACCCCGTTGCAAAGCTGCTTGTGTGCTGAAGAAGCAGAGCACTAGCTTTCCCTGCTGCTCCTTCTGCCGTGTGAGCAGATGCCACTCTTCATTCTGTGCTGACTGTGTTGCTGCGCAGCAGAGAGCAGCCTCTGGACTGATTCCATTCAAATGCTTTTCCTGTATGAATGTGAGCAGTGAAAGCAACGATGGAGGCTCCAATGTAAAGGTGATTGTGTGCTGAACAGGTCCAGCACCAGCTTTCAATCCTGGCTCTTCTGCTGTGGGAGCAGAGGCCAAACGTTCGCGCTGTACTAACTGTGCTGCTGGGCAGCTGAGAGACACCACCTGAGAATTTGGATTCAAATGGACTTTTAGGTATGAACCCGAGGAGAGACTGCAATGATGGTGACCCCGTTGCAAAGCTGCTTGTGTGCTGAAGAAGCAGAGCACTAGCTTTCCCTGCTGCTCCTTCTGCCGTGTGAGCAGATGCCACTCTTCATTCTGTGCTGACTGTGTTGCTGCGCAGCAGAGAGCAGCCTCTGGACTGATTCCATTCAAATGCTTTTCCTGTATGAAAGTGAGCAGTGAAAGCAACGATGAATGCACCAATGTAAAAGGGATTGTGTGCTGAACAGGTCCAGCACCAGCTTTCAATCCTGGCTCTTCTGCTGTTGGAGCAGAGGCCAAACGTTCGTGCTGTACTAACTGTGCTGCTGGGCAGCTGAGAGACACCACCTGAGAATTTGAATTCAAATGGACTTTTAAGTATGAAACCGAGGAGAGACTGCAATGATGGTGACCCCGTTGCAAAGCTGCTTGTGTGCTGAAGAAGCAGAGCACTAGCTTTCCCTGCTGCTCCTTCTGCCGTGTGAGCAGATGCCACTGTTCATTCTGTGCTGTGTTGCTGCCAGCAGGGAGCAGGCTCTGGACGGATTCCATTCAAATGCTTTTCCTGTATGAGTGTTAGCAGTGAAAGCAACGATGGAGACACCAATGTAAAGGGGATTGTGTGCTGAACAGGTCCAGCACCAGCTTTCAATCCTGGCTCTTCTGCTGTGGGAGCAGAGGCCAAACGTTCGTGCTGTACTAACTGTGCTGCTGGGCAGCTGAGAGACACCACCTGAGAATTTGGATTCAAAAGGACTTTTAGGTAGGAAACCGAGGAGAGACTGCAATGATGGTGACCCCGTTGCAAAGCTGCTTGTGTGCTGAAGAAGCAGAGCACTAGCTTTCCCTGCTGCTCCTTCTGCCGTGTGAGCAGATGCCACTGTTCATTCTGTGCTGACTGTGTTGCTGCGCAGCAGAGAGCAGCCTCTGGACTGATTCCATTCAAATGCTTTTCCTGTATGAATGTGAGCAGTGAAAGCAACGATGGAGGCTCCAATGTAAAGGTGATTGTGTGCTGAACAGGTCCAGCACCAGCTTTCAATCCTGGCTCTTCTGCTGTGGGAGCAGAGGCCAAACGTTCGCGCTGTACTAACTGTGCTGCTGGGCAGCTGAGAGACACCACCTGAGAATTTGGATTCAAATGGACTTTTAGGTATGAACCCGAGGAGAGACTGCAATGATGGTGACCCCGTTGCAAAGCTGCTTGTGTGCTGAAGAAGCAGAGCACTAGCTTTCCCTGCTGCTCCTTCTGCCGTGTGAGCAGATGCCACTCTTCATTCTGTGCTGACTGTGTTGCTGCGCAGCAGAGAGCAGCCTCTGGACTGATTCCATTCAAATGCTTTTCCTGTATGAAAGTGAGCAGTGAAAGCAACGATGAATGCACCAATGTAAAAGGGATTGTGTGCTGAACAGGTCCAGCACCAGCTTTCAATCCTGGCTCTTCTGCTGTTGGAGCAGAGGCCAAACGTTCGTGCTGTACTAACTGTGCTGCTGGGCAGCTGAGAGACACCACCTGAGAATTTGAATTCAAATGGACTTTTAAGTATGAAACCGAGGAGAGACTGCAATGATGGTGACCCCGTTGCAAAGCTGCTTGTGTGCTGAAGAAGCAGAGCACTAGCTTTCCCTGCTGCTCCTTCTGCCGTGTGAGCAGATGCCACTGTTCATTCTGTGCTGTGTTGCTGCCAGCAGGGAGCAGGCTCTGGACGGATTCCATTCAAATGCTTTTCCTGTATGAGTGTTAGCAGTGAAAGCAACGATGGAGACACCAATGTAAAGGGGATTGTGTGCTGAACAGGTCCAGCACCAGCTTTCAATCCTGGCTCTTCTGCTGTGGGAGCAGAGGCCAAACGTTCGTGCTGTACTAACTGTGCTGCTGGGCAGCTGAGAGACACCACCTGAGAATTTGGATTCAAATGGACTTTTAGGTAGGAAACCGAGGAGAGACTGCAATGATGGTGACCCCGTTGCAAAGCTGCTTGTGTGCTGAAGAAGCAGAGCACTAGCTTTCCCTGCTGCTCCTTCTGCCGTGTGAGCAGATGCCACTCTTCATTCTGTGCTGACTGTGTTGCTGCGCAGCAGAGAGCAGCCTCTGGACTGATTCCATTCAAATGCTTTTCCTGTATGAATGTGAGCAGTGAAAGCAACGATGGAGGCTCCAATGTAAAGGTGATTGTGTGCTGAACAGGTCCAGCACCAGCTTTCAATCCTGGCTCTTCTGCTGTGGGAGCAGAGGCCAAACGTTCGCGCTGTACTAACTGTGCTGCTGGGCAGCTGAGAGACACCACCTGAGAATTTGGATTCAAATGGACTTTTAGGTAGGAAACCGAGGAGAGACTGCAATGATGGTGACCCCGTTGCAAAGCTGCTTGTGTGCTGAAGAAGCAGAGCACTAGCTTTCCCTGCTGCTCCTTCTGCCGTGTGAGCAGATGCCACTCTTCATTCTGTGCTGACTGTGTTGCTGCGCAGCAGAGAGCAGCCTCTGGACTGATTCCATTCAAATGCTTTTCCTGTATGAAAGTGAGCAGTGAAAGCAACGATGAATGCGCCAATGTAAAAGGGATTGTGTGCTGAACAGGTCCAGCACCAGCTTTCAATCCTGGCTCTTCTGCTGTGGGAGCAGAGGCCAAACGTTCGTGCTGTACTAACTGTGCTGCTGGGCAGCTGAGAGACACCACCTGAGAATTTGGATTCAAATGGACTTTTAGGTATGAAACCGAGGAGAGACTGCAATGATGGTGACCCCGTTGCAAAACTGCTTGTGTGCTGAAGAAGCAGAGCACTAGCTTTCCCTGCTGCTCCTTCTGCCGTGTGAGCAGATGCCACTCTTCATTCTGTGCTGTGTTGCTGCCAGCAGGGAGCAACCTCTGGACGGATTCTATTCAAATGCTTTTCCTGTATGAGTGTTAGCAGTGAAAGCACCGATGGAGGCACCAATGTAAAGGGGATTGTGTGCTGAACAGGTCCAGCACCAGCTTTCAATCCTGGCTCTTCTGCTGTGGGAGCAGAGGCCAAACGTTCGTGCTGTACTAACTGTGCTGCTGGGCAGCTGAGAGACACCACCTGAGAATTCGGATTCAAATGGACTTTTAGGTATGAAGCCGAGGAGAGACTGCAATGATGGTGACCCCGTTGCAAAGCTGCTTGTGTGCTGAAGAAGCAGAGCACTAGCTTTCCCTGCTGCTCCTTCTGCCGTGTGAGCAGATGCCACTCTTCATTCTGTGCTGACTGTGTTGCTGCGCAGCAGAGAGCAGCCTCTGGACTGATTCCATTCAAATGCTTTTCCTGTATGAAAGTGAGCAGTGAAAGCAACGATGAATGCACCAATGTAAAAGGGATTGTGTGCTGAACAGGTCCAGCACCAGCTTTCAATCCTGGCTCTTCTGCTGTTGGAGCAGAGGCCAAACGTTCGTGCTGTACTAACTGTGCTGCTGGGCAGCTGAGAGACACCACCTGAGAATTTGAATTCAAATGGACTTTAAAGTATGAAACCGAGGAGAGACTGCAATGATGGTGACCCCGTTGCAAAGCTGCTTGTGTGCTGAAGAAGCAGAGCACTAGCTTTCCCTGCTGCTCCTTCTGCCGTGTGAGCAGATGCCACTGTTCAGTCTGTGCTGTGTTGCTGCCAGCAGGGAGCAGGCTCTGGACGGATTCTATTCAAATGCTTTTCCTGTATGAGTGTTAGCAGTGAAGGCAACGATGGAGACACCAATGTAAAGGGGATTGTGTGCTGAACAGGTCCAGCACCAGCTTTCAATCCTGGCTCTTCTGCTGTGGGAGCAGAGGCCAAACGTTCGTGCTGTACTAACTGTGCTGCTGGGCAGCTGAGCGACACCACCTGAGAATTCGGATTCAAATGGACTTTTAGGTATGAAGCCGAGGAGAGACTGCAATGATGGTGACCCCGTTGCAAAGCTGCTTGTGTGCTGAAGAAGCAGAGCACTAGCTTTCCCTGCTGGTCCTTCTGCTGTGTGAGCAGATGCCACTGTTCATTCTGTGCTGACTGTGTTGCTGCGCAGCAGAGAGCAGCCTCTGGACTGATTCCATTCAAATGCTTTTCCTGTATGAATGTGAGCAGTGAAAGCAACGATGGAGGCACCAATGTAAAAGGGATTGTGTGCTGAACAGGTCCAGCACCAGCTTTCAATCCTGGCTCTTCTGCTGTGGGAGCAGAGGCCAAACGTTCGTGCTATACTCACTGTGCTGCTGGGCAGCTGAGAGATACCACCTGAGAATTTGGATTCAAATGGACTTTTAGGTATGAAGACGAGGAGAGACTGCAATGATGGTGACCCCGTTGCAAAGCTGCTTGTGTGCTGAAGAAGCAGAGCACTAGCTTTCCCTGCTGCTCCTTCTGCCGTGTGAGCAGATGCCACTGTTCATTCTGTGCTGTGTTGCTGCCAGCAGGGAGCAGGCTCTGGACGGATTCCATTCAAATGCTTTTCCTGTATGAGTGTTAGCAGTGAAAGCAACGATGGAGACACCAATGTAAAGGGGATTGTGTGCTGAACAGGTCCAGCACCAGCTTTCAATCCTGGCTCTTCTGCTGTGGGAGCAGAGGCCAAACGTTCGTGCTGTACTAACTGTGCTGCTGGGCAGCTGAGAGACACCACCTGAGAATTTGGATTCAAATGGACTTTTAGGTAGGAAACCGAGGAGAGACTGCAATGATGGTGACCCCGTTGCAAAGCTGCTTGTGTGCTGAAGAAGCAGAGCACTAGCTTTCCCTGCTGCTCCTTCTGCCGTGTGAGCAGATGCCACTCTTCATTCTGTGCTGACTGTGTTGCTGCGCAGCAGAGAGCAGCCTCTGGACTGATTCCATTCAAATGCTTTTCCTGTATGAATGTGAGCAGTGAAAGCAACGATGGAGGCTCCAATGTAAAGGTGATTGTGTGCTGAACAGGTCCAGCACCAGCTTTCAATCCTGGCTCTTCTGCTGTGGGAGCAGAGGCCAAACGTTCGCGCTGTACTAACTGTGCTGCTGGGCAGCTGAGAGACACCACCTGAGAATTTGGATTCAAATGGACTTTTAGGTATGAACCCGAGGAGAGACTGCAATGATGGTGACCCCGTTGCAAAGCTGCTTGTGTGCTGAAGAAGCAGAGCACTAGCTTTCCCTGCTGCTCCTTCTGCCGTGTGAGCAGATGCCACTCTTCATTCTGTGCTGTGTTGCTGCGCAGCAGAGAGCAGCCTCTGGACTGATTCCATTCAAATGCTTTTCCTGTATGAAAGTGAGCAGTGAAAGCAACGATGAATGCACCAATGTAAAAGGGATTGTGTGCTGAACAGGTCCAGCACCAGCTTTCAATCCTGGCTCTTCTGCTGTTGGAGCAGAGGCCAAACGTTCGTGCTGTACTAACTGTGCTGCTGGGCAGCTGAGAGACACCACCTGAGAATTTGAATTCAAATGGACTTTTAAGTATGAAACCGAGGAGAGACTGCAATGATGGTGACCCCGTTGCAAAGCTGCTTGTGTGCTGAAGAAGCAGAGCACTAGCTTTCCCTGCTGCTCCTTCTGCCGTGTGAGCAGATGCCACTGTTCATTCTGTGCTGTGTTGCTGCCAGCAGGGAGCAGGCTCTGGACGGATTCCATTCAAATGCTTTTCCTGTATGAGTGTTAGCAGTGAAAGCAACGATGGAGACATCAATGTAAAGGGGATTGTGTGCTGAACAGGTCCAGCACCAGCTTTCAATCCTGGCTCTTCTGCTGTGGGAGCAGAGGCCAAACGTTCGTGCTGTACTAACTGTGCTGCTGGGCAGCTGAGAGACACCACCTGAGAATTTGGATTCAAATGGACTTTTAGGTAGGAAACCGAGGAGAGACTGCAATGATGGTGACCCCGTTGCAAAGCTGCTTGTGTGCTGAAGAAGCAGAGCACTAGCTTTCCCTGCTGCTCCTTCTGCCGTGTGAGCAGATGCCACTCTTCATTCTGTGCTGACTGTGTTGCTGCGCAGCAGAGAGCAGCCTCTGGACTGATTCCATTCAAATGCTTTTCCTGTATGAATGTGAGCAGTGAAAGCAACGATGGAGGCTCCAATGTAAAGGTGATTGTGTGCTGAACAGGTCCAGCACCAGCTTTCAATCCTGGCTCTTCTGCTGTGGGAGCAGAGGCCAAACGTTCGCGCTGTACTAACTGTGCTGCTGGGCAGCTGAGAGACACCACCTGAGAATTTGGATTCAAATGGACTTTTAGGTATGAACCCGAGGAGAGACTGCAATGATGGTGACCCCGTTGCAAAGCTGCTTGTGTGCTGAAGAAGCAGAGCACTAGCTTTCCCTGCTGCTCCTTCTGCCGTGTGAGCAGATGCCACTCTTCATTCTGTGCTGTGTTGCTGCGCAGCAGAGAGCAGCCTCTGGACTGATTCCATTCAAATGCTTTTCCTGTATGAAAGTGAGCAGTGAAAGCAACGATGAATGCACCAATGTAAAAGGGATTGTGTGCTGAACAGGTCCAGCACCAGCTTTCAATCCTGGCTCTTCTGCTGTTGGAGCAGAGGCCAAACGTTCGTGCTGTACTAACTGTGCTGCTGGGCAGCTGAGAGACACCACCTGAGAATTTGAATTCAAATGGACTTTTAAGTATGAAACCGAGGAGAGACTGCAATGATGGTGACCCCGTTGCAAAGCTGCTTGTGTGCTGAAGAAGCAGAGCACTAGCTTTCCCTGCTGCTCCTTCTGCCGTGTGAGCAGATGCCACTGTTCATTCTGTGCTGTGTTGCTGCCAGCAGGGAGCAGGCTCTGGACGGATTCCATTCAAATGCTTTTCCTGTATGAGTGTTAGCAGTGAAAGCAACGATGGAGACATCAATGTAAAGGGGATTGTGTGCTGAACAGGTCCAGCACCAGCTTTCAATTCTGGCTCTTCTGCTGTGGGAGCAGAGGCCAAACGTTCGTGCTGTACTAACTGTGCTGCTGGGCAGCTGAGAGACACCACCTGAGAATTTGGATTCTAATGGACTTTTAGGTAGGAAACCGAGGAGAGACTGCAATGATGGTGACCCCGTTGCAAAGCTGCTTGTGTGCTGAAGAAGCAGAGCACTAGCTTTCCCTGCTGCTCCTTCTGCCGTGTGAGCAGATGCCGCTGTTCATTCTGTGCTGACTGTGTTGCTGCGCAGCAGAGAGCAGCCTCTGGACTGATTCCATTCAAATGCTTTTCCTGTATGAATGTGAGCAGTGAAAGCAACGATGGAGGCACCAATGTAAAGGGGATTGTGTGCTGAACAGGTCCAGCACCAGCTTTCAATCCTGGCTCTTCTGCTGTGGGAGCAGAGGCCAAACGTTCGTGCTGTACTAACTGTGCTGCTGGGCAGCTGAGAGACACCACCTGAGAATTTGGATTCAAATGGACTTTTAGGTATGAAACCGAGGAGAGACTGCAATGATGGTGACCCCGTTGCAAAGCTGCTTGTGTGCTGAAGAAGCAGAGCACTAGCTTTCCCTGCTGCTCCTTCTGCCGTGTGAGCAGATGCCACTGTTCATTCTGTGCTGTGTTGCTGCCAGCAGGGAGCAGGCTCTGGACGGATTCCATTCAAATGCTTTTCCTGTATGAGTGTTAGCAGTGAAAGCAACGATGGAGACATCAATGTAAAGGGGATTGTGTGCTGAACAGGTCCAGCACCAGCTTTCAATTCTGGCTCTTCTGCTGTGGGAGCAGAGGCCAAACGTTCGTGCTGTACTAACTGTGCTGCTGGGCAGCTGAGAGACACCACCTGAGAATTTGGATTCTAATGGACTTTTAGGTAGGAAACCGAGGAGAGACTGCAATGATGGTGACCCCGTTGCAAAGCTGCTTGTGTGCTGAAGAAGCAGAGCACTAGCTTTCCCTGCTGCTCCTTCTGCCGTGTGAGCAGATGCCGCTGTTCATTCTGTGCTGACTGTGTTGCTGCGCAGCAGAGAGCAGCCTCTGGACTGATTCCATTCAAATGCTTTTCCTGTATGAATGTGAGCAGTGAAAGCAACGATGGAGGCACCAATGTAAAGGGGATTGTGTGCTGAACAGGTCCAGCACCAGCTTTCAATCCTGGCTCTTCTGCTGTGGGAGCAGAGGCCAAACGTTCGTGCTGTACTAACTGTGCTGCTGGGCAGCTGAGAGACACCACCTGAGAATTTGGATTCAAATGGACTTTTAGGTAGGAAACCGAGGAGAGACTGCAATGATGGTGACCCCGTTGCAAAGCTGCTTGTGTGCTGAAGAAGCAGAGCACTAGCTTTCCCTGCTGCTCCTTCTGCCGTGTGAGCAGATGCCGCTGTTCATTCTGTGCTGACTGTGTTGCTGCGCAGCAGAGAGCAGCCTCTGGACTGATTCCATTCAAATGCTTTTCCTGTATGAATGTGAGCAGTGAAAGCAACGATGGAGACACCAATGTAAAAGGGATTGTGTGCTGAACAGGTCCAGCACCAGCTTTCAATCCTGGCTCTTCTGCTGTGGGAGCAGAGGCCAAACGTTCGTGCTATACTCACTGTGCTGCTGGGCAGCTGAGAGATACCACCTGAGAATTTGGATTCAAATGGACTTTTAGGTAGGAAACCGAGGAGAGACTGCAATGATGGTGACCCCGTTGCAAAGCTGCTTGTGTGCTGAAGAAGCAGAGCACTAGCTTTCCCTGCTGCTCCTTCTGCCGTGTGAGCAGATGCCACTGTTCATTCTGTGCTGACTGTGTTGCTGCGCAGCAGAGAGCAGCCTCTGGACTGATTCTATTCAAATGCTTTTCCTGTATGAAAGTGAGCAGTGAAAGCAACGATGAATGCACCAATGTAAAAGGGATTGTGTGCTGAACAGGTCCAGCACCAGCTTTCAATCCTGGCTCTTCTGCTGTGGGAGCAGAGGCCAAACGTTCGTGCTGTACTAACTGTGCTGCTGGGCAGCTGAGAGACACCACCTGAGAATTTGGATTCAAATGGACTTTTAGGTAGGAAACCGAGGAGAGACTGCAATGATGGTGACCCCGTTGCAAAACTGCTTGTGTGCTGAAGAAGCAGAGCACTAGCTTTCCCTGCTGCTCCTTCTGCCGTGTGAGCAGATGCCACTGTTCATTCTGTGCTGTGTTGCTGCCAGCAGGGAGCAGGCTCTGGACGGATTCTATTCAAATGCTTTTCCTGTATGAGTGTTAGCAGTGAAAGCAACGATGGAGACACCAATGTAAAGGGGATTGTGTGCTGAACAGGTCCAGCACCAGCTTTCAATCCTGGCTCTTCTGCTGTGGGAGCAGAGGCCAAACGTTCGTGCTGTACTAACTGTGCTGCTGGGCAGCTGAGAGACTCCACCTGAGAATTTGGATTCTAATGGACTTTTAGGTAGGAAACCGAGGAGAGACTGCAATGATGGTGACCCCGTTGCAAAGCTGCTTGTGTGCTGAAGAAGCTGAGCACTAGCTTTCCCTGCTGCTCCTTCTGCCGTGTGAGCAGATGCCGCTGTTCATTCTGTGCTGACTGTGTTGCTGCGCAGCAGAGAGCAGCCTCTGGACTGATTCCATTCAAATGCTTTTCCTGTATGAATGTGAGCAGTGAAAGCAACGATGGAGGCACCAATGTAAAGGGGATTGTGTGCTGAACCGGTCCAGCACCAGCTTTCAATCCTGGCTCTTCTGCTGTGGGAGCAGAGGCCAAACGTTCGTGCTGTACTAACTGTGCTGCTGGGCAGCTGAGCGACACCACCTGAGAATTCGGATTCAAATGGACTTTTAGGTATGAAGCCGAGGAGAGACTGCAATGATGGTGACCCCGTTGCAAAGCTGCTTGTGTGCTGAAGAAGCAGAGCACTAGCTTTCCCTGCTGCTCCTTCTGCCGTGTGAGCAGATGCCACTGTTCATTCTGTGCTGACTGTGTTGCTGCGCAGCAGAGAGCAGCCTCTGGACTGAATCCATTCAAATGCTTTTCCTGTATGAATGTGAGCAGTGAAAGCAACGATGGAGGCACCAATGTAAAGGTGATTGTGTGCTGAACAGGTCCAGCACCAGCTTTCAATCCTGGCTCTTCTGCTGTGGGAGCAGAGGCCAAACGTTCGTGCTGTACTAACTGTGCTGCTGGGCAGCTGAGAGACACCACCTGAGAATTCGGATTCAAATGGACTTTTAGGTAGGAAACCGAGGAGAGACTGCAATGATGGTGACCCCGTTGCAAAGCTGCTTGTGTGCTGAAGAAGCAGAGCACTAGCTTTCCCTGCTGCTCCTTCTCCCGTGTGAGCAGATGCCACTGTTCATTCTGTGCTGACTGTGTTGCTGCGCAGCAGAGAGCAGCCTCTGGACTGATTCCATTCAAATGCTTTTCCTGTATGAAAGTGAGCAGTGAAAGCAACGATGAATGCACCAATGTAAAAGGGATTGTGTGCTGAACAGGTCCAGCACCAGCTTTCAATCCTGGCTCTTCTGCTGTGGGAGCAGAGGCCAAACGTTCGTGCTGTACTAACTGTGCTTCTGGGCAGCTGAGAGACACCACCTGATAATTTGCATTCAAATGGACTTTTAGGTATGAAACCGAGGAGAGACTGCAATGATGGTGACCCCGTTGCAAAGCTGCTTGTGTGCTGAAGAAGCAGAGCACTAGCTTTCCCTGCTGCTCCTTCTGCCGTGTGAGCAGATGCCACTCTTCATTCTGTGCTGACTGTGTTGCTGCGCAGCAGAGAGCAGCCTCTGGACTGATTCCATTCAAATGCTTTTCCTGTATGAATGTGAGCAGTGAAAGCAACGATGGAGGCTCCAATGTAAAGGTGATTGTGTGCTGAACAGGTCCAGCACCAGCTTTCAATCCTGGCTCTTCTGCTGTGGGAGCAGAGGCCAAACGTTCGTGCTGTACTAACTGTGCTGCTGGGCAGCTGAGAGACACCACCTGAGAATTTGGATTCAAATGGACTTTTAGGTATGAAACCGAGGAGAGACTGCAATGATGGTGACCCCGTTGCAAAGCTGCTTGTGTGCTGAAGAAGCAGAGCACTAGCTTTCCCTGCTGCTCCTTCTGCCGTGTGAGCAGATGCCACTGTTCATTCTGTGCTGTGTTGCTGCCAGCAGGGAGCAGGCTCTGGACGGATTCTATTCAAATGCTTTTCCTGTATGAGTGTTAGCAGTGAAAGCAACGATGGAGGCACCAATGTAAAGGGGATTGTGTGCTGAACAGGTCCAGCACCAGCTTTCAATCCTGGCTCTTCTGCTGTGGGAGCAGAGGCCAAACGTTCGTGCTGTACTAACTGTGCTGCTGGGCAGCTGAGCGACACCACCTGAGAATTCGGATTCAAATGGACTTTTAGGTATGAAGCCGAGGAGAGACTGCAATGATGGTGACCCCGTTGCAAAGCTGCTTGTGTGCTGAAGAAGCAGAGCACTAGCTTTCCCTGCTGCTCCTTCTGCCGTGTGAGCAGATGCCACTGTTCATTCTGTGCTGACTGTGTTGCTGCGCAGCAGAGAGCAGCCTCTGGACTGATTCCATTCAAATGCTTTTCCTGTATGAAAGTGAGCAGTGAAAGCAACGATGAATGCACCAATGTAAAAGGGATTGTGTGCTGAACAGGTCCAGCACCAGCTTTCAATCCTGGCTCTTCTGCTGTTGGAGCAGAGGCCAAACGTTCGTGCTGTACTAACTGTGCTGCTGGGCAGCTGAGAGACACCACCTGAGAATTTGGATTCAAATGGACTTTTAGGTATGAAACCGAGGAGAGACTGCAATGATGGTGACCCCGTTGCAAAGCTGCTTGTGTGCTGAAGAAGCAGAGCACTAGCTTTCCCTGCTGCTCCTTCTGCCGTGTGAGCAGATGCCACTGTTCATTCTGTGCTGTGTTGCTGCCAGCAGGGAGCAGGCTCTGGACGGATTCCATTCAAATGCTTTTCCTGTATGAGTGTTAGCAGTGAAAGCAACGATGGAGACATCAATGTAAAGGGGATTGTGTGCTGAACAGGTCCAGCACCAGCTTTCAATCCTGGCTCTTCTGCTGTGGTAGCAACGGCCAAACGTTCGTGCTGTACTAACTGTGCTGCTGGGCAGCTGAGAGACACCACCTGAGAATTTGGATTCTAATGGACTTTTAGGTAGGAAACCGAGGAGAGACTGCAATGATGGTGACCCCGTTGCAAAGCTGCTTGTGTGCTGAAGAAGCAGAGCACTAGCTTTCCCTGCTGCTCCTTCTGCCGTGTGAGCAGATGCCGCTGTTCATTCTGTGCTGACTGTGTTGCTGCGCAGCAGAGAGCAGCCTCTGGACTGATTCCATTCAAATGCTTTTCCTGTATGAATGTGAGCAGTGAAAGCAACGATGGAGGCACCAATGTAAAGGGGATTGTGTGCTGAACAGGTCCAGCACCAGCTTTCAATCCTGGCTCTTCTGCTGTGGGAGCAGAGGCCAAACGTTCGTGCTGTACTAACTGTGCTGCTGGGCAGCTGAGAGACACCACCTGAGAATTTGGATTCAAATGGACTTTTAGGTAGGAAACCGAGGAGAGACTGCAATGATGGTGACCCCGTTGCAAAGCTGCTTGTGTGCTGAAGAAGCAGAGCACTAGCTTTCCCTGCTGCTCCTTCTGCCGTGTGAGCAGATGCCGCTGTTCATTCTGTGCTGACTGTGTTGCTGCGCAGCAGAGAGCAGCCTCTGGACTGATTCCATTCAAATGCTTTTCCTGTATGAAAGTGAGCAGTGAAAGCAACGATGAATGCACCAATGTAAAAGGGATTGTGTGCTGAACAGGTCCAGCACCAGCTTTCAATCCTGGCTCTTCTGCTGTGGGAGCAGAGGCCAAACGTTCGTGCTGTACTAACTGTGCTGCTGGGCAGCTGAGAGACACCACCTGAGAATTTGGATTCAAATGGACTTTTAGGTAGGAAACCGAGGAGAGACTGCAATGATGGTGACCCCGTTGCAAAACTGCTTGTGTGCTGAAGAAGCAGAGCACTAGCTTTCCCTGCTGCTCCTTCTGCCGTGTGAGCAGATGCCACTGTTCATTCTGTGCTGTGTTGCTGCCAGCAGGGAGCAGGCTCTGGACGGATTCTATTCAAATGCTTTTCCTGTATGAGTGTTAGCAGTGAAAGCAACGATGGAGACACCAATGTAAAGGGGATTGTGTGCTGAACAGGTCCAGCACCAGCTTTCAATCCTGGCTCTTCTGCTGTGGGAGCAGAGGCCAAACGTTCGTGCTGTACTAACTGTGCTGCTGGGCAGCTGAGAGACTCCACCTGAGAATTTGGATTCTAATGGACTTTTAGGTAGGAAACCGAGGAGAGACTGCAATGATGGTGACCCCGTTGCAAAGCTGCTTGTGTGCTGAAGAAGCTGAGCACTAGCTTTCCCTGCTGCTCCTTCTGCCGTGTGAGCAGATGCCGCTGTTCATTCTGTGCTGACTGTGTTGCTGCGCAGCAGAGAGCAGCCTCTGGACTGATTCCATTCAAATGCTTTTCCTGTATGAATGTGAGCAGTGAAAGCAACGATGGAGGCACCAATGTAAAGGGGATTGTGTGCTGAACCGGTCCAGCACCAGCTTTCAATCCTGGCTCTTCTGCTGTGGGAGCAGAGGCCAAACGTTCGTGCTGTACTAACTGTGCTGCTGGGCAGCTGAGCGACACCACCTGAGAATTCGGATTCAAATGGACTTTTAGGTATGAAGCCGAGGAGAGACTGCAATGATGGTGACCCCGTTGCAAAGCTGCTTGTGTGCTGAAGAAGCAGAGCACTAGCTTTCCCTGCTGCTCCTTCTGCCGTGTGAGCAGATGCCACTGTTCATTCTGTGCTGACTGTGTTGCTGCGCAGCAGAGAGCAGCCTCTGGACTGAATCCATTCAAATGCTTTTCCTGTATGAATGTGAGCAGTGAAGGCAACGATGGAGGCACCAATGTAAAGGTGATTGTGTGCTGAACAGGTCCAGCACCAGCTTTCAATCCTGGCTCTTCTGCTGTGGGAGCAGAGGCCAAACGTTCGTGCTGTACTAACTGTGCTGCTGGGCAGCTGAGAGACACCACCTGAGAATTCGGATTCAAATGGACTTTTAGGTAGGAAACCGAGGAGAGACTGCAATGATGGTGACCCCGTTGCAAAGCTGCTTGTGTGCTGAAGAAGCAGAGCACTAGCTTTCCCTGCTGCTCCTTCTCCCGTGTGAGCAGATGCCACTGTTCATTCTGTGCTGACTGTGTTGCTGCGCAGCAGAGAGCAGCCTCTGGACTGATTCCATTCAAATGCTTTTCCTGTATGAAAGTGAGCAGTGAAAGCAACGATGAATGCACCAATGTAAAAGGGATTGTGTGCTGAACAGGTCCAGCACCAGCTTTCAATCCTGGCTCTTCTGCTGTGGGAGCAGAGGCCAAACGTTCGTGCTGTACTAACTGTGCTTCTGGGCAGCTGAGAGACACCACCTGATAATTTGCATTCAAATGGACTTTTAGGTATGAAACCGAGGAGAGACTGCAATGATGGTGACCCCGTTGCAAAGCTGCTTGTGTGCTGAAGAAGCAGAGCACTAGCTTTCCCTGCTGCTCCTTCTGCCGTGTGAGCAGATGCCACTCTTCATTCTGTGCTGACTGTGTTGCTGCGCAGCAGAGAGCAGCCTCTGGACTGATTCCATTCAAATGCTTTTCCTGTATGAATGTGAGCAGTGAAAGCAACGATGGAGGCTCCAATGTAAAGGTGATTGTGTGCTGAACAGGTCCAGCACCAGCTTTCAATCCTGGCTCTTCTGCTGTGGGAGCAGAGGCCAAACGTTCGTGCTGTACTAACTGTGCTGCTGGGCAGCTGAGAGACACCACCTGAGAATTTGGATTCAAATGGACTTTTAGGTATGAAACCGAGGAGAGACTGCAATGATGGTGACCCCGTTGCAAAGCTGCTTGTGTGCTGAAGAAGCAGAGCACTAGCTTTCCCTGCTGCTCCTTCTGCCGTGTGAGCAGATGCCACTGTTCATTCTGTGCTGTGTTGCTGCCAGCAGGGAGCAGGCTCTGGACGGATTCTATTCAAATGCTTTTCCTGTATGAGTGTTAGCAGTGAAAGCAACGATGGAGGCACCAATGTAAAGGGGATTGTGTGCTGAACAGGTCCAGCACCAGCTTTCAATCCTGGCTCTTCTGCTGTGGGAGCAGAGGCCAAACGTTCGTGCTGTACTAACTGTGCTGCTGGGCAGCTGAGCGACACCACCTGAGAATTCGGATTCAAATGGACTTTTAGGTATGAAGCCGAGGAGAGACTGCAATGATGGTGACCCCGTTGCAAAGCTGCTTGTGTGCTGAAGAAGCAGAGCACTAGCTTTCCCTGCTGCTCCTTCTGCCGTGTGAGCAGATGCCACTGTTCATTCTGTGCTGACTGTGTTGCTGCGCAGCAGAGAGCAGCCTCTGGACTGATTCCATTCAAATGCTTTTCCTGTATGAAAGTGAGCAGTGAAAGCAACGATGAATGCACCAATGTAAAAGGGATTGTGTGCTGAACAGGTCCAGCACCAGCTTTCAATCCTGGCTCTTCTGCTGTTGGAGCAGAGGCCAAACGTTCGTGCTGTACTAACTGTGCTGCTGGGCAGCTGAGAGACACCACCTGAGAATTTGGATTCAAATGGACTTTTAGGTAGGAAACCGAGGAGAGACTGCAATGATGGTGACCCCGTTGCAAAGCTGCTTGTGTGCTGAAGAAGCAGAGCACTAGCTTTCCCTGCTGCTCCTTCTGCCGTGTGAGCAGATGCCACTGTTCATTCTGTGCTGTGTTGCTGCCAGCAGGGAGCAGGCTCTGGACGGATTCTATTCAAATGCTTTTCCTGTATGAGTGTTAGCAGTGAAAGCAACGATGGAGACACCAATGTAAAGGGGATTGTGTGCTGAACAGGTCCAGCACCAGCTTTCAATCCTGGCTCTTCTGCTGTGGGAGCAGAGGCCAAACGTTCGTGCTGTACTAACTGTGCTGCTGGGCAGCTGAGAGACACCACCTGAGAATTTGGATTCAAATGGACTTTTAGGTAGGAAACCGAGGAGAGACTGCAATGATGGTGACCCCGTTGCAAAGCTGCTTGTGTGCTGAAGAAGCAGAGCACTAGCTTTCCCTGATGCTCCTTCTGCCGTGTGAGCAGATGCCACTCTTCATTCTGTGCTGACTGTGTTGCTGCGCAGCAGAGAGCAGCCTCTGGACTGATTCCATTCAAATGCTTTTCCTGTATGAATGTGAGCAGTGAAAGCAACGATGGAGGCTCCAATGTAAAGGTGATTGTGTGCTGAACAGGTCCAGCACCAGCTTTCAATCCTGGCTCTTCTGCTGTGGGAGCAGAGGCCAAACGTTCGCGCTGTACTAACTGTGCTGCTGGGCAGCTGAGAGACACCACCTGAGAATTTGGATTCAAATGGACTTTTAGGTATGAACCCGAGGAGAGACTGCAATGATGGTGACCCCGTTGCAAAGCTGCTTGTGTGCTGAAGAAGCAGAGCACTAGCTTTCCCTGCTGCTCCTTCTGCCGTGTGAGCAGATGCCACTCTTCATTCTGTGCTGTGTTGCTGCGCAGCAGAGAGCAGCCTCTGGACTGATTCCATTCAAATGCTTTTCCTGTATGAAAGTGAGCAGTGAAAGCAACGATGAATGCACCAATGTAAAAGGGATTGTGTGCTGAACAGGTCCAGCACCAGCTTTCAATCCTGGCTCTTCTGCTGTTGGAGCAGAGGCCAAACGTTCGTGCTGTACTAACTGTGCTGCTGGGCAGCTGAGAGACACCACCTGAGAATTTGAATTCAAATGGACTTTTAAGTATGAAACCGAGGAGAGACTGCAATGATGGTGACCCCGTTGCAAAGCTGCTTGTGTGCTGAAGAAGCAGAGCACTAGCTTTCCCTGCTGCTCCTTCTGCCGTGTGAGCAGATGCCACTGTTCATTCTGTGCTGTGTTGCTGCCAGCAGGGAGCAGGCTCTGGACGGATTCCATTCAAATGCTTTTCCTGTATGAGTGTTAGCAGTGAAAGCAACGATGGAGACATCAATGTAAAGGGGATTGTGTGCTGAACAGGTCCAGCACCAGCTTTCAATTCTGGCTCTTCTGCTGTGGGAGCAGAGGCCAAACGTTCGTGCTGTACTAACTGTGCTGCTGGGCAGCTGAGAGACACCACCTGAGAATTTGGATTCTAATGGACTTTTAGGTAGGAAACCGAGGAGAGACTGCAATGATGGTGACCCCGTTGCAAAGCTGCTTGTGTGCTGAAGAAGCAGAGCACTAGCTTTCCCTGCTGCTCCTTCTGCCGTGTGAGCAGATGCCGCTGTTCATTCTGTGCTGACTGTGTTGCTGCGCAGCAGAGAGCAGCCTCTGGACTGATTCCATTCAAATGCTTTTCCTGTATGAATGTGAGCAGTGAAAGCAACGATGGAGGCACCAATGTAAAGGGGATTGTGTGCTGAACAGGTCCAGCACCAGCTTTCAATCCTGGCTCTTCTGCTGTGGGAGCAGAGGCCAAACGTTCGTGCTGTACTAACTGTGCTGCTGGGCAGCTGAGAGACACCACCTGAGAATTTGGATTCAAATGGACTTTTAGGTATGAAACCGAGGAGAGACTGCAATGATGGTGACCCCGTTGCAAAGCTGCTTGTGTGCTGAAGAAGCAGAGCACTAGCTTTCCCTGCTGCTCCTTCTGCCGTGTGAGCAGATGCCACTGTTCATTCTGTGCTGTGTTGCTGCCAGCAGGGAGCAGGCTCTGGACGGATTCCATTCAAATGCTTTTCCTGTATGAGTGTTAGCAGTGAAAGCAACGATGGAGACATCAATGTAAAGGGGATTGTGTGCTGAACAGGTCCAGCACCAGCTTTCAATTCTGGCTCTTCTGCTGTGGGAGCAGAGGCCAAACGTTCGTGCTGTACTAACTGTGCTGCTGGGCAGCTGAGAGACACCACCTGAGAATTTGGATTCTAATGGACTTTTAGGTAGGAAACCGAGGAGAGACTGCAATGATGGTGACCCCGTTGCAAAGCTGCTTGTGTGCTGAAGAAGCAGAGCACTAGCTTTCCCTGCTGCTCCTTCTGCCGTGTGAGCAGATGCCGCTGTTCATTCTGTGCTGACTGTGTTGCTGCGCAGCAGAGAGCAGCCTCTGGACTGATTCCATTCAAATGCTTTTCCTGTATGAATGTGAGCAGTGAAAGCAACGATGGAGGCACCAATGTAAAGGGGATTGTGTGCTGAACAGGTCCAGCACCAGCTTTCAATCCTGGCTCTTCTGCTGTGGGAGCAGAGGCCAAACGTTCGTGCTGTACTAACTGTGCTGCTGGGCAGCTGAGAGACACCACCTGAGAATTTGGATTCAAATGGACTTTTAGGTAGGAAACCGAGGAGAGACTGCAATGATGGTGACCCCGTTGCAAAGCTGCTTGTGTGCTGAAGAAGCAGAGCACTAGCTTTCCCTGCTGCTCCTTCTGCCGTGTGAGCAGATGCCGCTGTTCATTCTGTGCTGACTGTGTTGCTGCGCAGCAGAGAGCAGCCTCTGGACTGATTCCATTCAAATGCTTTTCCTGTATGAATGTGAGCAGTGAAAGCAACGATGGAGACACCAATGTAAAAGGGATTGTGTGCTGAACAGGTCCAGCACCAGCTTTCAATCCTGGCTCTTCTGCTGTGGGAGCAGAGGCCAAACGTTCGTGCTATACTCACTGTGCTGCTGGGCAGCTGAGAGATACCACCTGAGAATTTGGATTCAAATGGACTTTTAGGTAGGAAACCGAGGAGAGACTGCAATGATGGTGACCCCGTTGCAAAGCTGCTTGTGTGCTGAAGAAGCAGAGCACTAGCTTTCCCTGCTGCTCCTTCTGCCGTGTGAGCAGATGCCACTGTTCATTCTGTGCTGACTGTGTTGCTGCGCAGCAGAGAGCAGCCTCTGGACTGATTCTATTCAAATGCTTTTCCTGTATGAAAGTGAGCAGTGAAAGCAACGATGAATGCACCAATGTAAAAGGGATTGTGTGCTGAACAGGTCCAGCACCAGCTTTCAATCCTGGCTCTTCTGCTGTGGGAGCAGAGGCCAAACGTTCGTGCTGTACTAACTGTGCTGCTGGGCAGCTGAGAGACACCACCTGAGAATTTGGATTCAAATGGACTTTTAGGTAGGAAACCGAGGAGAGACTGCAATGATGGTGACCCCGTTGCAAAACTGCTTGTGTGCTGAAGAAGCAGAGCACTAGCTTTCCCTGCTGCTCCTTCTGCCGTGTGAGCAGATGCCACTGTTCATTCTGTGCTGTGTTGCTGCCAGCAGGGAGCAGGCTCTGGACGGATTCTATTCAAATGCTTTTCCTGTATGAGTGTTAGCAGTGAAAGCAACGATGGAGACACCAATGTAAAGGGGATTGTGTGCTGAACAGGTCCAGCACCAGCTTTCAATCCTGGCTCTTCTGCTGTGGGAGCAGAGGCCAAACGTTCGTGCTGTACTAACTGTGCTGCTGGGCAGCTGAGAGACTCCACCTGAGAATTTGGATTCTAATGGACTTTTAGGTAGGAAACCGAGGAGAGACTGCAATGATGGTGACCCCGTTGCAAAGCTGCTTGTGTGCTGAAGAAGCTGAGCACTAGCTTTCCCTGCTGCTCCTTCTGCCGTGTGAGCAGATGCCGCTGTTCATTCTGCGCTGACTGTGTTGCTGCGCAGCAGAGAGCAGCCTCTGGACTGATTCCATTCAAATGCTTTTCCTGTATGAATGTGAGCAGTGAAAGCAACGATGGAGGCACCAATGTAAAGGGGATTGTGTGCTGAACCGGTCCAGCACCAGCTTTCAATCCTGGCTCTTCTGCTGTGGGAGCAGAGGCCAAACGTTCGTGCTGTACTAACTGTGCTGCTGGGCAGCTGAGCGACACCACCTGAGAATTCGGATTCAAATGGACTTTTAGGTATGAAGCCGAGGAGAGACTGCAATGATGGTGACCCCGTTGCAAAGCTGCTTGTGTGCTGAAGAAGCAGAGCACTAGCTTTCCCTGCTGCTCCTTCTGCCGTGTGAGCAGATGCCACTGTTCATTCTGTGCTGACTGTGTTGCTGCGCAGCAGAGAGCAGCCTCTGGACTGAATCCATTCAAATGCTTTTCCTGTATGAATGTGAGCAGTGAAAGCAACGATGGAGGCACCAATGTAAAGGTGATTGTGTGCTGAACAGGTCCAGCACCAGCTTTCAATCCTGGCTCTTCTGCTGTGGGAGCAGAGGCCAAACGTTCGTGCTGTACTAACTGTGCTGCTGGGCAGCTGAGAGACACCACCTGAGAATTCGGATTCAAATGGACTTTTAGGTAGGAAACCGAGGAGAGACTGCAATGATGGTGACCCCGTTGCAAAGCTGCTTGTGTGCTGAAGAAGCAGAGCACTAGCTTTCCCTGCTGCTCCTTCTCCCGTGTGAGCAGATGCCACTGTTCATTCTGTGCTGACTGTGTTGCTGCGCAGCAGAGAGCAGCCTCTGGACTGATTCCATTCAAATGCTTTTCCTGTATGAAAGTGAGCAGTGAAAGCAACGATGAATGCACCAATGTAAAAGGGATTGTGTGCTGAACAGGTCCAGCACCAGCTTTCAATCCTGGCTCTTCTGCTGTGGGAGCAGAGGCCAAACGTTCGTGCTGTACTAACTGTGCTTCTGGGCAGCTGAGAGACACCACCTGATAATTTGCATTCAAATGGACTTTTAGGTATGAAACCGAGGAGAGACTGCAATGATGGTGACCCCGTTGCAAAGCTGCTTGTGTGCTGAAGAAGCAGAGCACTAGCTTTCCCTGCTGCTCCTTCTGCCGTGTGAGCAGATGCCACTCTTCATTCTGTGCTGACTGTGTTGCTGCGCAGCAGAGAGCAGCCTCTGGACTGATTCCATTCAAATGCTTTTCCTGTATGAATGTGAGCAGTGAAAGCAACGATGGAGGCTCCAATGTAAAGGTGATTGTGTGCTGAACAGGTCCAGCACCAGCTTTCAATCCTGGCTCTTCTGCTGTGGGAGCAGAGGCCAAACGTTCGTGCTGTACTAACTGTGCTGCTGGGCAGCTGAGAGACACCACCTGAGAATTTGGATTCAAATGGACTTTTAGGTATGAAACCGAGGAGAGACTGCAATGATGGTGACCCCGTTGCAAAGCTGCTTGTGTGCTGAAGAAGCAGAGCACTAGCTTTCCCTGCTGCTCCTTCTGCCGTGTGAGCAGATGCCACTGTTCATTCTGTGCTGTGTTGCTGCCAGCAGGGAGCAGGCTCTGGACGGATTCTATTCAAATGCTTTTCCTGTATGAGTGTTAGCAGTGAAAGCAACGATGGAGGCACCAATGTAAAGGGGATTGTGTGCTGAACAGGTCCAGCACCAGCTTTCAATCCTGGCTCTTCTGCTGTGGGAGCAGAGGCCAAACGTTCGTGCTGTACTAACTGTGCTGCTGGGCAGCTGAGCGACACCACCTGAGAATTCGGATTCAAATGGACTTTTAGGTATGAAGCCGAGGAGAGACTGCAATGATGGTGACCCCGTTGCAAAGCTGCTTGTGTGCTGAAGAAGCAGAGCACTAGCTTTCCCTGCTGCTCCTTCTGCCGTGTGAGCAGATGCCACTGTTCATTCTGTGCTGACTGTGTTGCTGCGCAGCAGAGAGCAGCCTCTGGACTGATTCCATTCAAATGCTTTTCCTGTATGAAAGTGAGCAGTGAAAGCAACGATGAATGCACCAATGTAAAAGGGATTGTGTGCTGAACAGGTCCAGCACCAGCTTTCAATCCTGGCTCTTCTGCTGTTGGAGCAGAGGCCAAACGTTCGTGCTGTACTAACTGTGCTGCTGGGCAGCTGAGAGACACCACCTGAGAATTTGGATTCAAATGGACTTTTAGGTAGGAAACCGAGGAGAGACTGCAATGATGGTGACCCCGTTGCAAAGCTGCTTGTGTGCTGAAGAAGCAGAGCACTAGCTTTCCCTGCTGCTCCTTCTGCCGTGTGAGCAGATGCCACTGTTCATTCTGTGCTGTGTTGCTGCCAGCAGGGAGCAGGCTCTGGACGGATTCTATTCAAATGCTTTTCCTGTATGAGTGTTAGCAGTGAAAGCAACGATGGAGACACCAATGTAAAGGGGATTGTGTGCTGAACAGGTCCAGCACCAGCTTTCAATCCTGGCTCTTCTGCTGTGGGAGCAGAGGCCAAACGTTCGTGCTGTACTAACTGTGCTGCTGGGAAGCTGAGAGACACCACCTGAGAATTTGGATTCAAATGGACTTTTAGGTAGGAAACCGAGGAGAGACTGCAATGATGGTGACCCCGTTGCAAAGCTGCTTGTGTGCTGAAGAAGCAGAGCACTAGCTTTCCCTGCTGCTCCTTCTGCCGTGTGAGCAGATGCCGCTGTTCATTCTGTGCTGACTGTGTTGCTGCGCAGCAGAGAGCAGCCTCTGGACTGATTCCATTCAAATGCTTTTCCTGTATGAATGTGAGCAGTGAAAGCAACGATGGAGACACCAATGTAAAAGGGATTGTGTGCTGAACAGGTCCAGCACCAGCTTTCAATCCTGGCTCTTCTGCTGTGGGAGCAGAGGCCAAACGTTCGTGCTATACTCACTGTGCTGCTGGGCAGCTGAGAGATACCACCTGAGAATTTGGATTCAAATGGACTTTTAGGTAGGAAACCGAGGAGAGACTGCAATGATGGTGACCCCGTTGCAAAGCTGCTTGTGTGCTGAAGAAGCAGAGCACTAGCTTTCCCTGCTGCTCCTTCTGCCGTGTGAGCAGATGCCACTCTTCATTCTGTGCTGTGTTGCTGCGCAGCAGAGAGCAGCCTCTGGACTGATTCCATTCAAATGCTTTTCCTGTATGAAAGTGAGCAGTGAAAGCAACGATGAATGCACCAATGTAAAAGGGATTGTGTGCTGAACAGGTCCAGCACCAGCTTTCAATCCTGGCTCTTCTGCTGTTGGAGCAGAGGCCAAACGTTCGTGCTGTACTAACTGTGCTGCTGGGCAGCTGAGAGACACCACCTGAGAATTTGAATTCAAATGGACTTTTAAGTATGAAACCGAGGAGAGACTGCAATGATGGTGACCCCGTTGCAAAGCTGCTTGTGTGCTGAAGAAGCAGAGCACTAGCTTTCCCTGCTGCTCCTTCTGCCGTGTGAGCAGATGCCACTCTTCATTCTGTGCTGTGTTGCTGCCAGCAGGGAGCAGGCTCTGGACGGATTCCATTCAAATGCTTTTCCTGTATGAGTGTTAGCAGTGAAAGCAACGATGGAGACATCAATGTAAAGGGGATTGTGTGCTGAACAGGTCCAGCACCAGCTTTCAATTCTGGCTCTTCTGCTGTGGGAGCAGAGGCCAAACGTTCGTGCTGTACTAACTGTGCTGCTGGGCAGCTGAGAGACACCACCTGAGAATTTGGATTCTAATGGACTTTTAGGTAGGAAACCGAGGAGAGACTGCAATGATGGTGACCCCGTTGCAAAGCTGCTTGTGTGCTGAAGAAGCAGAGCACTAGCTTTCCCTGCTGCTCCTTCTGCCGTGTGAGCAGATGCCGCTGTTCATTCTGTGCTGACTGTGTTGCTGCGCAGCAGAGAGCAGCCTCTGGACTGATTCCATTCAAATGCTTTTCCTGTATGAATGTGAGCAGTGAAAGCAACGATGGAGGCACCAATGTAAAGGGGATTGTGTGCTGAACAGGTCCAGCACCAGCTTTCAATCCTGGCTCTTCTGCTGTGGGAGCAGAGGCCAAACGTTCGTGCTGTACTAACTGTGCTGCTGGGCAGCTGAGAGACACCACCTGAGAATTTGGATTCAAATGGACTTTTAGGTATGAAACCGAGGAGAGACTGCAATGATGGTGACCCCGTTGCAAAGCTGCTTGTGTGCTGAAGAAGCAGAGCACTAGCTTTCCCTGCTGCTCCTTCTGCCGTGTGAGCAGATGCCACTGTTCATTCTGTGCTGTGTTGCTGCCAGCAGGGAGCAGGCTCTGGACGGATTCCATTCAAATGCTTTTCCTGTATGAGTGTTAGCAGTGAAAGCAACGATGGAGACATCAATGTAAAGGGGATTGTGTGCTGAACAGGTCCAGCACCAGCTTTCAATTCTGGCTCTTCTGCTGTGGGAGCAGAGGCCAAACGTTCGTGCTGTACTAACTGTGCTGCTGGGCAGCTGAGAGACACCACCTGAGAATTTGGATTCTAATGGACTTTTAGGTAGGAAACCGAGGAGAGACTGCAATGATGGTGACCCCGTTGCAAAGCTGCTTGTGTGCTGAAGAAGCAGAGCACTAGCTTTCCCTGCTGCTCCTTCTCCCGTGTGAGCAGATGCCACTGTTCATTCTGTGCTGACTGTGTTGCTGCGCAGCAGAGAGCAGCCTCTGGACTGATTCCATTCAAATGCTTTTCCTGTATGAAAGTGAGCAGTGAAAGCAACGATGAATGCACCAATGTAAAAGGGATTGTGTGCTGAACAGGTCCAGCACCAGCTTTCAATCCTGGCTCTTCTGCTGTGGGAGCAGAGGCCAAACGTTCGTGCTGTACTAACTGTGCTTCTGGGCAGCTGAGAGACACCACCTGATAATTTGCATTCAAATGGACTTTTAGGTATGAAACCGAGGAGAGACTGCAATGATGGTGACCCCGTTGCAAAGCTGCTTGTGTGCTGAAGAAGCAGAGCACTAGCTTTCCCTGCTGCTCCTTCTGCCGTGTGAGCAGATGCCACTCTTCATTCTGTGCTGACTGTGTTGCTGCGCAACAGAGAGCAGCCTCTGGACTGATTCCATTCAAATGCTTTTCCTGTATGAATGTGAGCAGTGAAAGCAACGATGGAGGCTCCAATGTAAAGGTGATTGTGTGCTGAACAGGTCCAGCACCAGCTTTCAATCCTGGCTCTTCTGCTGTGGGAGCAGAGGCCAAACGTTCGTGCTGTACTAACTGTGCTGCTGGGCAGCTGAGAGACACCACCTGAGAATTTGGATTCAAATGGACTTTTAGGTATGAAACCGAGGAGAGACTGCAATGATGGTGACCCCGTTGCAAAGCTGCTTGTGTGCTGAAGAAGCAGAGCACTAGCTTTCCCTGCTGCTCCTTCTGCCGTGTGAGCAGATGCCACTGTTCATTCTGTGCTGTGTTGCTGCCAGCAGGGAGCAGGCTCTGGACGGATTCTATTCAAATGCTTTTCCTGTATGAGTGTTAGCAGTGAAAGCAACGATGGAGGCACCAATGTAAAGGGGATTGTGTGCTGAACAGGTCCAGCACCAGCTTTCAATCCTGGCTCTTCTGCTGTGGGAGCAGAGGCCAAACGTTCGTGCTGTACTAACTGTGCTGCTGGGCAGCTGAGCGACACCACCTGAGAATTCGGATTCAAATGGACTTTTAGGTATGAAGCCGAGGAGAGACTGCAATGATGGTGACCCCGTTGCAAAGCTGCTTGTGTGCTGAAGAAGCAGAGCACTAGCTTTCCCTGCTGCTCCTTCTGCCGTGTGAGCAGATGCCACTGTTCATTCTGTGCTGACTGTGTTGCTGCGCAGCAGAGAGCAGCCTCTGGACTGATTCCATTCAAATGCTTTTCCTGTATGAAAGTGAGCAGTGAAAGCAACGATGAATGCACCAATGTAAAAGGGATTGTGTGCTGAACAGGTCCAGCACCAGCTTTCAATCCTGGCTCTTCTGCTGTTGGAGCAGAGGCCAAACGTTCGTGCTGTACTAACTGTGCTGCTGGGCAGCTGAGAGACACCACCTGAGAATTTGGATTCAAATGGACTTTTAGGTAGGAAACCGAGGAGAGACTGCAATGATGGTGACCCCGTTGCAAAGCTGCTTGTGTGCTGAAGAAGCAGAGCACTAGCTTTCCCTGCTGCTCCTTCTGCCGTGTGAGCAGATGCCACTGTTCATTCTGTGCTGTGTTGCTGCCCGCAGGGAGCAGGCTCTGGACGGATTCTATTCAAATGCTTTTCCTGTATGAGTGTTAGCAGTGAAAGCAACGATGGAGACACCAATGTAAAGGGGATTGTGTGCTGAACAGGTCCAGCACCAGCTTTCAATCCTGGCTCTTCTGCTGTGGGAGCAGAGGCCAAACGTTCGTGCTGTACTAACTGTGCTGCTGGGAAGCTGAGAGACACCACCTGAGAATTTGGATTCAAATGGACTTTTAGGTAGGAAACCGAGGAGAGACTGCAATGATGGTGACCCCGTTGCAAAGCTGCTTGTGTGCTGAAGAAGCAGAGCACTAGCTTTCCCTGCTGCTCCTTCTGCCGTGTGAGCAGATGCCGCTGTTCATTCTGTGCTGACTGTGTTGCTGCGCAGCAGAGAGCAGCCTCTGGACTGATTCCATTCAAATGCTTTTCCTGTATGAATGTGAGCAGTGAAAGCAACGATGGAGACACCAATGTAAAAGGGATTGTGTGCTGAACAGGTCCAGCACCAGCTTTCAATCCTGGCTCTTCTGCTGTGGGAGCAGAGGCCAAACGTTCGTGCTATACTCACTGTGCTGCTGGGCAGCTGAGAGATACCACCTGAGAATTTGGATTCAAATGGACTTTTAGGTAGGAAACCGAGGAGAGACTGCAATGATGGTGACCCCGTTGCAAAGCTGCTTGTGTGCTGAAGAAGCAGAGCACTAGCTTTCCCTGCTGCTCCTTCTGCCGTGTGAGCAGATGCCACTGTTCATTCTGTGCTGACTGTGTTGCTGCGCAGCAGAGAGCAGCCTCTGGACTGATTCTATTCAAATGCTTTTCCTGTATGAAAGTGAGCAGTGAAAGCAACGATGAATGCACCAATGTAAAAGGGATTGTGTGCTGAACAGGTCCAGCACCAGCTTTCAATCCTGGCTCTTCTGCTGTGGGAGCAGAGGCCAAACGTTCGTGCTGTACTAACTGTGCTGCTGGGCAGCTGAGAGACACCACCTGAGAATTTGGATTCAAATGGACTTTTAGGTAGGAAACCGAGGAGAGACTGCAATGATGGTGACCCCGTTGCAAAACTGCTTGTGTGCTGAAGAAGCAGAGCACTAGCTTTCCCTGCTGCTCCTTCTGCCGTGTGAGCAGATGCCACTGTTCATTCTGTGCTGTGTTGCTGCCAGCAGGGAGCAGGCTCTGGACGGATTCTATTCAAATGCTTTTCCTGTATGAGTGTTAGCAGTGAAAGCAACGATGGAGACACCAATGTAAAGGGGATTGTGTGCTGAACAGGTCCAGCACCAGCTTTCAATCCTGGCTCTTCTGCTGTGGGAGCAGAGGCCAAACGTTCGTGCTGTACTAACTGTGCTGCTGGGCAGCTGAGAGACTCCACCTGAGAATTTGGATTCTAATGGACTTTTAGGTAGGAAACCGAGGAGAGACTGCAATGATGGTGACCCCGTTGCAAAGCTGCTTGTGTGCTGAAGAAGCTGAGCACTAGCTTTCCCTGCTGCTCCTTCTGCCGTGTGAGCAGATGCCGCTGTTCATTCTGTGCTGACTGTGTTGCTGCGCAGCAGAGAGCAGCCTCTGGACTGATTCCATTCAAATGCTTTTCCTGTATGAATGTGAGCAGTGAAAGCAACGATGGAGGCACCAATGTAAAGGGGATTGTGTGCTGAACCGGTCCAGCACCAGCTTTCAATCCTGGCTCTTCTGCTGTGGGAGCAGAGGCCAAACGTTCGTGCTGTACTAACTGTGCTGCTGGGCAGCTGAGAGACACCACCTGAGAATTCGGATTCAAATGGACTTTTAGGTAGGAAACCGAGGAGAGACTGCAATGATGGTGACCCCGTTGCAAAGCTGCTTGTGTGCTGAAGAAGCAGAGCACTAGCTTTCCCTGCTGCTCCTTCTCCCGTGTGAGCAGATGCCACTGTTCATTCTGTGCTGACTGTGTTGCTGCGCAGCAGAGAGCAGCCTCTGGACTGATTCCATTCAAATGCTTTTCCTGTATGAAAGTGAGCAGTGAAAGCAACGATGAATGCACCAATGTAAAAGGGATTGTGTGCTGAACAGGTCCAGCACCAGCTTTCAATCCTGGCTCTTCTGCTGTGGGAGCAGAGGCCAAACGTTCGTGCTGTACTAACTGTGCTTCTGGGCAGCTGAGAGACACCACCTGATAATTTGGATTCAAATGGACTTTTAGGTATGAAACCGAGGAGAGACTGCAATGATGGTGACCCCGTTGCAAAGCTGCTTGTGTGCTGAAGAAGCAGAGCACTAGCTTTCCCTGCTGCTCCTTCTGCCGTGTGAGCAGATGCCACTCTTCATTCTGTGCTGACTGTGTTGCTGCGCAGCAGAGAGCAGCCTCTGGACTGATTCCATTCAAATGCTTTTCCTGTATGAATGTGAGCAGTGAAAGCAACGATGGAGGCTCCAATGTAAAGGTGATTGTGTGCTGAACAGGTCCAGCACCAGCTTTCAATCCTGGCTCTTCTGCTGTGGGAGCAGAGGCCAAACGTTCGTGCTGTACTAACTGTGCTGCTGGGCAGCTGAGAGACACCACCTGAGAATTTGGATTCAAATGGACTTTTAGGTATGAAACCGAGGAGAGACTGCAATGATGGTGACCCCGTTGCAAAGCTGCTTGTGTGCTGAAGAAGCAGAGCACTAGCTTTCCCTGCTGCTCCTTCTGCCGTGTGAGCAGATGCCACTGTTCATTCTGTGCTGTGTTGCTGCCAGCAGGGAGCAGGCTCTGGACGGATTCTATTCAAATGCTTTTCCTGTATGAGTGTTAGCAGTGAAAGCACCGATGGAGGCACCAATGTAAAGGGGATTGTGTGCTGAACAGGTCCAGCACCAGCTTTCAATCCTGGCTCTTCTGCTGTGGGAGCAGAGGCCAAACGTTCGTGCTGTACTAACTGTGCTGCTGGGCAGCTGAGAGACACCACCTGAGAATTTGGATTCAAATGGAGTTTTAGGTATGAAGCCGAGGAGAGACTGCAATGATGGTGACCCCGTTGCAAAGCTGCTTGTGTGCTGAAGAAGCAGAGCACTAGCTTTCCCTGCTGCTCCTTCTGCCGTGTGAGCAGATGCCACTGTTCATTCTGTGCTGACTGTGTTGCTGCGCAGCAGAGAGCAGCCTCTGGACTGATTCCATTCAAATGCTTTTCCTGTATGAATGTGAGCAGTGAAAGCAACGATGGAGGCACCAATGTAAAGGTGATTGTGTGCTGAACAGGTCCAGCACCAGCTTTCAATCCTGGCTCTTCTGCTGTGGGAGCAGAGGCCAAACGTTCGTGCTGTACTAACTGTGCTGCTGGGCAGCTGAGAGACACCACCTGAGAATTCGGATTCAAATGGACTTTTAGGTAGGAAACCGAGGAGAGACTGCAATGATGGTGACCCCGTTGCAAAGCTGCTTGTGTGCTGAAGAAGCAGAGCACTAGCTTTCCCTGCTGCTCCTTCTCCCGTGTGAGCAGATGCCACTGTTCATTCTGTGCTGACTGTGTTGCTGCGCAGCAGAGAGCAGCCTCTGGACTGATTCCATTTAAATGCTTTTCCTGTATGAAAGTGAGCAGTGAAAGCAACGATGAATGCACCAATGTAAAAGGGATTGTGTGCTGAACAGGTCCAGCACCAGCTTTCAATCCTGGCTCTTCTGCTGTGGGAGCAGAGGCCAAACGTTCGTGCTGTACTAACTGTGCTGCTGGGCAGCTGAGAGACACCACCTGAGAATTTGGATTCAAATGGACTTTTAGGTATGAAACCGAGGAGAGACTGCAATGATGGTGACCCCGTTGCAAAGCTGCTTGTGTGCTGAAGAAGCAGAGCACTAGCTTTCCCTGCTGCTCCTTCTGCCGTGTGAGCAGATGCCACTGTTCATTCTGTGCTGTGTTGCTGCCAGCAGGGAGCAGGCTCTGGACGGATTCCATTCAAATGCTTTTCCTGTATGAGTGTTAGCAGTGAAAGCAACGATGGAGACACCAATGTAAAGGGGATTGTGTGCTGAACAGGTCCAGCACCAGCTTTCAATCCTGGCTCTTCTGCTGTGGGAGCAGAGGCCAAACGTTCGTGCTGTACTAACTGTGCTGCTGGGCAGCTGAGAGACACCACCTGAGAATTTGGATTCTAATGGACTTTTAGGTAGGAAACCGAGGAGAGACTGCAATGATGGTGACCCCGTTGCAAAGCTGCTTGTGTGCTGAAGAAGCAGAGCACTAGCTTTCCCTGCTGCTCCTTCTGCCGTGTGAGCAGATGCCACTGTTCATTCTGTGCTGACTGTGTTGCTGCACAGCAGAGAGCAGCCTCTGGACTGATTCCATTCAAATGCTTTTCCTGTATGAATGTGAGCAGTGAAAGCAACGATGGATGCACCAATGTAAAGGTGATTGTGTGCTGAACAGGTCCAGCACCAGCTTTCAATCCTGGCTCTTCTGCTGTGGGAGCAGAGGCCAAACGTTCGTGCTGTACTAACTGTGCTGCTGGGCAGCTGAGAGACACCACCTGAGAATTTGGATTCAAATGGACTTTTAGGTAGGAAACCGAGGAGAGACTGCAATGATGGTGACCCCGTTGCAAAGCTGCTTGTGTGCTGAAGAAGCAGAGCACTAGCTTTCCCTGCTGCTCCTTCTGCCGTGTGAGCAGATGCCACTCTTCATTCTGTGCTGACTGTGTTGCTGCGCAGCAGAGAGCAGCCTCTGGACTGATTCCATTCAAATGCTTTTCCTGTATGAGTGTTAGCAGTGAAAGCACCGATGGAGGCACCAATGTAAAGGGGATTGTGTGCTGAACAGGTCCAGCACCAGCTTTCAATCCTGGCTCTTCTGCTGTGGGAGCAGAGGCCAAACGTTCGAGCTGTACTAACTGTGCTGCTGGGCAGCTGAGCGACACCACCTGAGAATTCGGATTCAAATGGACTTTTAGGTATGAACCCGAGGAGAGACTGCAATGATGGTGACCCCGTTGCAAAGCTGCTTGTGTGCTGAAGAAGCAGAGCACTAGCTTTCCCTGCTGCTCCTTCTGCCGTGTGAGCAGATGCCACTCTTCATTCTGTGCTGACTGTGTTGCTGCGCAGCAGAGAGCAGCCTCTGGACTGATTCCATTCAAATGCTTTTCCTGTATGAATGTGAGCAGTGAAAGCAACGATGGAGGCACCAATGTAAAGGTGATTGTGTGCTGAACAGGTCCAGCACCAGCTTTCAATCCTGGCTCTTCTGCTGTGGGAGCAGAGGCCAAACGTTCGTGCTGTACTAACTGTGCTGCTGGGCAGCTGAGAGACACCACCTGAGAATTTGGATTCAAATGGACTTTTAGGTAGGAAACCGAGGAGAGACTGCAATGATGGTGACCCCGTTGCAAAGCTGCTTGTGTGCTGAAGAAGCAGAGCACTAGCTTTCCCTGCTGCTCCTTCTGCCGTGTGAGCAGATGCCACTGTTCATTCTGTGCTGACTGTGTTGCTGCGCAGCAGAGAGCAGCCTCTGGACTGATTCCATTAAATGCTTTTCCTGTATGAAAGTGAGCAGTGAAAGCAACGATGAATGCACCAATGTAAAAGGGATTGTGTGCTGAACAGGTCCAGCACCAGCTTTCAATCCTGGCTCTTCTGCTGTGGGAGCAGAGGCCAAACGTTCGTGCTGTACTAACTGTGCTGCTGGGCAGCTGAGCGACACCACCTGAGAATTCGGATTCTAATGGACTTTTAGGTATGAAACCGAGGAGAGACTGCAATGATGGTGACCCCGTTGCAAAGCTGCTTGTGTGCTGAAGAAGCAGAGCACTAGCTTTCCCTGCTGCTCCTTCTGCCGTGTGAGCAGATGCCACTGTTCATTCTGTGCTGTGTTGCTGCCAGCAGGGAGCAGGCTCTGGACGGATTCTATTCAAATGCTTTTCCTGTATGAGTGTTAGCAGTGAAAGCAACGATGGAGACACCAATGTAAAGGGGATTGTGTGCTGAACAGGTCCAGCACCAGCTTTCAATCCTGGCTCTTCTGCTGTGGGAGCAGAGGCCAAACGTTCGTGCTGTACTAACTGTGCTGCTGGGCAGCTGAGCGACACCACCTGAGAATTCGGATTCTAATGGACTTTTAGGTATGAAACCGAGGAGAGACTGCAATGATGGTGACCCCGTTGCAAAGCTGCTTGTGTGCTGAAGAAGCAGAGCACTAGCTTTCCCTGCTGCTCCTTCTGCCGTGTGAGCAGATGCCACTGTTCATTCTGTGCTGACTGTGTTGCTGCGCAGCAGAGAGCAGCCTCTGGACTGATTCCATTCAAATGCTTTTCCTGTATGAATGTGAGCAGTGAAAGCAACGATGGAGGCACCAATGTAAAGGTGATTGTGTGCTGAACAGGTCCAGCACCAGCTTTCAATCCTGGCTCTTCTGCTGTGGGAGCAGAGGCCAAACGTTCGTGCTGTACTAACTGTGCTGCTGGGCAGCTGAGAGACACCACCTGAGAATTTGGATTCAAATGGACTTTTAGGTATGAACCCGAGGAGAGACTGCAATGATGGTGACCCCGTTGCAAAGCTGCTTGTGTGCTGAAGAAGCTGAGCACTAGCTTTCCCTGCTGCTCCTTCTGCCGTGTGAGCAGATGCCACTCTTCATTCTGTGCTGACTGTGTTGCTGCGCAGCAGAGAGCAGCCTCTGTACTGATTCCATTAAATGCTTTTCCTGTATGAAAGTGAGCAGTGAAAGCAACGATGAATGCACCAATGTAAAAGGGATTGTGTGCTGAACAGGTCCAGCACCAGCTTTCAATCCTGGCTCTTCTGCTGTGGGAGCAGAGGCCAAACGTTCGTGCTGTACTCACTGTGCTGCTGGGCAGCTGAGAGACACCACCTGAGAATTTGGATTCAAATGGACTTTTAGGTATGAAACCGAGGAGAGACTGCAATGATGGTGACCCCGTTACAAAGCTGCTTGTGTGCTGAAGAAGCAGAGCACTAGCTTTCCCTGCTGCTCTTTCTGCCGTGTGAGCAGATGCCACTGTTCATTCTGTGCTGTGTTGCTGCCAGCAGGGAGCAGGCTCTGGACGGATTCTATTCAAATGCTTTTCCTGTATGAGTGTTAGCAGTGAAAGCAACGATGGAGACACCAATGTAAAGGGGATTGTGTGCTGAACAGGTCCAGCACCAGCTTTCAATCCTGGCTCTTCTGCTGTGGGAGCAGAGGCCAAACGTTCGTGCTGTACTAACTGTGCTGCTGGGCAGCTGAGAGACACCACCTGAGAATTTGGATTCTAATGGACTTTTAGGTATGAACCCGAGGAGAGACTGCAATGATGGTGACCCCGTTGCAAAGCTGCTTGTGTGCTGAAGAAGCAGAGCACTAGCTTTCCCTGCTGCTCCTTCTGCCGTGTGAGCAGATGCCACTGTTCATTCTGTGCTGACTGTGTTGCTGCGCAGCAGAGAGCAGCCTCTGGACTGATTCCATTCAAATGCTTTTCCTGTATGAATGTGAGCAGTGAAAGCAACGATGGAGGCACCAATGTAAAGGTGATTGTGTGCTGAACAGGTCCAGCACCAGCTTTCAATCCTGGCTCTTCTGCTGTGGGAGCAGAGGCCAAACGTTCGTGCTGTACTAACTGTGCTGCTGGGCAGCTGAGAGACACCACCTGAGAATTTGGATTCAAATGGACTTTTAGGTAGGAAACCGAGGAGAGACTGCAATGATGGTGACCCCGTTGCAAAACTGCTTGTGTGCTGAAGAAGCAGAGCACTAGCTTTCCCTGCTGCTCCTTCTGCCGTGTGAGCAGATGCCACTGTTCATTCTGTGCTGTGTTGCTGCCAGCAGGGAGCAGGCTCTGGACGGATTCTATTCAAATGCTTTTCCTGTATGAGTGTTAGCAGTGAAAGCAACGATGGAGACACCAATGTAAAGGGGATTGTGTGCTGAACAGGTCCAGCACCAGCTTTCAATCCTGGCTCTTCTGCTGTGGGAGCAGAGGCCAAACGTTCGTGCTGTACTAACTGTGCTGCTGGGCAGCTGAGAGACTCCACCTGAGAATTTGGATTCTAATGGACTTTTAGGTAGGAAACCGAGGAGAGACTGCAATGATGGTGACCCCGTTGCAAAGCTGCTTGTGTGCTGAAGAAGCTGAGCACTAGCTTTCCCTGCTGCTCCTTCTGCCGTGTGAGCAGATGCCGCTGTTCATTCTGTGCTGACTGTGTTGCTGCGCAGCAGAGAGCAGCCTCTGGACTGATTCCATTCAAATGCTTTTCCTGTATGAATGTGAGCAGTGAAAGCAACGATGGAGGCACCAATGTAAAGGGGATTGTGTGCTGAACCGGTCCAGCACCAGCTTTCAATCCTGGCTCTTCTGCTGTGGGAGCAGAGGCCAAACGTTCGTGCTGTACTAACTGTGCTGCTGGGCAGCTGAGAGACACCACCTGAGAATTCGGATTCAAATGGACTTTTAGGTAGGAAACCGAGGAGAGACTGCAATGATGGTGACCCCGTTGCAAAGCTGCTTGTGTGCTGAAGAAGCAGAGCACTAGCTTTCCCTGCTGCTCCTTCTCCCGTGTGAGCAGATGCCACTGTTCATTCTGTGCTGACTGTGTTGCTGCGCAGCAGAGAGCAGCCTCTGGACTGATTCCATTCAAATGCTTTTCCTGTATGAAAGTGAGCAGTGAAAGCAACGATGAATGCACCAATGTAAAAGGGATTGTGTGCTGAACAGGTCCAGCACCAGCTTTCAATCCTGGCTCTTCTGCTGTGGGAGCAGAGGCCAAACGTTCGTGCTGTACTAACTGTGCTTCTGGGCAGCTGAGAGACACCACCTGATAATTTGGATTCAAATGGACTTTTAGGTATGAAACCGAGGAGAGACTGCAATGATGGTGACCCCGTTGCATAGCTGCTTGTGTGCTGAAGAAGCAGAGCACTAGCTTTCCCTGCTGCTCCTTCTGCCGTGTGAGCAGATGCCACTCTTCATTCTGTGCTGACTGTGTTGCTGCGCAGCAGAGAGCAGCCTCTGGACTGATTCCATTCAAATGCTTTTCCTGTATGAATGTGAGCAGTGAAAGCAACGATGGAGGCTCCAATGTAAAGGTGATTGTGTGCTGAACAGGTCCAGCACCAGCTTTCAATCCTGGCTCTTCTGCTGTGGGAGCAGAGGCCAAACGTTCGTGCTGTACTAACTGTGCTGCTGGGCAGCTGAGAGACACCACCTGAGAATTTGGATTCAAATGGACTTTTAGGTATGAAACCGAGGAGAGACTGCAATGATGGTGACCCCGTTGCAAAGCTGCTTGTGTGCTGAAGAAGCAGAGCACTAGCTTTCCCTGCTGCTCCTTCTGCCGTGTGAGCAGATGCCACTGTTCATTCTGTGCTGTGTTGCTGCCAGCAGGGAGCAGGCTCTGGACGGATTCTATTCAAATGCTTTTCCTGTATGAGTGTTAGCAGTGAAAGCACCGATGGAGGCACCAATGTAAAGGGGATTGTGTGCTGAACAGGTCCAGCACCAGCTTTCAATCCTGGCTCTTCTGCTGTGGGAGCAGAGGCCAAACGTTCGTGCTGTACTAACTGTGCTGCTGGGCAGCTGAGAGACACCACCTGAGAATTTGGATTCAAATGGACTTTTAGGTATGAAGCCGAGGAGAGACTGCAATGATGGTGACCCCGTTGCAAAGCTGCTTGTGTGCTGAAGAAGCAGAGCACTAGCTTTCCCTGCTGCTCCTTCTGCCGTGTGAGCAGATGCCACTGTTCATTCTGTGCTGACTGTGTTGCTGCGCAGCAGAGAGCAGCCTCTGGACTGATTCCATTCAAATGCTTTTCCTGTATGAATGTGAGCAGTGAAAGCAACGATGGAGGCACCAATGTAAAGGTGATTGTGTGCTGAACAGGTCCAGCACCAGCTTTCAATCCTGGCTCTTCTGCTGTGGGAGCAGAGGCCAAACGTTCGTGCTGTACTAACTGTGCTGCTGGGCAGCTGAGAGACACCACCTGAGAATTCGGATTCAAATGGACTTTTAGGTAGGAAACCGAGGAGAGACTGCAATGATGGTGACCCCGTTGCAAAGCTGCTTGTGTGCTGAAGAAGCAGAGCACTAGCTTTCCCTGCTGCTCCTTCTCCCGTGTGAGCAGATGCCACTGTTCATTCTGTGCTGACTGTGTTGCTGCGCAGCAGAGAGCAGCCTCTGGACTGATTCCATTTAAATGCTTTTCCTGTATGAAAGTGAGCAGTGAAAGCAACGATGAATGCACCAATGTAAAAGGGATTGTGTGCTGAACAGGTCCAGCACCAGCTTTCAATCCTGGCTCTTCTGCTGTGGGAGCAGAGGCCAAACGTTCGTGCTGTACTAACTGTGCTGCTGGGCAGCTGAGAGACACCACCTGAGAATTTGGATTCAAATGGACTTTTAGGTATGAAACCGAGGAGAGACTGCAATGATGGTGACCCCGTTGCAAAGCTGCTTGTGTGCTGAAGAAGCAGAGCACTAGCTTTCCCTGCTGCTCCTTCTGCCGTGTGAGCAGATGCCACTGTTCATTCTGTGCTGTGTTGCTGCCAGCAGGGAGCAGGCTCTGGACGGATTCCATTCAAATGCTTTTCCTGTATGAGTGTTAGCAGTGAAAGCAACGATGGAGACACCAATGTAAAGGGGATTGTGTGCTGAACAGGTCCAGCACCAGCTTTCAATCCTGGCTCTTCTGCTGTGGGAGCAGAGGCCAAACGTTCGTGCTGTACTAACTGTGCTGCTGGGCAGCTGAGAGACACCACCTGAGAATTTGGATTCTAATGGACTTTTAGGTAGGAAACCGAGGAGAGACTGCAATGATGGTGACCCCGTTGCAAAGCTGCTTGTGTGCTGAAGAAGCAGAGCACTAGCTTTCCCTGCTGCTCCTTCTGCCGTGTGAGCAGATGCCACTGTTCATTCTGTGCTGACTGTGTTGCTGCACAGCAGAGAGCAGCCTCTGGACTGATTCCATTCAAATGCTTTTCCTGTATGAATGTGAGCAGTGAAAGCAACGATGGATGCACCAATGTAAAGGTGATTGTGTGCTGAACAGGTCCAGCACCAGCTTTCAATCCTGGCTCTTCTGCTGTGGGAGCAGAGGCCAAACGTTCGTGCTGTACTAACTGTGCTGCTGGGCAGCTGAGAGACACCACCTGAGAATTTGGATTCAAATGGACTTTTAGGTAGGAAACCGAGGAGAGACTGCAATGATGGTGACCCCGTTGCAAAGCTGCTTGTGTGCTGAAGAAGCAGAGCACTAGCTTTCCCTGCTGCTCCTTCTGCCGTGTGAGCAGATGCCACTCTTCATTCTGTGCTGACTGTGTTGCTGCGCAGCAGAGAGCAGCCTCTGGACTGATTCCATTCAAATGCTTTTCCTGTATGAGTGTTAGCAGTGAAAGCACCGATGGAGGCACCAATGTAAAGGGGATTGTGTGCTGAACAGGTCCAGCACCAGCTTTCAATCCTGGCTCTTCTGCTGTGGGAGCAGAGGCCAAACGTTCGAGCTGTACTAACTGTGCTGCTGGGCAGCTGAGCGACACCACCTGAGAATTCGGATTCAAATGGACTTTTAGGTATGAACCCGAGGAGAGACTGCAATGATGGTGACCCCGTTGCAAAGCTGCTTGTGTGCTGAAGAAGCAGAGCACTAGCTTTCCCTGCTGCTCCTTCTGCCGTGTGAGCAGATGCCACTCTTCATTCTGTGCTGACTGTGTTGCTGCGCAGCAGAGAGCAGCCTCTGGACTGATTCCATTCAAATGCTTTTCCTGTATGAATGTGAGCAGTGAAAGCAACGATGGAGGCACCAATGTAAAGGTGATTGTGTGCTGAACAGGTCCAGCACCAGCTTTCAATCCTGGCTCTTCTGCTGTGGGAGCAGAGGCCAAACGTTCGTGCTGTACTAACTGTGCTGCTGGGCAGCTGAGAGACACCACCTGAGAATTTGGATTCAAATGGACTTTTAGGTAGGAAACCGAGGAGAGACTGCAATGATGGTGACCCCGTTGCAAAGCTGCTTGTGTGCTGAAGAAGCAGAGCACTAGCTTTCCCTGCTGCTCCTTCTGCCGTGTGAGCAGATGCCACTGTTCATTCTGTGCTGACTGTGTTGCTGCGCAGCAGAGAGCAGCCTCTGGACTGATTCCATTAAATGCTTTTCCTGTATGAAAGTGAGCAGTGAAAGCAACGATGAATGCACCAATGTAAAAGGGATTGTGTGCTGAACAGGTCCAGCACCAGCTTTCAATCCTGGCTCTTCTGCTGTGGGAGCAGAGGCCAAACGTTCGTGCTGTACTAACTGTGCTGCTGGGCAGCTGAGAGACACCACCTGAGAATTTGGATTCAAATGGACTTTTAGGTATGAAACCGAGGAGAGACTGCAATGATGGTGACCCCGTTGCAAAGCTGCTTGTGTGCTGAAGAAGCAGAGCACTAGCTTTCCCTGCTGCTCCTTCTGCCGTGTGAGCAGATGCCACTGTTCATTCTGTGCTGTGTTGCTGCCAGCAGGGAGCAGGCTCTGGACGGATTCTATTCAAATGCTTTTCCTGTATGAGTGTTAGCAGTGAAAGCAACGATGGAGACACCAATGTAAAGGGGATTGTGTGCTGAACAGGTCCAGCACCAGCTTTCAATCCTGGCTCTTCTGCTGTGGGAGCAGAGGCCAAACGTTCGTGCTGTACTAACTGTGCTGCTGGGCAGCTGAGCGACACCACCTGAGAATTCGGATTCTAATGGACTTTTAGGTATGAAACCGAGGAGAGACTGCAATGATGGTGACCCCGTTGCAAAGCTGCTTGTGTGCTGAAGAAGCAGAGCACTAGCTTTCCCTGCTGCTCCTTCTGCCGTGTGAGCAGATGCCACTGTTCATTCTGTGCTGACTGTGTTGCTGCGCAGCAGAGAGCAGCCTCTGGACTGATTCCATTCAAATGCTTTTCCTGTATGAATGTGAGCAGTGAAAGCAACGATGGAGGCACCAATGTAAAGGTGATTGTGTGCTGAACAGGTCCAGCACCAGCTTTCAATCCTGGCTCTTCTGCTGTGGGAGCAGAGGCCAAACGTTCGTGCTGTACTAACTGTGCTGCTGGGCAGCTGAGAGACACCACCTGAGAATTTGGATTCAAATGGACTTTTAGGTATGAACCCGAGGAGAGACTGCAATGATGGTGACCCCGTTGCAAAGCTGCTTGTGTGCTGAAGAAGCTGAGCACTAGCTTTCCCTGCTGCTCCTTCTGCCGTGTGAGCAGATGCCACTCTTCATTCTGTGCTGACTGTGTTGCTGCGCAGCAGAGAGCAGCCTCTGTACTGATTCCATTAAATGCTTTTCCTGTATGAAAGTGAGCAGTGAAAGCAACGATGAATGCACCAATGTAAAAGGGATTGTGTGCTGAACAGGTCCAGCACCAGCTTTCAATCCTGGCTCTTCTGCTGTGGGAGCAGAGGCCAAACGTTCGTGCTGTACTCACTGTGCTGCTGGGCAGCTGAGAGACACCACCTGAGAATTTGGATTCAAATGGACTTTTAGGTATGAAACCGAGGAGAGACTGCAATGATGGTGACCCCGTTACAAAGCTGCTTGTGTGCTGAAGAAGCAGAGCACTAGCTTTCCCTGCTGCTCTTTCTGCCGTGTGAGCAGATGCCACTGTTCATTCTGTGCTGTGTTGCTGCCAGCAGGGAGCAGGCTCTGGACGGATTCTATTCAAATGCTTTTCCTGTATGAGTGTTAGCAGTGAAAGCAACGATGGAGACACCAATGTAAAGGGGATTGTGTGCTGAACAGGTCCAGCACCAGCTTTCAATCCTGGCTCTTCTGCTGTGGGAGCAGAGGCCAAACGTTCGTGCTGTACTAACTGTGCTGCTGGGCAGCTGAGAGACACCACCTGAGAATTTGGATTCTAATGGACTTTTAGGTATGAACCCGAGGAGAGACTGCAATGATGGTGACCCCGTTGCAAAGCTGCTTGTGTGCTGAAGAAGCAGAGCACTAGCTTTCCCTGCTGCTCCTTCTGCCGTGTGAGCAGATGCCACTGTTCATTCTGTGCTGACTGTGTTGCTGCGCAGCAGAGAGCAGCCTCTGGACTGATTCCATTCAAATGCTTTTCCTGTATGAATGTGAGCAGTGAAAGCAACGATGGAGGCACCAATGTAAAGGTGATTGTGTGCTGAACAGGTCCAGCACCAGCTTTCAATCCTGGCTCTTCTGCTGTGGGAGCAGAGGCCAAACGTTCGTGCTGTACTAACTGTGCTGCTGGGCAGCTGAGAGACACCACCTGAGAATTTGGATTCAAATGGACTTTTAGGTATGAACCCGAGGAGAGACTGCAATGATGGTGACCCCGTTGCAAAGCTGCTTGTGTGCTGAAGAAGCAGAGCACTAGCTTTCCCTGCTGCTCCTTCTGCCGTGTGAGCAGATGCCACTCTTCATTCTGTGCTGACTGTGTTGCTGCGCAGCAGAGAGCAGCCTCTGGACTGATTCCATTCAAATGCTTTTCCTGTATGAGTGTTAGCAGTGAAAGCACCGATGGAGGCACCAATGTAAAGGGGATTGTGTGCTGAACAGGTCCAGCACCAGCTTTCAATCCTGGCTCTTCTGCTGTGGGAGCAGAGGCCAAACGTTCGTGCTGTACTAACTGTGCTGCTGGGCAGCTGAGCGACACCACCTGAGAATTCGGATTCAAATGGACTTTTAGGTATGAAGCCGAGGAGAGACTGCAATGATGGTGACCCCGTTGCAAAGCTGCTTGTGTGCTGAAGAAGCAGAGCACTAGCTTTCCCTGCTGCTCCTTCTGCCGTGTGAGCAGATGCCACTGTTCATTCTGTGCTGACTGTGTTGCTGCGCAGCAGAGAGCAGCCTCTGGACTGATTCCATTCAAATGCTTTTCCTGTATGAATGTGAGCAGTGAAAGCAACGATGGAGGCACCAATGTAAAGGTGATTGTGTGCTGAACAGGTCCAGCACCAGCTTTCAATCCTGGCTCTTCTGCTGTGGGAGCAGAGGCCAAACGTTCGTGCTGTACTAACTGTGCTGCTGGGCAGCTGAGAGACACCACCTGAGAATTTGGATTCAAATGGACTTTTAGGTAGGAAACCGAGGAGAGACTGCAATGATGGTGACCCCGTTGCAAAGCTGCTTGTGTGCTGAAGAAGCAGAGCACTAGCTTTCCCTGCTGCTCCTTCTGCCGTGTGAGCAGATGCCACTGTTCATTCTGTGCTGACTGTGTTGCTGCGCAGCAGAGAGCAGCCTCTGGACTGATTCCATTCAAATGCTTTTCCTGTATGAAAGTGAGCAGTGAAAGCAACGATGAATGCACCAATGTAAAAGGGATTGTGTGCTGAACAGGTCCAGCACCAGCTTTCAATCCTGGCTCTTCTGCTGTGGGAGCAGAGGCCAAACGTTCGTGCTGTACTCACTGTGCTGCTGGGCAGCTGAGAGACACCACCTGAGAATTTGGATTCAAATGGACTTTTAGGTATGAACCCGAGGAGAGACTGCAATGATGGTGACCCCGTTGCAAAGCTGCTTGTGTGCTGAAGAAGCAGAGCACTAGCTTTCCCTGCTGCTCCTTCTGCCGTGTGAGCAGATGCCACTGTTCATTCTGTGCTGACTGTGTTGCTGCGCAGCAGAGAGCAGCCTCTGGACTGATTCCATTCAAATGCTTTTCCTGTATGAATGTGAGCAGTGAAAGCAACGATGGAGACACCAATGTAAAGGGGATTGTGTGCTGAACAGGTCCAGCACCAGCTTTCAATTATGGCTCTTCTGCTGTGGGAGCAGAGGCCAAACGTTCGTGCTGTACTAACTGTGCTGCTGGGCAGCTGAGCGACACCACCTGAGAATTCGGATTCAAATGGACTTTTAGGTAGGAAACCGAGGAGAGACTGCAATGATGGTGACCCCGTTGCAAAGCTGCTTGTGTGCTGAAGAAGCAGAGCACTAGCTTTCCCTGCTGCTCCTTCTGCCGTGTGAGCAGATGCCACTGTTCATTCTGTGCTGACTGTGTTGCTGCGCAGCAGAGAGCAGCCTCTGGACTGATTCCATTCAAATGCTTTTCCTGTATGAATGTGAGCAGTGAAAGCAACGATGGAGGCACCAATGTAAAGGTGATTGTGTGCTGAACAGGTCCAGCACAAGCTTTCAATCCTGGCTCTTCTGCTGTGGGAGCAGAGGCCAAACGTTCGTGCTGTACTAACTGTGCTGCTGGGCAGCTGAGAGACACCACCTGAGAATTTGGATTCAAATGGACTTTTAGGTATGAAACCGAGGAGTGACTGCAATGATGGTGACCCCGTTGCAAAGCTGCTTGTGTGCTGAAGAAGCAGAGCACTATCTTTCCCTGCTGCTCCTTCTCCCGTGTGAGCAGATGCCACTGTTCATTCTGTGCTGACTGTGTTGCTGCGCAGCAGAGAGCAGCCTCTGGACTGATTCCATTCAAATGCTTTTCCTGTATGAAAGTGAGCAGTGAAAGCAACGATGAATGCACCAATGTAAAAGGGATTGTGTGCTGAACAGGTCCAGCACCAGCTTTCAATCCTGGCTCTTCTGCTGTGGGAGCAGAGGCCAAACGTTCGTGCTGTACTAACTGTGCTGCTGGGCAGCTGAGAGACACCACCTGAGAATTTGGATTCAAATGGACTTTTAGGTATGAAACCGAGGAGAGACTGCAATGATGGTGACCCCGTTGCAAAGCTGCTTGTGTGCTGAAGAAGCAGAGCACTAGCTTTCCCTGCTGCTCCTTCTGCCGTGTGAGCAGATGCCACTGTTCATTCTGTGCTGTGTTGCTGCCAGCAGGGAGCAGGCTCTGGACGGATTCCATTCAAATGCTTTTCCTGTATGAGTGTTAGCAGTGAAAGCAACGATGGAGACACCAATGTAAAGGGGATTGTGTGCTGAACAGGTCCAGCACCAGCTTTCAATCCTGGCTCTTCTGCTGTGGGAGCAGAGGCCAAACGTTCGTGCTGTACTAACTGTGCTGCTGGGCAGCTGAGAGACACCACCTGAGAATTTGGATTCTAATGGACTTTTAGGTAGGAAACCGAGGAGAGACTGCAATGATGGTGACCCCGTTGCAAAGCTGCTTGTGTGCTGAAGAAGCAGAGCACTAGCTTTCCCTGCTGCTCCTTCTGCCGTGTGAGCAGATGCCACTGTTCATTCTGTGCTGACTGTGTTGCTGCGCAGCAGAGAGCAGCCTCTGGACTGATTCCATTCAAATGCTTTTCCTGTATGAATGTGAGCAGTGAAAGCACCGATGGAGGCACCAATGTAAAGGGGATTGTGTGCTGAACAGGTCCAGCACCAGCTTTCAATCCTGGCTCTTCTGCTGTGGGAGCAGAGGCCAAACGTTCGTGCTGTACTAACTGTGCTGCTGGGCAGCTGAGCGACACCACCTGAGAATTCGGATTCAAATGGACTTTTAGGTATGAACCCGAGGAGAGACTGCAATGATGGTGACCCCGTTGCAAAGCTGCTTGTGTGCTGAAGAAGCAGAGCACTAGCTTTCCCTGCTGCTCCTTCTGCCGTGTGAGCAGATGCCACTGTTCATTCTGTGCTGACTGTGTTGCTGCGCAGCAGAGAGCAGCCTCTGGACTGATTCCATTCAAATGCTTTTCCTGTATGAATGTGAGCAGTGAAAGCAACGATGGAGGCACCAATGTAAAGGTGATTGTGTGCTGAACAGGTCCAGCACCAGCTTTCAATCCTGGCTCTTCTGCTGTGGGAGCAGAGGCCAAACGTTCGTGCTGTACTAACTGTGCTGCTGGGCAGCTGAGAGACACCACCTGAGAATTTGGATTCAAATGGACTTTTAGGTAGGAAACCGAGGAGAGACTGCAATGATGGTGACCCCGTTGCAAAACTGCTTGTGTGCTGAAGAAGCAGAGCACTAGCTTTCCCTGCTGCTCCTTCTGCCGTGTGAGCAGATGCCACTGTTCATTCTGTGCTGTGTTGCTGCCAGCAGGGAGCAGGCTCTGGACGGATTCTATTCAAATGCTTTTCCTGTATGAGTGTTAGCAGTGAAAGCAACGATGGAGACACCAATGTAAAGGGGATTGTGTGCTGAACAGGTCCAGCACCAGCTTTCAATCCTGGCTCTTCTGCTGTGGGAGCAGAGGCCAAACGTTCGTGCTGTACTAACTGTGCTGCTGGGCAGCTGAGAGACTCCACCTGAGAATTTGGATTCTAATGGACTTTTAGGTAGGAAACCGAGGAGAGACTGCAATGATGGTGACCCCGTTGCAAAGCTGCTTGTGTGCTGAAGAAGCTGAGCACTAGCTTTCCCTGCTGCTCCTTCTGCCGTGTGAGCAGATGCCGCTGTTCATTCTGTGCTGACTGTGTTGCTGCGCAGCAGAGAGCAGCCTCTGGACTGATTCCATTCAAATGCTTTTCCTGTATGAATGTGAGCAGTGAAAGCAACGATGGAGGCACCAATGTAAAGGGGATTGTGTGCTGAACCGGTCCAGCACCAGCTTTCAATCCTGGCTCTTCTGCTGTGGGAGCAGAGGCCAAACGTTCGTGCTGTACTAACTGTGCTGCTGGGCAGCTGAGAGACACCACCTGAGAATTCGGATTCAAATGGACTTTTAGGTAGGAAACCGAGGAGAGACTGCAATGATGGTGACCCCGTTGCAAAGCTGCTTGTGTGCTGAAGAAGCAGAGCACTAGCTTTCCCTGCTGCTCCTTCTCCCGTGTGAGCAGATGCCACTGTTCATTCTGTGCTGACTGTGTTGCTGCGCAGCAGAGAGCAGCCTCTGGACTGATTCCATTCAAATGCTTTTCCTGTATGAAAGTGAGCAGTGAAAGCAACGATGAATGCACCAATGTAAAAGGGATTGTGTGCTGAACAGGTCCAGCACCAGCTTTCAATCCTGGCTCTTCTGCTGTGGGAGCAGAGGCCAAACGTTCGTGCTGTACTAACTGTGCTTCTGGGCAGCTGAGAGACACCACCTGATAATTTGGATTCAAATGGACTTTTAGGTATGAAACCGAGGAGAGACTGCAATGATGGTGACCCCGTTGCAAAGCTGCTTGTGTGCTGAAGAAGCAGAGCACTAGCTTTCCCTGCTGCTCCTTCTGCCGTGTGAGCAGATGCCACTCTTCATTCTGTGCTGACTGTGTTGCTGCGCAGCAGAGAGCAGCCTCTGGACTGATTCCATTCAAATGTTTTTCCTGTATGAATGTGAGCAGTGAAAGCAACGATGGAGGCTCCAATGTAAAGGTGATTGTGTGCTGAACAGGTCCAGCACCAGCTTTCAATCCTGGCTCTTCTGCTGTGGGAGCAGAGGCCAAACGTTCGTGCTGTACTAACTGTGCTGCTGGGCAGCTGAGAGACACCACCTGAGAATTTGGATTCAAATGGACTTTTAGGTATGAAACCGAGGAGAGACTGCAATGATGGTGACCCCGTTGCAAAGCTGCTTGTGTGCTGAAGAAGCAGAGCACTAGCTTTCCCTGCTGCTCCTTCTGCCGTGTGAGCAGATGCCACTGTTCATTCTGTGCTGTGTTGCTGCCAGCAGGGAGCAGGCTCTGGACGGATTCTATTCAAATGCTTTTCCTGTATGAGTGTTAGCAGTGAAAGCACCGATGGAGGCACCAATGTAAAGGGGATTGTGTGCTGAACAGGTCCAGCACCAGCTTTCAATCCTGGCTCTTCTGCTGTGGGAGCAGAGGCCAAACGTTCGTGCTGTACTAACTGTGCTGCTGGGCAGCTGAGAGACACCACCTGAGAATTTGGATTCAAATGGACTTTTAGGTATGAAGCCGAGGAGAGACTGCAATGATGGTGACCCCGTTGCAAAGCTGCTTGTGTGCTGAAGAAGCAGAGCACTAGCTTTCCCTGCTGCTCCTTCTGCCGTGTGAGCAGATGCCACTGTTCATTCTGTGCTGACTGTGTTGCTGCGCAGCAGAGAGCAGCCTCTGGACTGATTCCATTCAAATGCTTTTCCTGTATGAATGTGAGCAGTGAAAGCAACGATGGAGGCACCAATGTAAAGGTGATTGTGTGCTGAACAGGTCCAGCACCAGCTTTCAATCCTGGCTCTTCTGCTGTGGGAGCAGAGGCCAAACGTTCGTGCTGTACTAACTGTGCTGCTGGGCAGCTGAGAGACACCACCTGAGAATTCGGATTCAAATGGACTTTTAGGTAGGAAACCGAGGAGAGACTGCAATGATGGTGACCCCGTTGCAAAGCTGCTTGTGTGCTGAAGAAGCAGAGCACTAGCTTTCCCTGCTGCTCCTTCTCCCGTGTGAGCAGATGCCACTGTTCATTCTGTGCTGACTGTGTTGCTGCGCAGCAGAGAGCAGCCTCTGGACTGATTCCATTGAAATGCTTTTCCTGTATGAAAGTGAGCAGTGAAAGCAACGATGAATGCACCAATGTAAAAGGGATTGTGTGCTGAACAGGTCCAGCACCAGCTTTCAATCCTGGCTCTTCTGCTGTGGGAGCAGAGGCCAAACGTTCGTGCTGTACTAACTGTGCTGCTGGGCAGCTGAGAGACACCACCTGAGAATTTGGATTCAAATGGACTTTTAGGTATGAAACCGAGGAGAGACTGCAATGATGGTGACCCCGTTGCAAAGCTGCTTGTGTGCTGAAGAAGCAGAGCACTAGCTTTCCCTGCTGCTCCTTCTGCCGTGTGAGCAGATGCCACTGTTCATTCTGTGCTGTGTTGCTGCCAGCAGGGAGCAGGCTCTGGACGGATTCCATTCAAATGCTTTTCCTGTATGAGTGTTAGCAGTGAAAGCAACGATGGAGACACCAATGTAAAGGGGATTGTGTGCTGAACAGGTCCAGCACCAGCTTTCAATCCTGGCTCTTCTGCTGTGGGAGCAGAGGCCAAACGTTCGTGCTGTACTAACTGTGCTGCTGGGCAGCTGAGAGACACCACCTGAGAATTTGGATTCTAATGGACTTTTAGGTAGGAAACCGAGGAGAGACTGCAATGATGGTGACCCCGTTGCAAAGCTGCTTGTGTGCTGAAGAAGCAGAGCACTAGCTTTCCCTGCTGCTCCTTCTGCCGTGTGAGCAGATGCCACTGTTCATTCTGTGCTGACTGTGTTGCTGCACAGCAGAGAGCAGCCTCTGGACTGATTCCATTCAAATGCTTTTCCTGTATGAATGTGAGCAGTGAAAGCAACGATGGATGCACCAATGTAAAGGTGATTGTGTGCTGAACAGGTCCAGCACCAGCTTTCAATCCTGGCTCTTCTGCTGTGGGAGCAGAGGCCAAACGTTCGTGCTGTACTAACTGTGCTGCTGGGCAGCTGAGAGACACCACCTGAGAATTTGGATTCAAATGGACTTTTAGGTAGGAAACCGAGGAGAGACTGCAATGATGGTGACCCCGTTGCAAAGCTGCTTGTGTGCTGAAGAAGCAGAGCACTAGCTTTCCCTGCTGCTCCTTCTGCCGTGTGAGCAGATGCCACTCTTCATTCTGTGCTGACTGTGTTGCTGCGCAGCAGAGAGCAGCCTCTGGACTGATTCCATTCAAATGCTTTTCCTGTATGAGTGTTAGCAGTGAAAGCACCGATGGAGGCACCAATGTAAAGGGGATTGTGTGCTGAACAGGTCCAGCACCAGCTTTCAATCCTGGCTCTTCTGCTGTGGGAGCAGAGGCCAAACGTTCGAGCTGTACTAACTGTGCTGCTGGGCAGCTGAGCGACACCACCTGAGAATTCGGATTCAAATGGACTTTTAGGTATGAACCCGAGGAGAGACTGCAATGATGGTGACCCCGTTGCAAAGCTGCTTGTGTGCTGAAGAAGCAGAGCACTAGCTTTCCCTGCTGCTCCTTCTGCCGTGTGAGCAGATGCCACTCTTCATTCTGTGCTGACTGTGTTGCTGCGCAGCAGAGAGCAGCCTCTGGACTGATTCCATTCAAATGCTTTTCCTGTATGAATGTGAGCAGTGAAAGCAACGATGGAGGCACCAATGTAAAGGTGATTGTGTGCTGAACAGGTCCAGCACCAGCTTTCAATCCTGGCTCTTCTGCTGTGGGAGCAGAGGCCAAACGTTCGTGCTGTACTAACTGTGCTGCTGGGCAGCTGAGAGACACCACCTGAGAATTTGGATTCAAATGGACTTTTAGGTAGGAAACCGAGGAGAGACTGCAATGATGGTGACCCCGTTGCAAAGCTGCTTGTGTGCTGAAGAAGCAGAGCACTAGCTTTCCCTGCTGCTCCTTCTGCCGTGTGAGCAGATGCCACTGTTCATTCTGTGCTGACTGTGTTGCTGCGCAGCAGAGAGCAGCCTCTGGACTGATTCCATTTAAATGCTTTTCCTGTATGAAAGTGAGCAGTGAAAGCAACGATGAATGCACCAATGTAAAAGGGATTGTGTGCTGAACAGGTCCAGCACCAGCTTTCAATCCTGGCTCTTCTGCTGTGGGAGCAGAGGCCAAACGTTCGTGCTGTACTAACTGTGCTGCTGGGCAGCTGAGAGACACCACCTGAGAATTTGGATTCAAATGGACTTTTAGGTAGGAAACCGAGGAGAGACTGCAATGATGGTGACCCCGTTGCAAAGCTGCTTGTGTGCTGAAGAAGCAGAGCACTAGCTTTCCCTGCTGCTCCTTCTGCCGTGTGAGCAGATGCCACTCTTCATTCTGTGCTGACTGTGTTGCTGCGCAGCAGAGAGCAGCCTCTGTACTGATTCCATTAAATGCTTTTCCTGTATGAAAGTGAGCAGTGAAAGCAACGATGAATGCACCAATGTAAAAGGGATTGTGTGCTGAACAGGTCCAGCACCAGCTTTCAATCCTGGCTCTTCTGCTGTGGGAGCAGAGGCCAAACGTTCGTGCTGTACTAACTGTGCTGCTGGGCAGCTGAGAGACACCACCTGAGAATTTGGATTCAAATGGACTTTTAGGTATGAAACCGAGGAGAGACTGCAATGATGGTGACCCCGTTGCAAAGCTGCTTGTGTGCTGAAGAAGCAGAGCACTAGCTTTCCCTGCTGCTCCTTCTGCCGTGTGAGCAGATGCCACTGTTCATTCTGTGCTGTGTTGCTGCCAGCAGGGAGCAGGCTCTGGACTGATTCTATTCAAATGCTTTTCCTGTATGAGTGTTAGCAGTGAAAGCAACGATGGAGACACCAATGTAAAGGGGATTGTGTGCTGAACAGGTCCAGCACCAGCTTTCAATCCTGGCTCTTCTGCTGTGGGAGCAGAGGCCAAACGTTCGTGCTGTACTAACTGTGCTGCTGGGCAGCTGAGCGACACCACCTGAGAATTCGGATTCAAATGGACTTTTAGGTATGAAACCGAGGAGAGACTGCAATGATGGTGACCCCGTTGCAAAGCTGCTTGTGTGCTGAAGAAGCAGAGCACTAGCTTTCCCTGCTGCTCCTTCTGCCGTGTGAGCAGATGCCACTGTTCATTCTGTGCTGACTGTGTTGCTGCGCAGCAGAGAGCAGCCTCTGGACTGATTCCATTCAAATGCTTTTCCTGTATGAATGTGAGCAGTGAAAGCAACGATGGAGGCACCAATGTAAAGGTGATTGTGTGCTGAACAGGTCCAGCACCAGCTTTCAATCCTGGCTCTTCTGCTGTGGGAGCAGAGGCCAAACGTTCGTGCTGTACTAACTGTGCTGCTGGGCAGCTGAGAGACACCACCTGAGAATTTGGATTCAAATGGACTTTTAGGTATGAACCCGAGGAGAGACTGCAATGATGGTGACCCCGTTGCAAAGCTGCTTGTGTGCTGAAGAAGCTGAGCACTAGCTTTCCCTGCTGCTCCTTCTGCCGTGTGAGCAGATGCCACTCTTCATTCTGTGCTGACTGTGTTGCTGCGCAGCAGAGAGCAGCCTCTGTACTGATTCCATTAAATGCTTTTCCTGTATGAAAGTGAGCAGTGAAAGCAACGATGAATGCACCAATGTAAAAGGGATTGTGTGCTGAACAGGTCCAGCACCAGCTTTCAATCCTGGCTCTTCTGCTGTGGGAGCAGAGGCCAAACGTTCGTGCTGTACTCACTGTGCTGCTGGGCAGCTGAGAGACACCACCTGAGAATTTGGATTCAAATGGACTTTTAGGTATGAAACCGAGGAGAGACTGCAATGATGGTGACCCCGTTACAAAGCTGCTTGTGTGCTGAAGAAGCAGAGCACTAGCTTTCCCTGCTGCTCTTTCTGCCGTGTGAGCAGATGCCACTGTTCATTCTGTGCTGTGTTGCTGCCAGCAGGGAGCAGGCTCTGGACGGATTCTATTCAAATGCTTTTCCTGTATGAGTGTTAGCAGTGAAAGCAACGATGGAGACACCAATGTAAAGGGGATTGTGTGCTGAACAGGTCCAGCACCAGCTTTCAATCCTGGCTCTTCTGCTGTGGGAGCAGAGGCCAAACGTTCGTGCTGTACTAACTGTGCTGCTGGGCAGCTGAGAGACACCACCTGAGAATTTGGATTCTAATGGACTTTTAGGTATGAACCCGAGGAGAGACTGCAATGATGGTGACCCCGTTGCAAAGCTGCTTGTGTGCTGAAGAAGCAGAGCACTAGCTTTCCCTGCTGCTCCTTCTGCCGTGTGAGCAGATGCCACTGTTCATTCTGTGCTGACTGTGTTGCTGCACAGCAGAGAGCAGCCTCTGGACTGATTCCATTCAAATGCTTTTCCTGTATGAATGTGAGCAGTGAAAGCAACGATGGAGGCACCAATGTAAAGGTGATTGTGTGCTGAACAGGTCCAGCACCAGCTTTCAATCCTGGCTCTTCTGCTGTGGGAGCAGAGGCCAAACGTTCGTGCTGTACTAACTGTGCTGCTGGGCAGCTGAGAGACACCACCTGAGAATTTGGATTCAAATGGACTTTTAGGTATGAACCCGAGGAGAGACTGCAATGATGGTGACCCCGTTGCAAAGCTGCTTGTGTGCTGAAGAAGCAGAGCACTAGCTTTCCCTGCTGCTCCTTCTGCCGTGTGAGCAGATGCCACTCTTCATTCTGTGCTGACTGTGTTGCTGCGCAGCAGAGAGCAGCCTCTGGACTGATTCCATTCAAATGCTTTTCCTGTATGAGTGTTAGCAGTGAAAGCACCGATGGAGGCACCAATGTAAAGGGGATTGTGTGCTGAACAGGTCCAGCACCAGCTTTCAATCCTGGCTCTTCTGCTGTGGGAGCAGAGGCCAAACGTTCGTGCTGTACTAACTGTGCTGCTGGGCAGCTGAGCGACACCACCTGAGAATTCGGATTCAAATGGACTTTTAGGTATGAAGCCGAGGAGAGACTGCAATGATGGTGACCCCGTTGCAAAGCTGCTTGTGTGCTGAAGAAGCAGAGCACTAGCTTTCCCTGCTGCTCCTTCTGCCGTGTGAGCAGATGCCACTGTTCATTCTGTGCTGACTGTGTTGCTGCGCAGCAGAGAGCAGCCTCTGGACTGATTCCATTCAAATGCTTTTCCTGTATGAATGTGAGCAGTGAAAGCAACGATGGAGGCACCAATGTAAAGGTGATTGTGTGCTGAACAGGTCCAGCACCAGCTTTCAATCCTGGCTCTTCTGCTGTGGGAGCAGAGGCCAAACGTTCGTGCTGTACTAACTGTGCTGCTGGGCAGCTGAGAGACACCACCTGAGAATTTGGATTCAAATGGACTTTTAGGTAGGAAACCGAGGAGAGACTGCAATGATGGTGACCCCGTTGCAAAGCTGCTTGTGTGCTGAAGAAGCAGAGCACTAGCTTTCCCTGCTGCTCCTTCTGCCGTGTGAGCAGATGCCACTGTTCATTCTGTGCTGACTGTGTTGCTGCGCAGCAGAGAGCAGCCTCTGGACTGATTCCATTCAAATGCTTTTCCTGTATGAAAGTGAGCAGTGAAAGCAACGATGAATGCACCAATGTAAAAGGGATTGTGTGCTGAACAGGTCCAGCACCAGCTTTCAATCCTGGCTCTTCTGCTGTGGGAGCAGAGGCCAAACGTTCGTGCTGTACTCACTGTGCTGCTGGGCAGCTGAGAGACACCACCTGAGAATTTGGATTCAAATGGACTTTTAGGTATGAACCCGAGGAGAGACTGCAATGATGGTGACCCCGTTGCAAAGCTGCTTGTGTGCTGAAGAAGCAGAGCACTAGCTTTCCCTGCTGCTCCTTCTGCCGTGTGAGCAGATGCCACTGTTCATTCTGTGCTGACTGTGTTGCTGCGCAGCAGAGAGCAGCCTCTGGACTGATTCCATTCAAATGCTTTTCCTGTATGAATGTGAGCAGTGAAAGCAACGATGGAGACACCAATGTAAAGGGGATTGTGTGCTGAACAGGTCCAGCACCAGCTTTCAATTATGGCTCTTCTGCTGTGGGAGCAGAGGCCAAACGTTCGTGCTGTACTAACTGTGCTGCTGGGCAGCTGAGCGACACCACCTGAGAATTCGGATTCAAATGGACTTTTAGGTAGGAAACCGAGGAGAGACTGCAATGATGGTGACCCCGTTGCAAAGCTGCTTGTGTGCTGAAGAAGCAGAGCACTAGCTTTCCCTGCTGCTCCTTCTGCCGTGTGAGCAGATGCCACTGTTCATTCTGTGCTGACTGTGTTGCTGCGCAGCAGAGAGCAGCCTCTGGACTGATTCCATTCAAATGCTTTTCCTGTATGAATGTGAGCAGTGAAAGCAACGATGGAGGCACCAATGTAAAGGTGATTGTGTGCTGAACAGGTCCAGCACAAGCTTTCAATCCTGGCTCTTCTGCTGTGGGAGCAGAGGCCAAACGTTCGTGCTGTACTAACTGTGCTGCTGGGCAGCTGAGAGACACCACCTGAGAATTTGGATTCAAATGGACTTTTAGGTATGAAACCGAGGAGTGACTGCAATGATGGTGACCCCGTTGCAAAGCTGCTTGTGTGCTGAAGAAGCAGAGCACTAGCTTTCCCTGCTGCTCCTTCTCCCGTGTGAGCAGATGCCACTGTTCATTCTGTGCTGACTGTGTTGCTGCGCAGCAGAGAGCAGCCTCTGGACTGATTCCATTCAAATGCTTTTCCTGTATGAAAGTGAGCAGTGAAAGCAACGATGAATGCACCAATGTAAAAGGGATTGTGTGCTGAACAGGTCCAGCACCAGCTTTCAATCCTGGCTCTTCTGCTGTGGGAGCAGAGGCCAAACGTTCGTGCTGTACTAACTGTGCTGCTGGGCAGCTGAGAGACACCACCTGAGAATTTGGATTCAAATGGACTTTTAGGTATGAAACCGAGGAGAGACTGCAATGATGGTGACCCCGTTGCAAAGCTGCTTGTGTGCTGAAGAAGCAGAGCACTAGCTTTCCCTGCTGCTCCTTCTGCCGTGTGAGCAGATGCCACTGTTCATTCTGTGCTGTGTTGCTGCCAGCAGGGAGCAGGCTCTGGACGGATTCTATTCAAATGCTTTTCCTGCATGAGTGTTAGCAGTGAAAGCAACGATGGAGACACCAATGTAAAGGGGATTGTGTGCTGAACAGGTCCAGCACCAGCTTTCAATCCTGGCTCTTCTGCTGTGGGAGCAGAGGCCAAACGTTCGTGCTGTACTAACTGTGCTGCTGGGCAGCTGAGAGACACCACCTGAGAATTTGGATTCTAATGGACTTTTAGGTATGAACCCGAGGAGAGACTGCAATGATGGTGACCCCGTTGCAAAGCTGCTTGTGTGCTGAAGAAGCAGAGCACTAGCTTTCCCTGCTGCTCCTTCTGCCGTGTGAGCAGATGCCACTGTTCATTCTGTGCTGACTGTGTTGCTGCACAGCAGAGAGCAGCCTCTGGACTGATTCCATTCAAATGCTTTTCCTGTATGAATGTGAGCAGTGAAAGCAACGATGGAGGCACCAATGTAAAGGTGATTGTGTGCTGAACAGGTCCAGCACCAGCTTTCAATCCTGGCTCTTCTGCTGTGGGAGCAGAGGCCAAACGTTCGTGCTGTACTAACTGTGCTGCTGGGCAGCTGAGAGACACCACCTGAGAATTTGGATTCAAATGGACTTTTAGGTATGAACCCGAGGAGAGACTGCAATGATGGTGACCCCGTTGCAAAGCTGCTTGTGTGCTGAAGAAGCAGAGCACTAGCTTTCCCTGCTGCTCCTTCTGCCGTGTGAGCAGATGCCACTCTTCATTCTGTGCTGACTGTGTTGCTGCGCAGCAGAGAGCAGCCTCTGGACTGATTCCATTCAAATGCTTTTCCTGTATGAGTGTTAGCAGTGAAAGCACCGATGGAGGCACCAATGTAAAGGGGATTGTGTGCTGAACAGGTCCAGCACCAGCTTTCAATCCTGGCTCTTCTGCTGTGGGAGCAGAGGCCAAACGTTCGTGCTGTACTAACTGTGCTGCTGGGCAGCTGAGCGACACCACCTGAGAATTCGGATTCAAATGGACTTTTAGGTATGAAGCCGAGGAGAGACTGCAATGATGGTGACCCCGTTGCAAAGCTGCTTGTGTGCTGAAGAAGCAGAGCACTAGCTTTCCCTGCTGCTCCTTCTGCCGTGTGAGCAGATGCCACTGTTCATTCTGTGCTGACTGTGTTGCTGCGCAGCAGAGAGCAGCCTCTGGACTGATTCCATTCAAATGCTTTTCCTGTATGAATGTGAGCAGTGAAAGCAACGATGGAGGCACCAATGTAAAGGTGATTGTGTGCTGAACAGGTCCAGCACCAGCTTTCAATCCTGGCTCTTCTGCTGTGGGAGCAGAGGCCAAACGTTCGTGCTGTACTAACTGTGCTGCTGGGCAGCTGAGAGACACCACCTGAGAATTTGGATTCAAATGGACTTTTAGGTAGGAAACCGAGGAGAGACTGCAATGATGGTGACCCCGTTGCAAAGCTGCTTGTGTGCTGAAGAAGCAGAGCACTAGCTTTCCCTGCTGCTCCTTCTGCCGTGTGAGCAGATGCCACTGTTCATTCTGTGCTGACTGTGTTGCTGCGCAGCAGAGAGCAGCCTCTGGACTGATTCCATTCAAATGCTTTTCCTGTATGAAAGTGAGCAGTGAAAGCAACGATGAATGCACCAATGTAAAAGGGATTGTGTGCTGAACAGGTCCAGCACCAGCTTTCAATCCTGGCTCTTCTGCTGTGGGAGCAGAGGCCAAACGTTCGTGCTGTACTCACTGTGCTGCTGGGCAGCTGAGAGACACCACCTGAGAATTTGGATTCAAATGGACTTTTAGGTATGAACCCGAGGAGAGACTGCAATGATGGTGACCCCGTTGCAAAGCTGCTTGTGTGCTGAAGAAGCAGAGCACTAGCTTTCCCTGCTGCTCCTTCTGCCGTGTGAGCAGATGCCACTGTTCATTCTGTGCTGACTGTGTTGCTGCGCAGCAGAGAGCAGCCTCTGGACTGATTCCATTCAAATGCTTTTCCTGTATGAATGTGAGCAGTGAAAGCAACGATGGAGACACCAATGTAAAGGGGATTGTGTGCTGAACAGGTCCAGCACCAGCTTTCAATTATGGCTCTTCTGCTGTGGGAGCAGAGGCCAAACGTTCGTGCTGTACTAACTGTGCTGCTGGGCAGCTGAGCGACACCACCTGAGAATTCGGATTCAAATGGACTTTTAGGTAGGAAACCGAGGAGAGACTGCAATGATGGTGACCCCGTTGCAAAGCTGCTTGTGTGCTGAAGAAGCAGAGCACTAGCTTTCCCTGCTGCTCCTTCTGCCGTGTGAGCAGATGCCACTGTTCATTCTGTGCTGACTGTGTTGCTGCGCAGCAGAGAGCAGCCTCTGGACTGATTCCATTCAAATGCTTTTCCTGTATGAATGTGAGCAGTGAAAGCAACGATGGAGGCACCAATGTAAAGGTGATTGTGTGCTGAACAGGTCCAGCACAAGCTTTCAATCCTGGCTCTTCTGCTGTGGGAGCAGAGGCCAAACGTTCGTGCTGTACTAACTGTGCTGCTGGGCAGCTGAGAGACACCACCTGAGAATTTGGATTCAAATGGACTTTTAGGTATGAAACCGAGGAGTGACTGCAATGATGGTGACCCCGTTGCAAAGCTGCTTGTGTGCTGAAGAAGCAGAGCACTAGCTTTCCCTGCTGCTCCTTCTCCCGTGTGAGCAGATGCCACTGTTCATTCTGTGCTGACTGTGTTGCTGCGCAGCAGAGAGCAGCCTCTGGACTGATTCCATTCAAATGCTTTTCCTGTATGAAAGTGAGCAGTGAAAGCAACGATGAATGCACCAATGTAAAAGGGATTGTGTGCTGAACAGGTCCAGCACCAGCTTTCAATCCTGGCTCTTCTGCTGTGGGAGCAGAGGCCAAACGTTCGTGCTGTACTAACTGTGCTGCTGGGCAGCTGAGAGACACCACCTGAGAATTTGGATTCAAATGGACTTTTAGGTATGAAACCGAGGAGAGACTGCAATGATGGTGACCCCGTTGCAAAGCTGCTTGTGTGCTGAAGAAGCAGAGCACTAGCTTTCCCTGCTGCTCCTTCTGCCGTGTGAGCAGATGCCACTGTTCATTCTGTGCTGTGTTGCTGCCAGCAGGGAGCAGGCTCTGGACGGATTCCATTCAAATGCTTTTCCTGTATGAGTGTTAGCAGTGAAAGCAACGATGGAGACACCAATGTAAAGGGGATTGTGTGCTGAACAGGTCCAGCACCAGCTTTCAATCCTGGCTCTTCTGCTGTGGGAGCAGAGGCCAAACGTTCGTGCTGTACTAACTGTGCTGCTGGGCAGCTGAGAGACACCACCTGAGAATTTGGATTCTAATGGACTTTTAGGTAGGAAACCGAGGAGAGACTGCAATGATGGTGACCCCGTTGCAAAGCTGCTTGTGTGCTGAAGAAGCAGAGCACTAGCTTTCCCTGCTGCTCCTTCTGCCGTGTGAGCAGATGCCACTGTTCATTCTGTGCTGACTGTGTTGCTGCACAGCAGAGAGCAGCCTCTGGACTGATTCCATTCAAATGCTTTTCCTGTATGAATGTGAGCAGTGAAAGCAACGATGGATGCACCAATGTAAAGGTGATTGTGTGCTGAACAGGTCCAGCACCAGCTTTCAATCCTGGCTCTTCTGCTGTGGGAGCAGAGGCCAAACGTTCGTGCTGTACTAACTGTGCTGCTGGGCAGCTGAGAGACACCACCTGAGAATTTGGATTCAAATGGACTTTTAGGTAGGAAACCGAGGAGAGACTGCAATGATGGTGACCCCGTTGCAAAGCTGCTTGTGTGCTGAAGAAGCAGAGCACTAGCTTTCCCTGCTGCTCCTTCTGCCGTGTGAGCAGATGCCACTCTTCATTCTGTGCTGACTGTGTTGCTGCGCAGCAGAGAGCAGCCTCTGGACTGATTCCATTCAAATGCTTTTCCTGTATGAGTGTTAGCAGTGAAAGCACCGATGGAGGCACCAATGTAAAGGGGATTGTGTGCTGAACAGGTCCAGCACCAGCTTTCAATCCTGGCTCTTCTGCTGTGGGAGCAGAGGCCAAACGTTCGTGCTGTACTAACTGTGCTGCTGGGCAGCTGAGCGACACCACCTGAGAATTCGGATTCAAATGGACTTTTAGGTATGAACCCGAGGAGAGACTGCAATGATGGTGACCCCGTTGCAAAGCTGCTTGTGTGCTGAAGAAGCAGAGCACTAGCTTTCCCTGCTGCTCCTTCTGCCGTGTGAGCAGATGCCACTGTTCATTCTGTGCTGACTGTGTTGCTGCGCAGCAGAGAGCAGCCTCTGGACTGATTCCATTCAAATGCTTTTCCTGTATGAATGTGAGCAGTGAAAGCAACGATGGAGGCACCAATGTAAAGGTGATTGTGTGCTGAACAGGTCCAGCACCAGCTTTCAATCCTGGCTCTTCTGCTGTGGGAGCAGAGGCCAAACGTTCGTGCTGTACTAACTGTGCTGCTGGGCAGCTGAGAGACACCACCTGAGAATTTGGATTCAAATGGACTTTTAGGTAGGAAACCGAGGAGAGACTGCAATGATGGTGACCCCGTTGCAAAGCTGCTTGTGTGCTGAAGAAGCAGAGCACTAGCTTTCCCTGCTGCTCCTTCTGCCGTGTGAGCAGATGCCACTGTTCATTCTGTGCTGACTGTGTTGCTGCGCAGCAGAGAGCAGCCTCTGGACTGATTCCATTCAAATGCTTTTCCTGTATGAAAGTGAGCAGTGAAAGCAACGATGAATGCACCAATGTAAAAGGGATTGTGTGCTGAACAGGTCCAGCACCAGCTTTCAATCCTGGCTCTTCTGCTGTGGGAGCAGAGGCCAAACGTTCGTGCTGTACTCACTGTGCTGCTGGGCAGCTGAGAGACACCACCTGAGAATTTGGATTCAAATGGACTTTTAGGTATGAAACCGAGGAGAGACTGCAATGATGGTGACCCCGTTGCAAATCTGCTTGTGTGCTGAAGAAGCAGAGCACTAGCTTTCCCTGCTGCTCTTTCTGCCGTGTGAGCAGATGCCACTGTTCATTCTGTGCTGTGTTGCTGCCAGCAGGGAGCAGGCTCTGGACGGATTCTATTCAAATGCTTTTCCTGTATGAGTGTTAGCAGTGAAAGCAACGATGGAGACACCAATGTAAAGGGGATTGTGTGCTGAACAGGTCCAGCACCAGCTTTCAATCCTGGCTCTTCTGCTGTGGGAGCAGAGGCCAAACGTTCGTGCTGTACTAACTGTGCTGCTGGGCAGCTGAGAGACACCACCTGAGAATTTGGATTCTAATGGACTTTTAGGTAGGAAACCGAGGAGAGACTGCAATGATGGTGACCCGTTGCAAAGCTGCTTGTGTGCTGAAGAAGCAGAGCACTAGCTTTCCCTGCTGCTCCTTCTGCCGTGTGAGCAGATGCCACTGTTCATTCTGGGCTGACTGTGTTGCTGCGCAGCAGAGAGCAGCCTCTGGACTGATTCTATTCAAATGCTTTTCCTGTATGAATGTGAGCAGTGAAAGCACCGATGGAGGCACCAATGTAAAGGTGATTGTGTGCTGAACAGGTCCAGCACCAGCTTTCAATCCTGGCTCTTCTGCTGTGGGAGCAGAGGCCAAACGTTCGTGCTGTACTAACTGTGCTGCTGGGCAGCTGAGAGACACCACCTGAGAATTTGGATTCAAATGGACTTTTAGGTATGAAACCGAGGAGAGACTGCAATGATGGTGACCCCGTTGCAAAACTGCTTGTGTGCTGAAGAAGCAGAGCACTAGCTTTCCCTGCTGCTCCTTCTGCCGTGTGAGCAGATGCCACTGTTCATTCTGTGCTGTGTTGCTGCCAGCAGGGAGCAGGCTCTGGACGGATTCTATTCAAATGCTTTTCCTGTATGAGTGTTAGCAGTGAAAGCACCGATGGAGGCACCAATGTAAAGGGGATTGTGTGCTGAACAGGTCCAGCACCAGCTTTCAATCCTGGCTCTTCTGCTGTGGGAGCAGAGGCCAAACGTTCGTGCTGTACTAACTGTGCTGCTGGGCAGCTGAGAGACACCACCTGAGAATTTGGATTCAAATGGACTTTTAGGTATGAAACCGAGGAGAGACTGCAATGATGGTGACCCCGTTGCAAAGCTGCTTGTGTGCTGAAGAAGCAGAGCACTAGCTTTCCCTGCTGCTCCTTCTGCCGTGTGAGCAGATGCCACTGTTCATTCTGTGCTGACTGTGTTGCTGCGCAGCAGAGAGCAGCCTCTGGACTGATTCCATTCAAATGCTTTTCCTGTATGAATGTGAGCAGTGAAAGCAACGATGTTGACACCAATGTAAAGGGGATTGTGTGCTGAACAGGTCCAGCACCAGCTTTCAATTATGGCTCTTCTGCTGTGGGAGCAGAGGCCAAACGTTCGTGCTGTACTAACTGTGCTGCTGGGCAGCTGAGCGACACCACCTGAGAATTCGGATTCAAATGGACTTTTAGGTAGGAAACCGAGGAGAGACTGCAATGATGGTGACCCCGTTGCAAAGCTGCTTGTGTGCTGAAGAAGCAGAGCACTAGCTTTCCCTGCTGCTCCTTCTGCCGTGTGAGCAGATGCCACTGTTCATTCTGTGCTGACTGTGTTGCTGCGCAGCAGAGAGCAGCCTCTGGACTGATTCCATTCAAATGCTTTTCCTGTATGAATGTGAGCAGTGAAAGCAACGATGGAGGCACCAATGTAAAGGTGATTGTGTGCTGAACAGGTCCAGCACAAGCTTTCAATCCTGGCTCTTCTGCTGTGGGAGCAGAGGCCAAACGTTCGTGCTGTACTAACTGTGCTGCTGGGCAGCTGAGAGACACCACCTGAGAATTTGGATTCAAATGGACTTTTAGGTATGAAACCGAGGAGTGACTGCAATGATGGTGACCCCGTTGCAAAGCTGCTTGTGTGCTGAAGAAGCAGAGCACTAGCTTTCCCTGCTGCTCCTTCTCCCGTGTGAGCAGATGCCACTGTTCATTCTGTGCTGACTGTGTTGCTGCGCAGCAGAGAGCAGCCTCTGGACTGATTCCATTCAAATGCTTTTCCTGTATGAAAGTGAGCAGTGAAAGCAACGATGAATGCACCAATGTAAAAGGGATTGTGTGCTGAACAGGTCCAGCACCAGCTTTCAATCCTGGCTCTTCTGCTGTGGGAGCAGAGGCCAAACGTTCGTGCTGTACTAACTGTGCTGCTGGGCAGCTGAGAGACACCACCTGAGAATTTGGATTCAAATGGACTTTTAGGTATGAAACCGAGGAGAGACTGCAATGATGGTGACCCCGTTGCAAAGCTGCTTGTGTGCTGAAGAAGCAGAGCACTAGCTTTCCCTGCTGCTCCTTCTGCCGTGTGAGCAGATGCCACTGTTCATTCTGTGCTGTGTTGCTGCCAGCAGGGAGCAGGCTCTGGACGGATTCCATTCAAATGCTTTTCCTGTATGAGTGTTAGCAGTGAAAGCAACGATGGAGACACCAATGTAAAGGGGATTGTGTGCTGAACAGGTCCAGCACCAGCTTTCAATCCTGGCTCTTCTGCTGTGGGAGCAGAGGCCAAACGTTCGTGCTGTACTAACTGTGCTGCTGGGCAGCTGAGAGACACCACCTGAGAATTTGGATTCTAATGGACTTTTAGGTAGGAAACCGAGGAGAGACTGCAATGATGGTGACCCCGTTGCAAAGCTGCTTGTGTGCTGAAGAAGCAGAGCACTAGCTTTCCCTGCTGCTCCTTCTGCCGTGTGAGCAGATGCCACTGTTCATTCTGTGCTGACTGTGTTGCTGCACAGCAGAGAGCAGCCTCTGGACTGATTCCATTCAAATGCTTTTCCTGTATGAATGTGAGCAGTGAAAGCAACGATGGATGCACCAATGTAAAGGTGATTGTGTGCTGAACAGGTCCAGCACCAGCTTTCAATCCTGGCTCTTCTGCTGTGGGAGCAGAGGCCAAACGTTCGTGCTGTACTAACTGTGCTGCTGGGCAGCTGAGAGACACCACCTGAGAATTTGGATTCAAATGGACTTTTAGGTAGGAAACCGAGGAGAGACTGCAATGATGGTGACCCCGTTGCAAAGCTGCTTGTGTGCTGAAGAAGCAGAGCACTAGCTTTCCCTGCTGCTCCTTCTGCCGTGTGAGCAGATGCCACTCTTCATTCTGTGCTGACTGTGTTGCTGCGCAGCAGAGAGCAGCCTCTGGACTGATTCCATTCAAATGCTTTTCCTGTATGAGTGTTAGCAGTGAAAGCACCGATGGAGGCACCAATGTAAAGGGGATTGTGTGCTGAACAGGTCCAGCACCAGCTTTCAATCCTGGCTCTTCTGCTGTGGGAGCAGAGGCCAAACGTTCGTGCTGTACTAACTGTGCTGCTGGGCAGCTGAGCGACACCACCTGAGAATTCGGATTCAAATGGACTTTTAGGTATGAACCCGAGGAGAGACTGCAATGATGGTGACCCCGTTGCAAAGCTGCTTGTGTGCTGAAGAAGCAGAGCACTAGCTTTCCCTGCTGCTCCTTCTGCCGTGTGAGCAGATGCCACTGTTCATTCTGTGCTGACTGTGTTGCTGCGCAGCAGAGAGCAGCCTCTGGACTGATTCCATTCAAATGCTTTTCCTGTATGAATGTGAGCAGTGAAAGCAACGATGGAGGCACCAATGTAAAGGTGATTGTGTGCTGAACAGGTCCAGCACCAGCTTTCAATCCTGGCTCTTCTGCTGTGGGAGCAGAGGCCAAACGTTCGTGCTGTACTAACTGTGCTGCTGGGCAGCTGAGAGACACCACCTGAGAATTTGGATTCAAATGGACTTTTAGGTAGGAAACCGAGGAGAGACTGCAATGATGGTGACCCCGTTGCAAAGCTGCTTGTGTGCTGAAGAAGCAGAGCACTAGCTTTCCCTGCTGCTCCTTCTGCCGTGTGAGCAGATGCCACTGTTCATTCTGTGCTGACTGTGTTGCTGCGCAGCAGAGAGCAGCCTCTGGACTGATTCCATTCAAATGCTTTTCCTGTATGAAAGTGAGCAGTGAAAGCAACGATGAATGCACCAATGTAAAAGGGATTGTGTGCTGAACAGGTCCAGCACCAGCTTTCAATCCTGGCTCTTCTGCTGTGGGAGCAGAGGCCAAACGTTCGTGCTGTACTCACTGTGCTGCTGGGCAGCTGAGAGACACCACCTGAGAATTTGGATTCAAATGGACTTTTAGGTATGAAACCGAGGAGAGACTGCAATGATGGTGACCCCGTTGCAAATCTGCTTGTGTGCTGAAGAAGCAGAGCACTAGCTTTCCCTGCTGCTCTTTCTGCCGTGTGAGCAGATGCCACTGTTCATTCTGTGCTGTGTTGCTGCCAGCAGGGAGCAGGCTCTGGACGGATTCTATTCAAATGCTTTTCCTGTATGAGTGTTAGCAGTGAAAGCAACGATGGAGACACCAATGTAAAGGGGATTGTGTGCTGAACAGGTCCAGCACCAGCTTTCAATCCTGGCTCTTCTGCTGTGGGAGCAGAGGCCAAACGTTCGTGCTGTACTAACTGTGCTGCTGGGCAGCTGAGAGACACCACCTGAGAATTTGGATTCTAATGGACTTTTAGGTAGGAAACCGAGGAGAGACTGCAATGATGGTGACCCGTTGCAAAGCTGCTTGTGTGCTGAAGAAGCAGAGCACTAGCTTTCCCTGCTGCTCCTTCTGCCGTGTGAGCAGATGCCACTGTTCATTCTGGGCTGACTGTGTTGCTGCGCAGCAGAGAGCAGCCTCTGGACTGATTCTATTCAAATGCTTTTCCTGTATGAATGTGAGCAGTGAAAGCACCGATGGAGGCACCAATGTAAAGGTGATTGTGTGCTGAACAGGTCCAGCACCAGCTTTCAATCCTGGCTCTTCTGCTGTGGGAGCAGAGGCCAAACGTTCGTGCTGTACTAACTGTGCTGCTGGGCAGCTGAGAGACACCACCTGAGAATTTGGATTCAAATGGACTTTTAGGTATGAAACCGAGGAGAGACTGCAATGATGGTGACCCCGTTGCAAAACTGCTTGTGTGCTGAAGAAGCAGAGCACTAGCTTTCCCTGCTGCTCCTTCTGCCGTGTGAGCAGATGCCACTGTTCATTCTGTGCTGTGTTGCTGCCAGCAGGGAGCAGGCTCTGGACGGATTCTATTCAAATGCTTTTCCTGTATGAGTGTTAGCAGTGAAAGCACCGATGGAGGCACCAATGTAAAGGGGATTGTGTGCTGAACAGGTCCAGCACCAGCTTTCAATCCTGGCTCTTCTGCTGTGGGAGCAGAGGCCAAACGTTCGTGCTGTACTAACTGTGCTGCTGGGCAGCTGAGAGACACCACCTGAGAATTTGGATTCAAATGGACTTTTAGGTATGAAACCGAGGAGAGACTGCAATGATGGTGACCCCGTTGCAAAGCTGCTTGTGTGCTGAAGAAGCAGAGCACTAGCTTTCCCTGCTGCTCCTTCTCCCGTGTGAGCAGATGCCACTGTTCATTCTGTGCTGACTGTGTTGCTGCGCAGCAGAGAGCAGCCTCTGGACTGATTCCATTCAAATGCTTTTCCTGTATGAAAGTGAGCAGTGAAAGCAACGATGAATGCACCAATGTAAAAGGGATTGTGTGCTGAACAGGTCCAGCACCAGCTTTCAATCCTGGCTCTTCTGCTGTGGGAGCAGAGGCCAAACGTTCGTGCTGTACTAACTGTGCTGCTGGGCAGCTGAGAGACACCACCTGAGAATTTGGATTCAAATGGACTTTTAGGTAGGAAACCGAGGAGAGACTGCAATGATGGTGACCCCGTTGCAAAGCTGCTTGTGTGCTGAAGAAGCAGAGCACTAGCTTTCCCTGCTGCTCCTTCTGCCGTGTGAGCAGATGCCACTCTTCATTCTGTGCTGACTGTGTTGCTGCGCAGCAGAGAGCAGCCTCTGGACTGATTCCATTCAAATGCTTTTCCTGTATGAATGTGAGCAGTGAAAGCAACGATGGAGACACCAATGTAAAGGGGATTGTGTGCTGAACAGGTCCAGCACCAGCTTTCAATTATGGCTCTTCTGCTGTGGGAGCAGAGGCCAAACGTTCGTGCTGTACTAACTGTGCTGCTGGGCAGCTGAGCGACACCACCTGAGAATTCGGATTCAAATGGACTTTTAGGTAGGAAACCGAGGAGAGACTGCAATGATGGTGACCCCGTTGCAAAGCTGCTTGTGTGCTGAAGAAGCAGAGCACTAGCTTTCCCTGCTGCTCCTTCTGCCGTGTGAGCAGATGCCACTGTTCATTCTGTGCTGACTGTGTTGCTGCGCAGCAGAGAGCAGCCTCTGGACTGATTCCATTCAAATGCTTTTCCTGTATGAATGTGAGCAGTGAAAGCAACGATGGAGGCACCAATGTAAAGGTGATTGTGTGCTGAACAGGTCCAGCACAAGCTTTCAATCCTGGCTCTTCTGCTGTGGGAGCAGAGGCCAAACGTTCGTGCTGTACTAACTGTGCTGCTGGGCAGCTGAGAGACACCACCTGAGAATTTGGATTCAAATGGACTTTTAGGTATGAAACCGAGGAGTGACTGCAATGATGGTGACCCCGTTGCAAAGCTGCTTGTGTGCTGAAGAAGCAGAGCACTATCTTTCCCTGCTGCTCCTTCTCCCGTGTGAGCAGATGCCACTGTTCATTCTGTGCTGACTGTGTTGCTGCGCAGCAGAGAGCAGCCTCTGGACTGATTCCATTCAAATGCTTTTCCTGTATGAAAGTGAGCAGTGAAAGCAACGATGAATGCACCAATGTAAAAGGGATTGTGTGCTGAACAGGTCCAGCACCAGCTTTCAATCCTGGCTCTTCTGCTGTGGGAGCAGAGGCCAAACGTTCGTGCTGTACTAACTGTGCTGCTGGGCAGCTGAGAGACACCACCTGAGAATTTGGATTCAAATGGACTTTTAGGTATGAAACCGAGGAGAGACTGCAATGATGGTGACCCCGTTGCAAAGCTGCTTGTGTGCTGAAGAAGCAGAGCACTAGCTTTCCCTGCTGCTCCTTCTGCCGTGTGAGCAGATGCCACTGTTCATTCTGTGCTGTGTTGCTGCCAGCAGGGAGCAGGCTCTGGACGGATTCCATTCAAATGCTTTTCCTGTATGAGTGTTAGCAGTGAAAGCAACGATGGAGACACCAATGTAAAGGGGATTGTGTGCTGAACAGGTCCAGCACCAGCTTTCAATCCTGGCTCTTCTGCTGTGGGAGCAGAGGCCAAACGTTCGTGCTGTACTAACTGTGCTGCTGGGCAGCTGAGAGACACCACCTGAGAATTTGGATTCTAATGGACTTTTAGGTAGGAAACCGAGGAGAGACTGCAATGATGGTGACCCCGTTGCAAAGCTGCTTGTGTGCTGAAGAAGCAGAGCACTAGCTTTCCCTGCTGCTCCTTCTGCCGTGTGAGCAGATGCCACTGTTCATTCTGTGCTGACTGTGTTGCTGCGCAGCAGAGAGCAGCCTCTGGACTGATTCCATTCAAATGCTTTTCCTGTATGAATGTGAGCAGTGAAAGCACCGATGGAGGCACCAATGTAAAGGGGATTGTGTGCTGAACAGGTCCAGCACCAGCTTTCAATCCTGGCTCTTCTGCTGTGGGAGCAGAGGCCAAACGTTCGTGCTGTACTAACTGTGCTGCTGGGCAGCTGAGCGACACCACCTGAGAATTCGGATTCAAATGGACTTTTAGGTATGAACCCGAGGAGAGACTGCAATGATGGTGACCCCGTTGCAAAGCTGCTTGTGTGCTGAAGAAGCAGAGCACTAGCTTTCCCTGCTGCTCCTTCTGCCGTGTGAGCAGATGCCACTGTTCATTCTGTGCTGACTGTGTTGCTGCGCAGCAGAGAGCAGCCTCTGGACTGATTCCATTCAAATGCTTTTCCTGTATGAATGTGAGCAGTGAAAGCAACGATGGAGGCACCAATGTAAAGGTGATTGTGTGCTGAACAGGTCCAGCACCAGCTTTCAATCCTGGCTCTTCTGCTGTGGGAGCAGAGGCCAAACGTTCGTGCTGTACTAACTGTGCTGCTGGGCAGCTGAGAGACACCACCTGAGAATTTGGATTCAAATGGACTTTTAGGTAGGAAACCGAGGAGAGACTGCAATGATGGTGACCCCGTTGCAAAACTGCTTGTGTGCTGAAGAAGCAGAGCACTAGCTTTCCCTGCTGCTCCTTCTGCCGTGTGAGCAGATGCCACTGTTCATTCTGTGCTGTGTTGCTGCCAGCAGGGAGCAGGCTCTGGACGGATTCTATTCAAATGCTTTTCCTGTATGAGTGTTAGCAGTGAAAGCAACGATGGAGACACCAATGTAAAGGGGATTGTGTGCTGAACAGGTCCAGCACCAGCTTTCAATCCTGGCTCTTCTGCTGTGGGAGCAGAGGCCAAACGTTCGTGCTGTACTAACTGTGCTGCTGGGCAGCTGAGAGACTCCACCTGAGAATTTGGATTCTAATGGACTTTTAGGTAGGAAACCGAGGAGAGACTGCAATGATGGTGACCCCGTTGCAAAGCTGCTTGTGTGCTGAAGAAGCTGAGCACTAGCTTTCCCTGCTGCTCCTTCTGCCGTGTGAGCAGATGCCGCTGTTCATTCTGTGCTGACTGTGTTGCTGCGCAGCAGAGAGCAGCCTCTGGACTGATTCCATTCAAATGCTTTTCCTGTATGAATGTGAGCAGTGAAAGCAACGATGGAGGCACCAATGTAAAGGGGATTGTGTGCTGAACAGGTCCAGCACCAGCTTTCAATCCTGGCTCTTCTGCTGTGGGAGCAGAGGCCAAACGTTCGTGCTGTACTAACTGTGCTGCTGGGCAGCTGAGAGACACCACCTGAGAATTCGGATTCAAATGGACTTTTAGGTAGGAAACCGAGGAGAGACTGCAATGATGGTGACCCCGTTGCAAAGCTGCTTGTGTGCTGAAGAAGCAGAGCACTAGCTTTCCCTGCTGCTCCTTCTCCCGTGTGAGCAGATGCCACTGTTCATTCTGTGCTGACTGTGTTGCTGCGCAGCAGAGAGCAGCCTCTGGACTGATTCCATTCAAATGCTTTTCCTGTATGAAAGTGAGCAGTGAAAGCAACGATGAATGCACCAATGTAAAAGGGATTGTGTGCTGAACAGGTCCAGCACCAGCTTTCAATCCTGGCTCTTCTGCTGTGGGAGCAGAGGCCAAACGTTCGTGCTGTACTAACTGTGCTTCTGGGCAGCTGAGAGACACCACCTGATAATTTGGATTCAAATGGACTTTTAGGTATGAAACCGAGGAGAGACTGCAATGATGGTGACCCCGTTGCAAAGCTGCTTGTGTGCTGAAGAAGCAGAGCACTAGCTTTCCCTGCTGCTCCTTCTGCCGTGTGAGCAGATGCCACTCTTCATTCTGTGCTGACTGTGTTGCTGCGCAGCAGAGAGCAGCCTCTGGACTGATTCCATTCAAATGTTTTTCCTGTATGAATGTGAGCAGTGAAAGCAACGATGGAGGCTCCAATGTAAAGGTGATTGTGTGCTGAACAGGTCCAGCACCAGCTTTCAATCCTGGCTCTTCTGCTGTGGGAGCAGAGGCCAAACGTTCGTGCTGTACTAACTGTGCTGCTGGGCAGCTGAGAGACACCACCTGAGAATTTGGATTCAAATGGACTTTTAGGTATGAAACCGAGGAGAGACTGCAATGATGGTGACCCCGTTGCAAAGCTGCTTGTGTGCTGAAGAAGCAGAGCACTAGCTTTCCCTGCTGCTCCTTCTGCCGTGTGAGCAGATGCCACTGTTCATTCTGTGCTGTGTTGCTGCCAGCAGGGAGCAGGCTCTGGACGGATTCTATTCAAATGCTTTTCCTGTATGAGTGTTAGCAGTGAAAGCACCGATGGAGGCACCAATGTAAAGGGGATTGTGTGCTGAACAGGTCCAGCACCAGCTTTCAATCCTGGCTCTTCTGCTGTGGGAGCAGAGGCCAAACGTTCGTGCTGTACTAACTGTGCTGCTGGGCAGCTGAGAGACACCACCTGAGAATTTGGATTCAAATGGACTTTTAGGTATGAAGCCGAGGAGAGACTGCAATGATGGTGACCCCGTTGCAAAGCTGCTTGTGTGCTGAAGAAGCAGAGCACTAGCTTTCCCTGCTGCTCCTTCTGCCGTGTGAGCAGATGCCACTGTTCATTCTGTGCTGACTGTGTTGCTGCGCAGCAGAGAGCAGCCTCTGGACTGATTCCATTCAAATGCTTTTCCTGTATGAATGTGAGCAGTGAAAGCAACGATGGAGGCACCAATGTAAAGGTGATTGTGTGCTGAACAGGTCCAGCAGCAGCTTTCAATCCTGGCTCTTCTGCTGTGGGAGCAGAGGCCAAACGTTCGTGCTGTACTAACTGTGCTGCTGGGCAGCTGAGAGACACCACCTGAGAATTCGGATTCAAATGGACTTTTAGGTAGGAAACCGAGGAGAGACTGCAATGATGGTGACCCCGTTGCAAAGCTGCTTGTGTGCTGAAGAAGCAGAGCACTAGCTTTCCCTGCTGCTCCTTCTCCCGTGTGAGCAGATGCCACTGTTCATTCTGTGCTGACTGTGTTGCTGCGCAGCAGAGAGCAGCCTCTGGACTGATTCCATTTAAATGCTTTTCCTGTATGAAAGTGAGCAGTGAAAGCAACGATGAATGCACCAATGTAAAAGGGATTGTGTGCTGAACAGGTCCAGCACCAGCTTTCAATCCTGGCTCTTCTGCTGTGGGAGCAGAGGCCAAACGTTCGTGCTGTACTAACTGTGCTGCTGGGCAGCTGAGAGACACCACCTGAGAATTTGGATTCAAATGGACTTTTAGGTATGAAACCGAGGAGAGACTGCAATGATGGTGACCCCGTTGCAAAGCTGCTTGTGTGCTGAAGAAGCAGAGCACTAGCTTTCCCTGCTGCTCCTTCTGCCGTGTGAGCAGATGCCACTGTTCATTCTGTGCTGTGTTGCTGCCAGCAGGGAGCAGGCTCTGGACGGATTCCATTCAAATGCTTTTCCTGTATGAGTGTTAGCAGTGAAAGCAACGATGGAGACACCAATGTAAAGGGGATTGTGTGCTGAACAGGTCCAGCACCAGCTTTCAATCCTGGCTCTTCTGCTGTGGGAGCAGAGGCCAAACGTTCGTGCTGTACTAACTGTGCTGCTGGGCAGCTGAGAGACACCACCTGAGAATTTGGATTCTAATGGACTTTTAGGTAGGAAACCGAGGAGAGACTGCAATGATGGTGACCCCGTTGCAAAGCTGCTTGTGTGCTGAAGAAGCAGAGCACTAGCTTTCCCTGCTGCTCCTTCTGCCGTGTGAGCAGATGCCACTGTTCATTCTGTGCTGACTGTGTTGCTGCACAGCAGAGAGCAGCCTCTGGACTGATTCCATTCAAATGCTTTTCCTGTATGAATGTGAGCAGTGAAAGCAACGATGGATGCACCAATGTAAAGGTGATTGTGTGCTGAACAGGTCCAGCACCAGCTTTCAATCCTGGCTCTTCTGCTGTGGGAGCAGAGGCCAAACGTTCGTGCTGTACTAACTGTGCTGCTGGGCAGCTGAGAGACACCACCTGAGAATTTGGATTCAAATGGACTTTTAGGTAGGAAACCGAGGAGAGACTGCAATGATGGTGACCCCGTTGCAAAGCTGCTTGTGTGCTGAAGAAGCAGAGCACTAGCTTTCCCTGCTGCTCCTTCTGCCGTGTGAGCAGATGCCACTCTTCATTCTGTGCTGACTGTGTTGCTGCGCAGCAGAGAGCAGCCTCTGGACTGATTCCATTCAAATGCTTTTCCTGTATGAGTGTTAGCAGTGAAAGCACCGATGGAGGCACCAATGTAAAGGGGATTGTGTGCTGAACAGGTCCAGCACCAGCTTTCAATCCTGGCTCTTCTGCTGTGGGAGCAGAGGCCAAACGTTCGAGCTGTACTAACTGTGCTGCTGGGCAGCTGAGCGACACCACCTGAGAATTCGGATTCAAATGGACTTTTAGGTATGAACCCGAGGAGAGACTGCAATGATGGTGACCCCGTTGCAAAGCTGCTTGTGTGCTGAAGAAGCAGAGCACTAGCTTTCCCTGCTGCTCCTTCTGCCGTGTGAGCAGATGCCACTCTTCATTCTGTGCTGACTGTGTTGCTGCGCAGCAGAGAGCAGCCTCTGGACTGATTCCATTCAAATGCTTTTCCTGTATGAATGTGAGCAGTGAAAGCAACGATGGAGGCACCAATGTAAAGGTGATTGTGTGCTGAACAGGTCCAGCACCAGCTTTCAATCCTGGCTCTTCTGCTGTGGGAGCAGAGGCCAAACGTTCGTGCTGTACTAACTGTGCTGCTGGGCAGCTGAGAGACACCACCTGAGAATTTGGATTCAAATGGACTTTTAGGTAGGAAACCGAGGAGAGACTGCAATGATGGTGACCCCGTTGCAAAGCTGCTTGTGTGCTGAAGAAGCAGAGCACTAGCTTTCCCTGCTGCTCCTTCTGCCGTGTGAGCAGATGCCACTGTTCATTCTGTGCTGACTGTGTTGCTGCGCAGCAGAGAGCAGCCTCTGGACTGATTCCATTTAAATGCTTTTCCTGTATGAAAGTGAGCAGTGAAAGCAACGATGAATGCACCAATGTAAAAGGGATTGTGTGCTGAACAGGTCCAGCACCAGCTTTCAATCCTGGCTCTTCTGCTGTGGGAGCAGAGGCCAAACGTTCGTGCTGTACTAACTGTGCTGCTGGGCAGCTGAGAGACACCACCTGAGAATTTGGATTCAAATGGACTTTTAGGTAGGAAACCGAGGAGAGACTGCAATGATGGTGACCCAGTTGCAAAGCTGCTTGTGTGCTGAAGAAGCAGAGCACTAGCTTTCCCTGCTGCTCCTTCTGCCGTGTGAGCAGATGCCACTCTTCATTCTGTGCTGACTGTGTTGCTGCGCAGCAGAGAGCAGCCTCTGTACTGATTCCATTAAATGCTTTTCCTGTATGAAAGTGAGCAGTGAAAGCAACGATGAATGCACCAATGTAAAAGGGATTGTGTGCTGAACAGGTCCAGCACCAGCTTTCAATCCTGGCTCTTCTGCTGTGGGAGCAGAGGCCAAACGTTCGTGCTGTACTAACTGTGCTGCTGGGCAGCTGAGAGACACCACCTGAGAATTTGGATTCAAATGGACTTTTAGGTATGAAACCGAGGAGAGACTGCAATGATGGTGACCCCGTTGCAAAGCTGCTTGTGTGCTGAAGAAGCAGAGCACTAGCTTTCCCTGCTGCTCCTTCTGCCGTGTGAGCAGATGCCACTGTTCATTCTGTGCTGTGTTGCTGCCAGCAGGGAGCAGGCTCTGGACTGATTCTATTCAAATGCTTTTCCTGTATGAGTGTTAGCAGTGAAAGCAACGATGGAGACACCAATGTAAAGGGGATTGTGTGCTGAACAGGTCCAGCACCAGCTTTCAATCCTGGCTCTTCTGCTGTGGGAGCAGAGGCCAAACGTTCGTGCTGTACTAACTGTGCTGCTGGGCAGCTGAGCGACACCACCTGAGAATTCGGATTCAAATGGACTTTTAGGTATGAAACCGAGGAGAGACTGCAATGATGGTGACCCCGTTGCAAAGCTGCTTGTGTGCTGAAGAAGCAGAGCACTAGCTTTCCCTGCTGCTCCTTCTGCCGTGTGAGCAGATGCCACTGTTCATTCTGTGCTGACTGTGTTGCTGCGCAGCAGAGAGCAGCCTCTGGACTGATTCCATTCAAATGCTTTTCCTGTATGAATGTGAGCAGTGAAAGCAACGATGGAGGCACCAATGTAAAGGTGATTGTGTGCTGAACAGGTCCAGCACCAGCTTTCAATCCTGGCTCTTCTGCTGTGGGAGCAGAGGCCAAACGTTCGTGCTGTACTAACTGTGCTGCTGGGCAGCTGAGAGACACCACCTGAGAATTTGGATTCAAATGGACTTTTAGGTATGAACCCGAGGAGAGACTGCAATGATGGTGACCCCGTTGCAAAGCTGCTTGTGTGCTGAAGAAGCTGAGCACTAGCTTTCCCTGCTGCTCCTTCTGCCGTGTGAGCAGATGCCACTCTTCATTCTGTGCTGACTGTGTTGCTGCGCAGCAGAGAGCAGCCTCTGTACTGATTCCATTAAATGCTTTTCCTGTATGAAAGTGAGCAGTGAAAGCAACGATGAATGCACCAATGTAAAAGGGATTGTGTGCTGAACAGGTCCAGCACCAGCTTTCAATCCTGGCTCTTCTGCTGTGGGAGCAGAGGCCAAACGTTCGTGCTGTACTCACTGTGCTGCTGGGCAGCTGAGAGACACCACCTGAGAATTTGGATTCAAATGGACTTTTAGGTATGAAACCGAGGAGAGACTGCAATGATGGTGACCCCGTTACAAAGCTGCTTGTGTGCTGAAGAAGCAGAGCACTAGCTTTCCCTGCTGCTCTTTCTGCCGTGTGAGCAGATGCCACTGTTCATTCTGTGCTGTGTTGCTGCCAGCAGGGAGCAGGCTCTGGACGGATTCTATTCAAATGCTTTTCCTGTATGAGTGTTAGCAGTGAAAGCAACGATGGAGACACCAATGTAAAGGGGATTGTGTGCTGAACAGGTCCAGCACCAGCTTTCAATCCTGGCTCTTCTGCTGTGGGAGCAGAGGCCAAACGTTCGTGCTGTACTAACTGTGCTGCTGGGCAGCTGAGAGACACCACCTGAGAATTTGGATTCTAATGGACTTTTAGGTATGAACCCGAGGAGAGACTGCAATGATGGTGACCCCGTTGCAAAGCTGCTTGTGTGCTGAAGAAGCAGAGCACTAGCTTTCCCTGCTGCTCCTTCTGCCGTGTGAGCAGATGCCACTGTTCATTCTGTGCTGACTGTGTTGCTGCACAGCAGAGAGCAGCCTCTGGACTGATTCCATTCAAATGCTTTTCCTGTATGAATGTGAGCAGTGAAAGCAACGATGGAGGCACCAATGTAAAGGTGATTGTGTGCTGAACAGGTCCAGCACCAGCTTTCAATCCTGGCTCTTCTGCTGTGGGAGCAGAGGCCAAACGTTCGTGCTGTACTAACTGTGCTGCTGGGCAGCTGAGAGACACCACCTGAGAATTTGGATTCAAATGGACTTTTAGGTATGAACCCGAGGAGAGACTGCAATGATGGTGACCCCGTTGCAAAGCTGCTTGTGTGCTGAAGAAGCAGAGCACTAGCTTTCCCTGCTGCTCCTTCTGCCGTGTGAGCAGATGCCACTCTTCATTCTGTGCTGACTGTGTTGCTGCGCAGCAGAGAGCAGCCTCTGGACTGATTCCATTCAAATGCTTTTCCTGTATGAGTGTTAGCAGTGAAAGCACCGATGGAGGCACCAATGTAAAGGGGATTGTGTGCTGAACAGGTCCAGCACCAGCTTTCAATCCTGGCTCTTCTGCTGTGGGAGCAGAGGCCAAACGTTCGTGCTGTACTAACTGTGCTGCTGGGCAGCTGAGCGACACCACCTGAGAATTCGGATTCAAATGGACTTTTAGGTATGAAGCCGAGGAGAGACTGCAATGATGGTGACCCCGTTGCAAAGCTGCTTGTGTGCTGAAGAAGCAGAGCACTAGCTTTCCCTGCTGCTCCTTCTGCCGTGTGAGCAGATGCCACTGTTCATTCTGTGCTGACTGTGTTGCTGCGCAGCAGAGAGCAGCCTCTGGACTGATTCCATTCAAATGCTTTTCCTGTATGAATGTGAGCAGTGAAAGCAACGATGGAGGCACCAATGTAAAGGTGATTGTGTGCTGAACAGGTCCAGCACCAGCTTTCAATCCTGGCTCTTCTGCTGTGGGAGCAGAGGCCAAACGTTCGTGCTGTACTAACTGTGCTGCTGGGCAGCTGAGAGACACCACCTGAGAATTTGGATTCAAATGGACTTTTAGGTAGGAAACCGAGGAGAGACTGCAATGATGGTGACCCCGTTGCAAAGCTGCTTGTGTGCTGAAGAAGCAGAGCACTAGCTTTCCCTGCTGCTCCTTCTGCCGTGTGAGCAGATGCCACTGTTCATTCTGTGCTGACTGTGTTGCTGCGCAGCAGAGAGCAGCCTCTGGACTGATTCCATTCAAATGCTTTTCCTGTATGAAAGTGAGCAGTGAAAGCAACGATGAATGCACCAATGTAAAAGGGATTGTGTGCTGAACAGGTCCATCACCAGCTTTCAATCCTGGCTCTTCTGCTGTGGGAGCAGAGGCCAAACGTTCGTGCTGTACTAACTGTGCTGCTGGGCAGCTGAGAGACACCACCTGAGAATTTGGATTCAAATGGACTTTTAGGTATGAAACCGAGGAGAGACTGCAATGATGGTGACCCCGTTGCAAAGCTGCTTGTGTGCTGAAGAAGCAGAGCACTAGCTTTCCCTGCTGCTCCTTCTGCCGTGTGAGCAGATGCCACTGTTCATTCTGTGCTGTGTTGCTGCCAGCAGGGAGCAGGCTCTGGACGGATTCTATTCAAATGCTTTTCCTGTATGAGTGTTAGCAGTGAAAGCAACGATGGAGACACCAATGTAAAGGGGATTGTGTGCTGAACAGGTCCAGCACCAGCTTTCAATCCTGGCTCTTCTGCTGTGGGAGCAGAGGCCAAACGTTCGTGCTGTACTAACTGTGCTGCTGGGCAGCTGAGAGACACCACCTGAGAATTTGGATTCTAATGGACTTTTAGGTATGAACCCGAGGAGAGACTGCAATGATGGTGACCCCGTTGCAAAGCTGCTTGTGTGCTGAAGAAGCAGAGCACTAGCTTTCCCTGCTGCTCCTTCTGCCGTGTGAGCAGATGCCACTGTTCATTCTGTGCTGACTGTGTTGCTGCACAGCAGAGAGCAGCCTCTGGACTGATTCCATTCAAATGCTTTTCCTGTATGAATGTGAGCAGTGAAAGCAACGATGGAGGCACCAATGTAAAGGTGATTGTGTGCTGAACAGGTCCAGCACCAGCTTTCAATCCTGGCTCTTCTGCTGTGGGAGCAGAGGCCAAACGTTCGTGCTGTACTAACTGTGCTGCTGGGCAGCTGAGAGACACCACCTGAGAATTTGGATTCAAATGGACTTTTAGGTATGAACCCGAGGAGAGACTGCAATGATGGTGACCCCGTTGCAAAGCTGCTTGTGTGCTGAAGAAGCAGAGCACTAGCTTTCCCTGCTGCTCCTTCTGCCGTGTGAGCAGATGCCACTCTTCATTCTGTGCTGACTGTGTTGCTGCGCAGCAGAGAGCAGCCTCTGGACTGATTCCATTCAAATGCTTTTCCTGTATGAGTGTTAGCAGTGAAAGCACCGATGGAGGCACCAATGTAAAGGGGATTGTGTGCTGAACAGGTCCAGCACCAGCTTTCAATCCTGGCTCTTCTGCTGTGGGAGCAGAGGCCAAACGTTCGTGCTGTACTAACTGTGCTGCTGGGCAGCTGAGCGACACCACCTGAGAATTCGGATTCAAATGGACTTTTAGGTATGAAGCCGAGGAGAGACTGCAATGATGGTGACCCCGTTGCAAAGCTGCTTGTGTGCTGAAGAAGCAGAGCACTAGCTTTCCCTGCTGCTCCTTCTGCCGTGTGAGCAGATGCCACTGTTCATTCTGTGCTGACTGTGTTGCTGCGCAGCAGAGAGCAGCCTCTGGACTGATTCCATTCAAATGCTTTTCCTGTATGAATGTGAGCAGTGAAAGCAACGATGGAGGCACCAATGTAAAGGTGATTGTGTGCTGAACAGGTCCAGCACCAGCTTTCAATCCTGGCTCTTCTGCTGTGGGAGCAGAGGCCAAACGTTCGTGCTGTACTAACTGTGCTGCTGGGCAGCTGAGAGACACCACCTGAGAATTTGGATTCAAATGGACTTTTAGGTAGGAAACCGAGGAGAGACTGCAATGATGGTGACCCCGTTGCAAAGCTGCTTGTGTGCTGAAGAAGCAGAGCACTAGCTTTCCCTGCTGCTCCTTCTGCCGTGTGAGCAGATGCCACTGTTCATTCTGTGCTGACTGTGTTGCTGCGCAGCAGAGAGCAGCCTCTGGACTGATTCCATTCAAATGCTTTTCCTGTATGAAAGTGAGCAGTGAAAGCAACGATGAATGCACCAATGTAAAAGGGATTGTGTGCTGAACAGGTCCAGCACCAGCTTTCAATCCTGGCTCTTCTGCTGTGGGAGCAGAGGCCAAACGTTCGTGCTGTACTCACTGTGCTGCTGGGCAGCTGAGAGACACCACCTGAGAATTTGGATTCAAATGGACTTTTAGGTATGAACCCGAGGAGAGACTGCAATGATGGTGACCCCGTTGCAAAGCTGCTTGTGTGCTGAAGAAGCAGAGCACTAGCTTTCCCTGCTGCTCCTTCTGCCGTGTGAGCAGATGCCACTGTTCATTCTGTGCTGACTGTGTTGCTGCGCAGCAGAGAGCAGCCTCTGGACTGATTCCATTCAAATGCTTTTCCTGTATGAATGTGAGCAGTGAAAGCAACGATGGAGACACCAATGTAAAGGGGATTGTGTGCTGAACAGGTCCAGCACCAGCTTTCAATTATGGCTCTTCTGCTGTGGGAGCAGAGGCCAAACGTTCGTGCTGTACTAACTGTGCTGCTGGGCAGCTGAGCGACACCACCTGAGAATTCGGATTCAAATGGACTTTTAGGTAGGAAACCGAGGAGAGACTGCAATGATGGTGACCCCGTTGCAAAGCTGCTTGTGTGCTGAAGAAGCAGAGCACTAGCTTTCCCTGCTGCTCCTTCTGCCGTGTGAGCAGATGCCACTGTTCATTCTGTGCTGACTGTGTTGCTGCGCAGCAGAGAGCAGCCTCTGGACTGATTCCATTCAAATGCTTTTCCTGTATGAATGTGAGCAGTGAAAGCAACGATGGAGGCACCAATGTAAAGGTGATTGTGTGCTGAACAGGTCCAGCACCAGCTTTCAATCCTGGCTCTTCTGCTGTGGGAGCAGAGGCCAAACGTTCGTGCTGTACTAACTGTGCTGCTGGGCAGCTGAGAGACACCACCTGAGAATTTGGATTCAAATGGACTTTTAGGTAGGAAACCGAGGAGAGACTGCAATGATGGTGACCCCGTTGCAAAGCTGCTTGTGTGCTGAAGAAGCAGAGCACTAGCTTTCCCTGCTGCTCCTTCTGCCGTGTGAGCAGATGCCACTGTTCATTCTGTGCTGACTGTGTTGCTGCGCAGCAGAGAGCAGCCTCTGGACTGATTCCATTCAAATGCTTTTCCTGTATGAAAGTGAGCAGTGAAAGCAACGATGAATGCACCAATGTAAAAGGGATTGTGTGCTGAACAGGTCCATCACCAGCTTTCAATCCTGGCTCTTCTGCTGTGGGAGCAGAGGCCAAACGTTCGTGCTGTACTAACTGTGCTGCTGGGCAGCTGAGAGACACCACCTGAGAATTTGGATTCAAATGGACTTTTAGGTATGAAACCGAGGAGAGACTGCAATGATGGTGACCCCGTTGCAAAGCTGCTTGTGTGCTGAAGAAGCAGAGCACTAGCTTTCCCTGCTGCTCCTTCTGCCGTGTGAGCAGATGCCACTGTTCATTCTGTGCTGTGTTGCTGCCAGCAGGGAGCAGGCTCTGGACGGATTCTATTCAAATGCTTTTCCTGTATGAGTGTTAGCAGTGAAAGCAACGATGGAGACACCAATGTAAAGGGGATTGTGTGCTGAACAGGTCCAGCACCAGCTTTCAATCCTGGCTCTTCTGCTGTGGGAGCAGAGGCCAAACGTTCGTGCTGTACTAACTGTGCTGCTGGGCAGCTGAGAGACACCACCTGAGAATTTGGATTCTAATGGACTTTTAGGTATGAACCCGAGGAGAGACTGCAATGATGGTGACCCCGTTGCAAAGCTGCTTGTGTGCTGAAGAAGCAGAGCACTAGCTTTCCCTGCTGCTCCTTCTGCCGTGTGAGCAGATGCCACTGTTCATTCTGTGCTGACTGTGTTGCTGCACAGCAGAGAGCAGCCTCTGGACTGATTCCATTCAAATGCTTTTCCTGTATGAATGTGAGCAGTGAAAGCAACGATGGAGGCACCAATGTAAAGGTGATTGTGTGCTGAACAGGTCCAGCACCAGCTTTCAATCCTGGCTCTTCTGCTGTGGGAGCAGAGGCCAAACGTTCGTGCTGTACTAACTGTGCTGCTGGGCAGCTGAGAGACACCACCTGAGAATTTGGATTCAAATGGACTTTTAGGTATGAACCCGAGGAGAGACTGCAATGATGGTGACCCCGTTGCAAAGCTGCTTGTGTGCTGAAGAAGCAGAGCACTAGCTTTCCCTGCTGCTCCTTCTGCCGTGTGAGCAGATGCCACTCTTCATTCTGTGCTGACTGTGTTGCTGCGCAGCAGAGAGCAGCCTCTGGACTGATTCCATTCAAATGCTTTTCCTGTATGAGTGTTAGCAGTGAAAGCACCGATGGAGGCACCAATGTAAAGGGGATTGTGTGCTGAACAGGTCCAGCACCAGCTTTCAATCCTGGCTCTTCTGCTGTGGGAGCAGAGGCCAAACGTTCGTGCTGTACTAACTGTGCTGCTGGGCAGCTGAGCGACACCACCTGAGAATTCGGATTCAAATGGACTTTTAGGTATGAAGCCGAGGAGAGACTGCAATGATGGTGACCCCGTTGCAAAGCTGCTTGTGTGCTGAAGAAGCAGAGCACTAGCTTTCCCTGCTGCTCCTTCTGCCGTGTGAGCAGATGCCACTGTTCATTCTGTGCTGACTGTGTTGCTGCGCAGCAGAGAGCAGCCTCTGGACTGATTCCATTCAAATGCTTTTCCTGTATGAATGTGAGCAGTGAAAGCAACGATGGAGGCACCAATGTAAAGGTGATTGTGTGCTGAACAGGTCCAGCACCAGCTTTCAATCCTGGCTCTTCTGCTGTGGGAGCAGAGGCCAAACGTTCGTGCTGTACTAACTGTGCTGCTGGGCAGCTGAGAGACACCACCTGAGAATTTGGATTCAAATGGACTTTTAGGTAGGAAACCGAGGAGAGACTGCAATGATGGTGACCCCGTTGCAAAGCTGCTTGTGTGCTGAAGAAGCAGAGCACTAGCTTTCCCTGCTGCTCCTTCTGCCGTGTGAGCAGATGCCACTGTTCATTCTGTGCTGACTGTGTTGCTGCGCAGCAGAGAGCAGCCTCTGGACTGATTCCATTCAAATGCTTTTCCTGTATGAAAGTGAGCAGTGAAAGCAACGATGAATGCACCAATGTAAAAGGGATTGTGTGCTGAACAGGTCCAGCACCAGCTTTCAATCCTGGCTCTTCTGCTGTGGGAGCAGAGGCCAAACGTTCGTGCTGTACTCACTGTGCTGCTGGGCAGCTGAGAGACACCACCTGAGAATTTGGATTCAAATGGACTTTTAGGTATGAACCCGAGGAGAGACTGCAATGATGGTGACCCCGTTGCAAAGCTGCTTGTGTGCTGAAGAAGCAGAGCACTAGCTTTCCCTGCTGCTCCTTCTGCCGTGTGAGCAGATGCCACTGTTCATTCTGTGCTGACTGTGTTGCTGCGCAGCAGAGAGCAGCCTCTGGACTGATTCCATTCAAATGCTTTTCCTGTATGAATGTGAGCAGTGAAAGCAACGATGGAGACACCAATGTAAAGGGGATTGTGTGCTGAACAGGTCCAGCACCAGCTTTCAATTATGGCTCTTCTGCTGTGGGAGCAGAGGCCAAACGTTCGTGCTGTACTAACTGTGCTGCTGGGCAGCTGAGCGACACCACCTGAGAATTCGGATTCAAATGGACTTTTAGGTAGGAAACCGAGGAGAGACTGCAATGATGGTGACCCCGTTGCAAAGCTGCTTGTGTGCTGAAGAAGCAGAGCACTAGCTTTCCCTGCTGCTCCTTCTGCCGTGTGAGCAGATGCCACTGTTCATTCTGTGCTGACTGTGTTGCTGCGCAGCAGAGAGCAGCCTCTGGACTGATTCCATTCAAATGCTTTTCCTGTATGAATGTGAGCAGTGAAAGCAACGATGGAGGCACCAATGTAAAGGTGATTGTGTGCTGAACAGGTCCAGCACAAGCTTTCAATCCTGGCTCTTCTGCTGTGGGAGCAGAGGCCAAACGTTCGTGCTGTACTAACTGTGCTGCTGGGCAGCTGAGAGACACCACCTGAGAATTTGGATTCAAATGGACTTTTAGGTATGAAACCGAGGAGTGACTGCAATGATGGTGACCCCGTTGCAAAGCTGCTTGTGTGCTGAAGAAGCAGAGCACTAGCTTTCCCTGCTGCTCCTTCTCCCGTGTGAGCAGATGCCACTGTTCATTCTGTGCTGACTGTGTTGCTGCGCAGCAGAGAGCAGCCTCTGGACTGATTCCATTCAAATGCTTTTCCTGTATGAAAGTGAGCAGTGAAAGCAACGATGAATGCACCAATGTAAAAGGGATTGTGTGCTGAACAGGTCCAGCACCAGCTTTCAATCCTGGCTCTTCTGCTGTGGGAGCAGAGGCCAAACGTTCGTGCTGTACTAACTGTGCTGCTGGGCAGCTGAGAGACACCACCTGAGAATTTGGATTCAAATGGACTTTTAGGTATGAAACCGAGGAGAGACTGCAATGATGGTGACCCCGTTGCAAAGCTGCTTGTGTGCTGAAGAAGCAGAGCACTAGCTTTCCCTGCTGCTCCTTCTGCCGTGTGAGCAGATGCCACTGTTCATTCTGTGCTGTGTTGCTGCCAGCAGGGAGCAGGCTCTGGACGGATTCCATTCAAATGCTTTTCCTGTATGAGTGTTAGCAGTGAAAGCAACGATGGAGACACCAATGTAAAGGGGATTGTGTGCTGAACAGGTCCAGCACCAGCTTTCAATCCTGGCTCTTCTGCTGTGGGAGCAGAGGCCAAACGTTCGTGCTGTACTAACTGTGCTGCTGGGCAGCTGAGAGACACCACCTGAGAATTTGGATTCTAATGGACTTTTAGGTAGGAAACCGAGGAGAGACTGCAATGATGGTGACCCCGTTGCAAAGCTGCTTGTGTGCTGAAGAAGCAGAGCACTAGCTTTCCCTGCTGCTCCTTCTGCCGTGTGAGCAGATGCCACTCTTCATTCTGTGCTGACTGTGTTGCTGCGCAGCAGAGAGCAGCCTCTGGACTGATTCCATTCAAATGCTTTTCCTGTATGAGTGTTAGCAGTGAAAGCACCGATGGAGGCACCAATGTAAAGGGGATTGTGTGCTGAACAGGTCCAGCACCAGCTTTCAATCCTGGCTCTTCTGCTGTGGGAGCAGAGGCCAAACGTTCGTGCTGTACTAACTGTGCTGCTGGGCAGCTGAGCGACACCACCTGAGAATTCGGATTCAAATGGACTTTTAGGTATGAACCCGAGGAGAGACTGCAATGATGGTGACCCCGTTGCAAAGCTGCTTGTGTGCTGAAGAAGCAGAGCACTAGCTTTCCCTGCTGCTCCTTCTGCCGTGTGAGCAGATGCCACTGTTCATTCTGTGCTGACTGTGTTGCTGCGCAGCAGAGAGCAGCCTCTGGACTGATTCCATTCAAATGCTTTTCCTGTATGAATGTGAGCAGTGAAAGCAACGATGGAGGCACCAATGTAAAGGTGATTGTGTGCTGAACAGGTCCAGCACCAGCTTTCAATCCTGGCTCTTCTGCTGTGGGAGCAGAGGCCAAACGTTCGTGCTGTACTAACTGTGCTGCTGGGCAGCTGAGAGACACCACCTGAGAATTTGGATTCAAATGGACTTTTAGGTAGGAAACCGAGGAGAGACTGCAATGATGGTGACCCCGTTGCAAAGCTGCTTGTGTGCTGAAGAAGCAGAGCACTAGCTTTCCCTGCTGCTCCTTCTGCCGTGTGAGCAGATGCCACTGTTCATTCTGTGCTGACTGTGTTGCTGCGCAGCAGAGAGCAGCCTCTGGACTGATTCCATTCAAATGCTTTTCCTGTATGAAAGTGAGCAGTGAAAGCAACGATGAATGCACCAATGTAAAAGGGATTGTGTGCTGAACAGGTCCAGCACCAGCTTTCAATCCTGGCTCTTCTGCTGTGGGAGCAGAGGCCAAACGTTCGTGCTGTACTCACTGTGCTGCTGGGCAGCTGAGAGACACCACCTGAGAATTTGGATTCAAATGGACTTTTAGGTATGAAACCGAGGAGAGACTGCAATGATGGTGACCCCGTTGCAAATCTGCTTGTGTGCTGAAGAAGCAGAGCACTAGCTTTCCCTGCTGCTCTTTCTGCCGTGTGAGCAGATGCCACTGTTCATTCTGTGCTGTGTTGCTGCCAGCAGGGAGCAGGCTCTGGACGGATTCTATTCAAATGCTTTTCCTGTATGAGTGTTAGCAGTGAAAGCAACGATGGAGACACCAATGTAAAGGGGATTGTGTGCTGAACAGGTCCAGCACCAGCTTTCAATCCTGGCTCTTCTGCTGTGGGAGCAGAGGCCAAACGTTCGTGCTGTACTAACTGTGCTGCTGGGCAGCTGAGAGACACCACCTGAGAATTTGGATTCTAATGGACTTTTAGGTAGGAAACCGAGGAGAGACTGCAATGATGGTGACCCGTTGCAAAGCTGCTTGTGTGCTGAAGAAGCAGAGCACTAGCTTTCCCTGCTGCTCCTTCTGCCGTGTGAGCAGATGCCACTGTTCATTCTGGGCTGACTGTGTTGCTGCGCAGCAGAGAGCAGCCTCTGGACTGATTCTATTCAAATGCTTTTCCTGTATGAATGTGAGCAGTGAAAGCACCGATGGAGGCACCAATGTAAAGGTGATTGTGTGCTGAACAGGTCCAGCACCAGCTTTCAATCCTGGCTCTTCTGCTGTGGGAGCAGAGGCCAAACGTTCGTGCTGTACTAACTGTGCTGCTGGGCAGCTGAGAGACACCACCTGAGAATTTGGATTCAAATGGACTTTTAGGTATGAAACCGAGGAGAGACTGCAATGATGGTGACCCCGTTGCAAAACTGCTTGTGTGCTGAAGAAGCAGAGCACTAGCTTTCCCTGCTGCTCCTTCTGCCGTGTGAGCAGATGCCACTGTTCATTCTGTGCTGTGTTGCTGCCAGCAGGGAGCAGGCTCTGGACGGATTCTATTCAAATGCTTTTCCTGTATGAGTGTTAGCAGTGAAAGCACCGATGGAGGCACCAATGTAAAGGGGATTGTGTGCTGAACAGGTCCAGCACCAGCTTTCAATCCTGGCTCTTCTGCTGTGGGAGCAGAGGCCAAACGTTCGTGCTGTACTAACTGTGCTGCTGGGCAGCTGAGAGACACCACCTGAGAATTTGGATTCAAATGGACTTTTAGGTATGAAACCGAGGAGAGACTGCAATGATGGTGACCCCGTTGCAAAGCTGCTTGTGTGCTGAAGAAGCAGAGCACTAGCTTTCCCTGCTGCTCCTTCTGCCGTGTGAGCAGATGCCACTGTTCATTCTGTGCTGACTGTGTTGCTGCGCAGCAGAGAGCAGCCTCTGGACTGATTCCATTCAAATGCTTTTCCTGTATGAATGTGAGCAGTGAAAGCAACGATGGAGACACCAATGTAAAGGGGATTGTGTGCTGAACAGGTCCAGCACCAGCTTTCAATTATGGCTCTTCTGCTGTGGGAGCAGAGGCCAAACGTTCGTGCTGTACTAACTGTGCTGCTGGGCAGCTGAGCGACACCACCTGAGAATTCGGATTCAAATGGACTTTTAGGTAGGAAACCGAGGAGAGACTGCAATGATGGTGACCCCGTTGCAAAGCTGCTTGTGTGCTGAAGAAGCAGAGCACTAGCTTTCCCTGCTGCTCCTTCTGCCGTGTGAGCAGATGCCACTGTTCATTCTGTGCTGACTGTGTTGCTGCGCAGCAGAGAGCAGCCTCTGGACTGATTCCATTCAAATGCTTTTCCTGTATGAATGTGAGCAGTGAAAGCAACGATGGAGGCACCAATGTAAAGGTGATTGTGTGCTGAACAGGTCCAGCACAAGCTTTCAATCCTGGCTCTTCTGCTGTGGGAGCAGAGGCCAAACGTTCGTGCTGTACTAACTGTGCTGCTGGGCAGCTGAGAGACACCACCTGAGAATTTGGATTCAAATGGACTTTTAGGTATGAAACCGAGGAGTGACTGCAATGATGGTGACCCCGTTGCAAAGCTGCTTGTGTGCTGAAGAAGCAGAGCACTAGCTTTCCCTGCTGCTCCTTCTCCCGTGTGAGCAGATGCCACTGTTCATTCTGTGCTGACTGTGTTGCTGCGCAGCAGAGAGCAGCCTCTGGACTGATTCCATTCAAATGCTTTTCCTGTATGAAAGTGAGCAGTGAAAGCAACGATGAATGCACCAATGTAAAAGGGATTGTGTGCTGAACAGGTCCAGCACCAGCTTTCAATCCTGGCTCTTCTGCTGTGGGAGCAGAGGCCAAACGTTCGTGCTGTACTAACTGTGCTGCTGGGCAGCTGAGAGACACCACCTGAGAATTTGGATTCAAATGGACTTTTAGGTATGAAACCGAGGAGAGACTGCAATGATGGTGACCCCGTTGCAAAGCTGCTTGTGTGCTGAAGAAGCAGAGCACTAGCTTTCCCTGCTGCTCCTTCTGCCGTGTGAGCAGATGCCACTGTTCATTCTGTGCTGTGTTGCTGCCAGCAGGGAGCAGGCTCTGGACGGATTCCATTCAAATGCTTTTCCTGTATGAGTGTTAGCAGTGAAAGCAACGATGGAGACACCAATGTAAAGGGGATTGTGTGCTGAACAGGTCCAGCACCAGCTTTCAATCCTGGCTCTTCTGCTGTGGGAGCAGAGGCCAAACGTTCGTGCTGTACTAACTGTGCTGCTGGGCAGCTGAGAGACACCACCTGAGAATTTGGATTCTAATGGACTTTTAGGTAGGAAACCGAGGAGAGACTGCAATGATGGTGACCCCGTTGCAAAGCTGCTTGTGTGCTGAAGAAGCAGAGCACTAGCTTTCCCTGCTGCTCCTTCTGCCGTGTGAGCAGATGCCACTGTTCATTCTGTGCTGACTGTGTTGCTGCACAGCAGAGAGCAGCCTCTGGACTGATTCCATTCAAATGCTTTTCCTGTATGAATGTGAGCAGTGAAAGCAACGATGGATGCACCAATGTAAAGGTGATTGTGTGCTGAACAGGTCCAGCACCAGCTTTCAATCCTGGCTCTTCTGCTGTGGGAGCAGAGGCCAAACGTTCGTGCTGTACTAACTGTGCTGCTGGGCAGCTGAGAGACACCACCTGAGAATTTGGATTCAAATGGACTTTTAGGTAGGAAACCGAGGAGAGACTGCAATGATGGTGACCCCGTTGCAAAGCTGCTTGTGTGCTGAAGAAGCAGAGCACTAGCTTTCCCTGCTGCTCCTTCTGCCGTGTGAGCAGATGCCACTCTTCATTCTGTGCTGACTGTGTTGCTGCGCAGCAGAGAGCAGCCTCTGGACTGATTCCATTCAAATGCTTTTCCTGTATGAGTGTTAGCAGTGAAAGCACCGATGGAGGCACCAATGTAAAGGGGATTGTGTGCTGAACAGGTCCAGCACCAGCTTTCAATCCTGGCTCTTCTGCTGTGGGAGCAGAGGCCAAACGTTCGTGCTGTACTAACTGTGCTGCTGGGCAGCTGAGCGACACCACCTGAGAATTCGGATTCAAATGGACTTTTAGGTATGAACCCGAGGAGAGACTGCAATGATGGTGACCCCGTTGCAAAGCTGCTTGTGTGCTGAAGAAGCAGAGCACTAGCTTTCCCTGCTGCTCCTTCTGCCGTGTGAGCAGATGCCACTGTTCATTCTGTGCTGACTGTGTTGCTGCGCAGCAGAGAGCAGCCTCTGGACTGATTCCATTCAAATGCTTTTCCTGTATGAATGTGAGCAGTGAAAGCAACGATGGAGGCACCAATGTAAAGGTGATTGTGTGCTGAACAGGTCCAGCACCAGCTTTCAATCCTGGCTCTTCTGCTGTGGGAGCAGAGGCCAAACGTTCGTGCTGTACTAACTGTGCTGCTGGGCAGCTGAGAGACACCACCTGAGAATTTGGATTCAAATGGACTTTTAGGTAGGAAACCGAGGAGAGACTGCAATGATGGTGACCCCGTTGCAAAGCTGCTTGTGTGCTGAAGAAGCAGAGCACTAGCTTTCCCTGCTGCTCCTTCTGCCGTGTGAGCAGATGCCACTGTTCATTCTGTGCTGACTGTGTTGCTGCGCAGCAGAGAGCAGCCTCTGGACTGATTCCATTCAAATGCTTTTCCTGTATGAAAGTGAGCAGTGAAAGCAACGATGAATGCACCAATGTAAAAGGGATTGTGTGCTGAACAGGTCCAGCACCAGCTTTCAATCCTGGCTCTTCTGCTGTGGGAGCAGAGGCCAAACGTTCGTGCTGTACTCACTGTGCTGCTGGGCAGCTGAGAGACACCACCTGAGAATTTGGATTCAAATGGACTTTTAGGTATGAAACCGAGGAGAGACTGCAATGATGGTGACCCCGTTGCAAATCTGCTTGTGTGCTGAAGAAGCAGAGCACTAGCTTTCCCTGCTGCTCTTTCTGCCGTGTGAGCAGATGCCACTGTTCATTCTGTGCTGTGTTGCTGCCAGCAGGGAGCAGGCTCTGGACGGATTCTATTCAAATGCTTTTCCTGTATGAGTGTTAGCAGTGAAAGCAACGATGGAGACACCAATGTAAAGGGGATTGTGTGCTGAACAGGTCCAGCACCAGCTTTCAATCCTGGCTCTTCTGCTGTGGGAGCAGAGGCCAAACGTTCGTGCTGTACTAACTGTGCTGCTGGGCAGCTGAGAGACACCACCTGAGAATTTGGATTCTAATGGACTTTTAGGTAGGAAACCGAGGAGAGACTGCAATGATGGTGACCCGTTGCAAAGCTGCTTGTGTGCTGAAGAAGCAGAGCACTAGCTTTCCCTGCTGCTCCTTCTGCCGTGTGAGCAGATGCCACTGTTCATTCTGGGCTGACTGTGTTGCTGCGCAGCAGAGAGCAGCCTCTGGACTGATTCTATTCAAATGCTTTTCCTGTATGAATGTGAGCAGTGAAAGCACCGATGGAGGCACCAATGTAAAGGTGATTGTGTGCTGAACAGGTCCAGCACCAGCTTTCAATCCTGGCTCTTCTGCTGTGGGAGCAGAGGCCAAACGTTCGTGCTGTACTAACTGTGCTGCTGGGCAGCTGAGAGACACCACCTGAGAATTTGGATTCAAATGGACTTTTAGGTATGAAACCGAGGAGAGACTGCAATGATGGTGACCCCGTTGCAAAACTGCTTGTGTGCTGAAGAAGCAGAGCACTAGCTTTCCCTGCTGCTCCTTCTGCCGTGTGAGCAGATGCCACTGTTCATTCTGTGCTGTGTTGCTGCCAGCAGGGAGCAGGCTCTGGACGGATTCTATTCAAATGCTTTTCCTGTATGAGTGTTAGCAGTGAAAGCACCGATGGAGGCACCAATGTAAAGGGGATTGTGTGCTGAACAGGTCCAGCACCAGCTTTCAATCCTGGCTCTTCTGCTGTGGGAGCAGAGGCCAAACGTTCGTGCTGTACTAACTGTGCTGCTGGGCAGCTGAGAGACACCACCTGAGAATTTGGATTCAAATGGACTTTTAGGTATGAAACCGAGGAGAGACTGCAATGATGGTGACCCCGTTGCAAAGCTGCTTGTGTGCTGAAGAAGCAGAGCACTAGCTTTCCCTGCTGCTCCTTCTCCCGTGTGAGCAGATGCCACTGTTCATTCTGTGCTGACTGTGTTGCTGCGCAGCAGAGAGCAGCCTCTGGACTGATTCCATTCAAATGCTTTTCCTGTATGAAAGTGAGCAGTGAAAGCAACGATGAATGCACCAATGTAAAAGGGATTGTGTGCTGAACAGGTCCAGCACCAGCTTTCAATCCTGGCTCTTCTGCTGTGGGAGCAGAGGCCAAACGTTCGTGCTGTACTAACTGTGCTGCTGGGCAGCTGAGAGACACCACCTGAGAATTTGGATTCAAATGGACTTTTAGGTAGGAAACCGAGGAGAGACTGCAATGATGGTGACCCCGTTGCAAAGCTGCTTGTGTGCTGAAGAAGCAGAGCACTAGCTTTCCCTGCTGCTCCTTCTGCCGTGTGAGCAGATGCCACTCTTCATTCTGTGCTGACTGTGTTGCTGCGCAAGAGAGAGCAGGCTCTGGACGGATTCCATTCAAATGCTTTTCCTGTATGAATGTGAGCAGTGAAAGCAACGATGGAGGCACCAATGTAAAGGTGATTGTGTGCTGAACAGGTCCAGCACCATCTTTCAATCCTGGCTCTTCTGCTGTGGGAGCAGAGGCCAAACGTTCGTGCTGTACTAACTGTGCTGCTGGGCAGCTGAGAGACACCACCTGAGAATTTGGATTCAAATGGACTTTTAGGTATGAAACCGAGGAGAGACTGCAATGATGGTGACCCCGTTGCAAAACTGCTTGTGTGCTGAAGAAGCAGAGCACTAGCTTTCCCTGCTGCTCCTTCTGCCGTGTGAGCAGATGCCACTGTTCATTCTGTGCTGTGTTGCTGCCAGCAGGGAGCAGGCTCTGGACGGATTCTATTCAAATGCTTTTCCTGTATGAGTGTTAGCAGTGAAAGCACCGATGGAGGCACCAATGTAAAGGGGATTGTGTGCTGAACAGGTCCAGCACCAGCTTTCAATCCTGGCTCTTCTGCTGTGGGAGCAGAGGCCAAACGTTCGTGCTGTACTAACTGTGCTGCTGGGCAGCTGAGACCGCTTGAGAATTTGGATTCAAATGGACTTTTAGGTATGAAACCTCGGAGAGACTGCAATGATGGTGACCCCGTTGCAAATCTGCTTGTGTGCTGAAGAAGCAGAGCACTAGCTTTCCCTGCTGCTCCTTCTGCCGTGTGAGCAGATGCCACTGTTCATTCTGTGCTGACTGTGTTGCTGCACAGCAGAGAGCAGCCTCTGGACTGATTCCATACAAATGCTTTTCCTGTATGAAAGTGAGCAGTGAAAGCAACGATGAATGCACCAATGTAAAAGGGATTGTGCGCTGAACAGGTCCAGCACCAGCTTTCAATCCTGGGTCTTCTGCTGTTGGAGCAGAGGCCAAACGTTCGTGCTGTACTAACTGTGCTGCTGGGCAGCTGAGAGACACCACCTGAGAATTTGGATTCTAATGGACTTTTAGGTATGAACCCGAGGAGAGACTGCAATGATGGTGACCCCGTTGCAAAGCTGCTTGTGTGCTGAAGAAGCAGAGCACTAGCTTTCCCTGCTGCTCCTTCTGCCGTGTGAGCAGATGCCACTGTTCATTCTGTGCTGACTGTGTTGCTGCGCAGCAGAGAGCAGCCTCTGGACTGATTCCATTCAAATGCTTTTCCTGTATGAATGTGAGCAGTGAAAGCAACGATGGAGGCACCAATGTAAAGGTGATTGTGTGCTGAACAGGTCCAGCACCAGCTTTCAATTATGGCTCTTCTGCTGTGGTAGCAACGGCCAAACGTTCGTGCTGTACTAACTGTGCTGCTGGGCAGCTGAGAGACACCACCTGAGAATTTGGATTCAAATGGACTTTTAGGTATGAACCCGAGGAGAGACTGCAATGATGGTGACCCCGTTGCAAAGCTGCTTGTGTGCTGAAGAAGCAGAGCACTAGCTTTCCCTGCTGCTCCTTCTGCCGTGTGAGCAGATGCCACTGTTCAGTCTGTGCTGACTGTGTTGCTGCGCAGCAGAGAGCAGCCTCTGGACTGATTCCATTCAAATGCTTTTCCTGTATGAATGTGAGCAGTGAAAGCAGCGATGGAGGCACCAATGTAAAGGTGATTGTGTGCTGAACAGGTCCAGCACCAGCTTTCAATCCTGGCTCTTCTGCTGTGGTAGCAACGTTCAAACGTTCGTGCTGTACTAACTGTGCTGCTGGGCAGCTGAGAGACACCACCTGAGAATTTGGATTCAAATGGACTTTTAGGTAGGAAACCGAGGAGAGACTGCAATGATGGTGACCCCGTTGCAAAGCTGCTTGTGTGCTGAAGAAGAAGAGCACTAGCTTTCCCTGCTGCTCCTTCTGCCGTGTGAGCAGATGCCACTGTTCATTCTGTGCTGACTGTGTTGCTGCGCAGCAGAGAGCAGCCTCTGGACTGATTCCATTCAAATGCTTTTCCTGTATGAAAGTGAGCAGTGAAAGCAACGATGAATGCACCAATGTAAAAGGGATTGTGTGCTGAACAGGTCCAGCACCAGCTTTCAATCCTGGCTCTTCTGCTGTGGGAGCAGAGGCCAAACGTTCGTGCTGTACTAACTGTGCTGCTGGGAAGCTGAGAGACACCACCTGAGAATTTGGATTCAAATGGACTTTTAGGTATGAACCCGAGGAGAGACTGCAATGATGGTGACCCTGTTGCAAAGCTGCTTGTGTGCTGAAGAAGCACAGCACTAGCTTTCCCTGCTGCTCCTTCTCCCGTGTGAGCAGATGCCACTGTTCATTCTGTGCTGACTGGGTTGCTGCGCAGCAGAGAGCAGCCTCTGGACTGATTCCATTCAAATGCTTTTCCTGTATGAAAGTGAGCAGTGAAAGCAACGATGAATGCACCAATGTAAAAGGGATTGTGTGCTGAACAGGTCCAGCACCAGCTTTCAATCCTGGCTCTTCTGCTGTGGGAGCAGAGGCCAAACGTTCGTGCTGTACTAACTGTGCTGCTGGGCAGCTGAGAGACACCACTTGAGAATTTGGATTCAAATGGACTTTTAGGTATGAACCCGAGGAGAGACTGCAATGATGGTGACCCCGTTGCAAAGCTGCTTGTGTGCTGAAGAAGCAGAGCACTAGCTTTCCCTGCTGCTCCTTCTGCCGTGTGAGCAGATGCCACTCTTCATTCTGTGCTGACTGTGTTGCTGCGCAGCAGAGAGCAGGCTCTGGACTGATTCCATTCAAATGCTTTTCCTGTATGAAAGTGAGCAGTGAAAGCAACGATGAATGCACCAATGTAAAAGGGATTGTGTGCTGAACAGGTCCAGCACCAGCTTTCAATCCTGGCTCTTCTGCTGTTGGAGCAGAGGCCAAACGTTCTTGCTGTACTCACTGTGCTGATGGGCAGCTGAGAGACACCACCTGAGAATTTGGATTCAAATGGACTTTTAGGTATGAAACCGAGGAGAGACTGCAATGATGGTGACCCCGTTGCAAATCTGCTTGTGTGCTGAAGAAGCAGAGCACTAGCTTTCCCTGCTGCTCCTTCTGCCGTATGAGCAGATGCCACTGTTCATTCTGTGCTGTGTTGCTGCCAGCAGGGAGCAGGCTCTGGACGGATTCTATTTAAATGCTTTTCCTGTATGAGTGTTAGCAGTGAAAGCAACGATGGAGACACCAATGTAAAGGGGATTGTGTGCTGAACAGGTCCAGCACCAGCTTTCAATCCTGGCTCTTCTGCTGTGGGAGCAGAGGCCAAACGTTCGTGCTGTACTAACTGTGCTGCTGGGCAGCTGAGAGACACCACCTGAGAATTTGGATTCTAATGGACTTTTAGGTATGAACCCGAGGAGAGACTGCAATGATGGTGACCCCGTTGCAAAGCTGCTTGTGTGCTGAAGAAGCAGAGCACTAGCTTTCCCTGCTGCTCCTTCTGCCGTGTGAGCAGATGCCACTGTTCATTCTGTGCTGACTGTGTTGCTGCGCAGCAGAGAGCAGCCTCTGGACTGATTCCATTCAAATGCTTTTCCTGTATGAATGTGAGCAGTGAAAGCAACGATGGAGGCACCAATGTAAAGGTGATTGTGTGCTGAACAGGTCCAGCACCAGCTTTCAATCCTGGCTCTTCTGCTGTGGTAGCAACGGCCAAACGTTCGTGCTGTACTAACTGTGCTGCTGGGCAGCTGAGAGACACCACCTGAGAATTTGGATTCAAATGGACTTTTAGGTATGAACCCGAGGAGAGACTGCAATGATGGTGACCCCGTTGCAAAGCTGCTTGTGTGCTGAAGAAGCAGAGCACTAGCTTTCCCTGCTGCTCCTTCTGCCGTGTGAGCAGATGCCACTGTTCATTCTGTGCTGACTGTGTTGCTGCGCAGCAGAGAGCAGCCTCTGGACTGATTCCATTCAAATGCTTTTCCTGTATGAAAGTGAGCAGTGAAAGCAACGATGAATGCACCAATGTAAAAGGGATTGTGTGCTGAACAGGTCCAGCACCAGCTTTCAATCCTGGCTCTTCTGCTGTGGGAGCAGAGGCCAAACGTTCGTGCTGTACTAACTGTGCTGCTGGGAAGCTGAGAGACACCACCTGAGAATTTGGATTCAAATGGACTTTTAGGTATGAACCCGAGGAGAGACTGCAATGATGGTGACCCCGTTGCAAAGCTGCTTGTGTGCTGAAGAAGCAGAGCACTAGCTTTCCCTGCTGCTCCTTCTGCCGTGTGAGCAGATGCCACTGTTCATTCTGTGCTGACTGTGTTGCTGCGCAGCAGAGAGCAGCCTCTGGACTGATTCCATTCAAATGCTTTTCCTGTATGAAAGTGAGCAGTGAAAGCAACGATGAATGCACCAATGTAAAAGGATTGTGTGCTGAACAGGTCCAGCACCAGCTTTCAATCCTGGCTCTTCTGCTGTGGGAGCAGAGGCCAAACGTTCGTGCTGTACTAACTGTGCTGCTGGGCAGCTGAGAGACACCACTTGAGAATTTGGATTCAAATGGACTTTTAGGTATGAACCCGAGGAGAGACTGCAATGATGGTGACCCCGTTGCAAAGCTGCTTGTGTGCTGAAGAAGCAGAGCACTAGCTTTCCCTGCTGCTCCTTCTGCCGTGTGAGCAGATGCCACTCTTCATTCTGTGCTGACTGTGTTGCTGCGCAGCAGAGAGCAGCCTCTGGACTGATTCCATTCAAATGCTTTTCCTGTATGAAAGTGAGCAGTGAAAGCAACGATGAATGCACCAATGTAAAAGGGATTGTGTGCTGAACAGGTCCAGCACCAGCTTTCAATCCTGGCTCTTCTGCTGTTGGAGCAGAGGCCAAACGTTCTTGCTGTACTCACTGTGCTGCTGGGCAGCTGAGAGACACCACCTGAGAATTTGGATTCAAATGGACTTTTAGGTATGAAACCGAGGAGAGACTGCAATGATGGTGACTCCGTTGCAAATCTGCTTGTGTGCTGAAGAAGCAGAGCACTAGCTTTCCCTGCTGCTCCTTCTGCCGTATGAGCAGATGCCACTGTTCATTCTGTGCTGTGTTGCTGCCAGCAGGGAGCAGGCTCTGGACGGATTCTATTCAAATGCTTTTCCTGTATGAGTGTTCGCAGTGAAAGCAGCGATGGAGACACCAATGTAAAGGGGATTGTGTGCTGAACAGGTCCAGCACCAGCTTTCAATCCTGGCTCTTCTGCTGTGGGAGCAGAGGCCAAACGTTCGTGCTGTACTAACTGTGCTGCTGGGCAGCTGAGAGACACCACCTGAGAATTTGGATTCAAATGGACTTTTAGGTAGGAAACCGAGGAGAGACTGCAATGATGGTGACCCCGTTGCAAAGCTGCTTGTGTGCTGAAGAAGCAGAGCACTAGCTTTCCCTGCTGCTCCTTCTGCCGTGTGAGCAGATGCCACTCTTCATTCTGTGCTGACTGTGTTGCTGCGCAGCAGAGAGCAGCCTCTGGACTGATTCCATTCAAATGCTTTTCCTGTATGAATGTGAGCAGTGAAAGCAACGATGGAGGCACCAATGTAAAGGTGATTGTGTGCTGAACAGGTCCAGCACCAGCTTTCAATCCTGGCTCTTCTGCTGTTGGAGCAGAGGCCAAACGTTCGTGCTGTACTAACTGTGCTGCTGGGCAGCTGAGAGACACCACCTGAGAATTTGCATTCAAATGGACTTTTAGGTATGAACCCGAGGAGAGACTGCAATGATGGTGACCCCGTTGCAAAGCTGCTTGTGTGCTGAAGAAGCAGAGCACTAGCTTTCCCTGCTGCTCCTTCTCCCTTGTGAGCAGATGCCACTGTTCATTCTGTGCTGACTGTGTTGCTGCGCAGCAGAGAGCAGCCTCTGGACTGATTCCATTCAAATGCTTTTCCTGTATGAATGTGAGCAGTGAAGCAACGATGGAGGCACCAATGTAAAAGGGATTGTGTGCTGAACAGGTCCAGCACCAGCTTTCAATCCTGGCTCTTCTGCTGTGGGAGCAGAGGCCAAACGTTCGTGCTGTACTCACTGTGCTGCTGGGCAGCTGAGAGATACCACCTGAGAATTTGGATTCAAATGGACTTTTAGGTATGAACCCGAGGAGAGACTGCAATGATGGTGACCCCGTTGCAAATCTGCTTGTGTGCTGAAGAAGCAGAGCACTAGCTTTCCCTGCTGCTCCTTCTGCCGTATGAGCAGATGCCACTGTTCATTCTGTGCTGTGTTGCTGCCAGCAGGGAGCAGGCTCTGGACGGATTCTATTCAAATGCTTTTCCTGTATGAGTGTTCGCAGTGAAAAGCAGCGATGGAGACACCAATGTAAAGGGGATTGTGTGCTGAACAGGTCCAGCACCAGCTTTCAATCCTGGCTCTTCTGCTGTGGGAGCAGAGGCCAAACGTTCGTGCTGTACTAACTGTGCTGCTGGGCAGCTGAGAGACACCACCTGAGAATTTGGATTCAAATGGACTTTTAGGTAGGAAACCGAGGAGAGACTGCAATGATGGTGACCCCGTTGCAAAGCTGCTTGTGTGCTGAAGAAGCAGAGCACTAGCTTTCCCTGCTGCTCCTTCTCCCGTGTGAGCAGATGCCACTCTTCATTCTGTGCTGACTGTGTTGCTGCGCAGCAGAGAGCAGCCTCTGGACTGATTCCATTCAAATGCTTTTCCTGTATGAAAGTGAGCAGTGAAAGCAACGATGGAGGCACCAATGTAAAGGGGATTGTGTGCTGAACAGGTCCAGCACCAGCTTTCAATACTGGCTCTTCTGCTGTTGGAGCAGAGGCCAAACGTTCGTGCTGTACTAACTGTGCTGCTGGGCAGCTGAGAGACACCACCTGAGAATTTGGATTCAAATGGACTTTTAGGTATGAAACCGAGGAGAGACTGCAATGATGGTGACCCCGTTGCAAAGCTGCTTGTGTGCTGAAGAAGCAGAGCACTAGCTTTCCCTGCTGCTCCTTCTGCCGTGTGAGCAGATGCCACTGTTCATTCTGTGCTGTGTTGCTGCCAGCAGGGAGCAGGCTCTGGACGGATTCCATTCAAATGCTTTTCCTGTATGAGTGTTAGCAGTGAAAGCAACGATGGAGACACCAATGTAAAGGGGATTGTTTGCTGAACAGGTCCAGCACCAGCTTTCAATCCTGGCTCTTCTGCTGTGGGAGCAGAGGCCAAACGTTCGTGCTGTACTAACTGTGCTGCTGGGCAGCTGAGAGACACCACCTGAGAATTTGGATTCTAATGGACTTTTAGGTAGGAAACCGAGGAGAGACTGCAATGATGGTGACCCCGTTGCAAAGCTGCTTGTGTGCTGAAGAAGCAGAGCACTAGCTTTCCCTGCTGCTCCTTCTGCCGTGTGAGCAGATGCCACTCTTCATTCTGTGCTGACTGTGTTGCTGCGCAGCAGAGAGCAGCCTCTGGACTGATTCCATTCAAATGCTTTTCCTGTATGAATGTGAGCAGTGAAAGCAACGATGGAGGCACCAATGTAAAGGTGATTGTGTGCTGAACAGGTCCAGCACCAGCTTTCAATCCTGGCTCTTCTGCTGTTGGAGCAGAGGCCAAACGTTCGTGCTGTACTAACTGTGCTGCTGGGCAGCTGAGAGACACCACCTGAGAATTTGCATTCAAATGGACTTTTAGGTATGAACCCGAGGAGAGACTGCAATGATGGTGACCCCGTTGCAAAGCTGCTTGTGTGCTGAAGAAGCAGAGCACTAGCTTTCCCTGCTGCTCCTTCTCCCGTGTGAGCAGATGCCACTGTTCATTCTGTGCTGACTGTGTTGCTGCGCAGCAGAGAGCAGCCTCTGGACTGATTCCATTCAAATGCTTTTCCTGTATGAATGTGAGCAGTGAAAGCAACGATGGAGGCACCAATGTAAAAGGGATTGTGTGCTGAACAGGTCCAGCACCAGCTTTCAATCCTGGCTCTTCTGCTGTGGGAGCAGAGGCCAAACGTTCGTGCTGTACTCACTGTGCTGCTGGGCAGCTGAGAGATACCACCTGAGAATTTGGATTCAAATGGACTTTTAGGTATGAACCCGAGGAGAGACTGCAATGATGGTGACCCCGTTGCAAATCTGCTTGTGTGCTGAAGAAGCAGAGCACTAGCTTTCCCTGCTGCTCCTTCTGCCGTATGAGCAGATGCCACTGTTCATTCTGTGCTGTGTTGCTGCCAGCAGGGAGCAGGCTCTGGACGGATTCTATTCAAATGCTTTTCCTGTATGAGCGTTCGCAGTGAAAGCAGCGATGGAGACACCAATGTAAAGGGGATTGTGTGCTGAACAGGTCCAGCACCAGCTTTCAATCCTGGCTCTTCTGCTGTGGGAGCAGAGGCCAAACGTTCGTGCTGTACTAACTGTGCCGCTGGGCAGCTGAGAGACACCACCTGAGAATTTGGATTCAAATGGTCTTTTAGGTAGGAAACCGAGGAGAGACTGCAATGATGGTGACCCCGTTGCAAAGCTGCTTGTGTGCTGAAGAAGCAGAGCACTAGCTTTCCCTGCTGCTCCTTCTCCCGTGTGAGCAGATGCCACTCTTCATTCTGTGCTGACTGTGTTGCTGCGCAGCAGAGAGCAGCCTCTGGACTGATTCCATTCAAATGCTTTTCCTGTATGAAAGTGAGCAGTGAAAGCAACGATGGAGGCACCAATGTAAAGGGGATTGTGTGCTGAACAGGTCCAGCACCAGCTTTCAATACTGGCTCTTCTGCTGTTGGAGCAGAGGCCAAACGTTCGTGCTGTACTAACTGTGCTGCTGGGCAGCTGAGAGACACCACCTGAGAATTTGGATTCAAATGGACTTTTAGGTATGAACCCGAGGAGAGACTGCAATGATGGTGACCCCGTTGCAAATCTGCTTGTGTGCTGAAGAAGCAGAGCACTAGCTTTCCCTGCTGCTCCTTCTCCCGTGTGAGCAGATGCCACTGTTCATTCTGTGCTGTGTTGCTGCCAGCAGGGAGCAGGCTCTGGACGGATTCCATTCAAATGCTTTTCCTGTATGAGTGTTAGCAGTGAAAGCAACGATGGAGACACCAATGTAAAGGGGATTGTGTGCTGAACAGGTCCAGCACCAGCTTTCAATCCTGGCTCTTCTGCTGTGGGAGCAGAGGCCAAACGTTCGTGCTGTACTAACTGTGCTGCTGGGCAGCTGAGAGACACCACCTGAGAATTTGGATTCTAATGGACTTTTAGGTAGGAAACCGAGGAGAGACTGCAATGATGGTGACCCCGTTGCAAAGCTGCTTGTGTGCTGAAGAAGCAGAGCACTAGCTTTCCCTGCTGCTCCTTCTGCCGTGTGAGCAGATGCCACTCTTCATTCTGTGCTGACTGTGTTGCTGCGCAGCAGAGAGCAGCCTCTGGACTGATTCCATTCAAATGCTTTTCCTGTATGAATGTGAGCAGTGAAAGCAACGATGGAGGCACCAATGTAAAGGTGATTGTGTGCTGAACAGGTCCAGCACCAGCTTTCAATCCTGGCTCTTCTGCTGTTGGAGCAGAGGCCAAACGTTCGTGCTGTACTAACTGTGCTGCTGGGCAGCTGAGAGACACCACCTGAGAATTTGGATTCAAATGGACTTTTAGGTATGAACCCGAGGAGAGACTGCAATGATGGTGACCCCGTTGCAAATCTGCTTGTGTGCTGAAGAAGCAGAGCACTAGCTTTCCCTGCTGCTCCTTCTCCCGTGTGAGCAGATGCCACTGTTCATTCTGTGCTGACTGTGTTGCTGCGCAGCAGAGAGCAGCCTCTGGACTGATTCCATTCAAATGCTTTTCCTGTATGAATGTGAGCAGTGAAAGCAACGATGGAGGCACCAATGTAAAAGGGATTGTGTGCTGAACAGGTCCAGCACCAGCTTTCAATCCTGGCTCTTCTGCTGTGGGAGCAGAGGCCAAACGTTCGTGCTGTACTCACTGTGCTGCTGGGCAGCTGAGAGATACCACCTGAGAATTTGGATTCAAATGGACTTTTAGGTATGAACCCGAGGAGAGACTGCAATGATGGTGACCCCGTTGCAAAGCTGCTTGTGTGCTGAAGAAGCAGAGCACTAGCTTTCCCTGCTGCTCCTTCTGCCGTGTGAGCAGAAGCCACTGTTCATTCTGTGCTGACTGTGTTGCTGCGCAGCAGAGAGCAGCCTCTGGACTGATTCCATTCAAATGCTTTTCCTGCATGAAAGTGAGCAGTGAAAGCAACGATGAATGCACCAATGTAAAAGGGATTGTGTGCTGAACAGGTCCAGCACCAGCTTTCAATCCTGGCTCTTCTGCTGTGGGAGCAGAGGCCAAACGTTCGTGCTGTACTCACTGTGCTGCTGGGCAGCTGAGAGACACCACCTGAGAATTTGGATTCAAATGGACTTTTAGGTATGAACCCGAGGAGAGACTGCAATGATGGTGACCCCGTTGCAAAGCTGCTTGTGTGCTGAAGAAGCAGAGCACTAGCTTTCCCTGCTGCTCCTTCTGCCGTGTGAGCAGATGCCACTCTTCATTCTGTGCTGACTGTGTTGCTGCGCAGCAGAGAGCAGTCTCTGGACTGATTCCATTCAAATGCTTTTCCTGTATGAAAGTGAGCAGTGAAAGCAACGATGAATGCACCAATGTAAAAGGGATTGTGTGCTGAACAGGTCCAGCACCAGCTTTCAATCCTGGCTCTTCTGCTGTGGGAGCAGAGGCCAAACGTTCGTGCTGTACTAACTGTGCTGCTGGGCAGCTGAGAGACACCACCTGAGAATTTGGATTCAAATGGACTTTTAGGTATGAAACCGAGGAGAGACTGCAATGATGGTGACCCCGTTGCAAAACTGCTTGTGTGCTGAAGAAGCAGAGCACTAGCTTTCCCTGCTGCTCCTTCTGCCGTGTGAGCAGATGCCACTGTTCATTCTGTGCTGTGTTGCTGCCAGCAGGGAGCAGGCTCTGGACGGATTCTATTCAAATGCTTTTCCTGTATGAGTGTTAGCAGTGAAAGCACCGATGGAGGCACCAATGTAAAGGGGATTGTGTGCTGAACAGGTCCATCACCAGCTTTCAATCCTGGCTCTTCTGCTGTGGGAGCAGAGGCCAAACGTTCGTGCAGTACTCACTGTGCTGCTGGGCAGCTGAGACCGCTTGAGAATTTGGATTCAAATGGACTTTTAGGTATGAAACCTCGGAGAGACTGCAATGATGGTGACCCCGTTGCAAATCTGCTTGTGTGCTGAAGAAGCAGAGCACTAGCTTTCCCTGCTGCTCCTTCTGCCGTGTGAGCAGATGCCACTGTTCATTCTGTGCTGTGTTGCTGCCAGCAGGGAGCAGGCTCTGGACGGATTCTATTCAAATGCTTTTCCTGTATGAGTGTTAGCAGTGAAAGCACCGATGGAGGCACCAATGTAAAGGGGATTGTGTGCTGAACAGGTCCAGCACCAGCTTTCAATCCTGGCTCTTCTGCTGTGGGAGCAGAGGCCAAACGTTCGTGCTGTACTAACTGTGCTGCTGGGCAGCTGAGACCGCTTGAGAATTTGGATTCAAATGGACTTTTAGGTATGAAACCTCGGAGAGACTGCAATGATGGTGACCCCGTTGCAAATCTGCTTGTGTGCTGAAGAAGCAGAGCACTAGCTTTCCCTGCTGCTCCTTCTCCCGTGTGAGCAGATGCCACTCTTCATTCTGTGCTGACTGTGTTGCTGCGCAGCAGAGAGCAGCCTCTGGACTGATTCCATACAAATGCTTTTCCTGTATGAAAGTGAGCAGTGAAAGCAACGATGAATGCACCAATGTAAAAGGGATTGTGCGCTGAACAGGTCCAGCACCAGCTTTCAATCCTGGGTCTTCTGCTGTTGGAGCAGAGGCCAAACGTTCGTGCTGTACTAACTGTGCTGCTGGGCAGCTGAGAGACACCACCTGAGAATTTGGATTCTAATGGACTTTTAGGTATGAACCCGAGGAGAGACTGCAATGATGGTGACCCCGTTGCAAAGCTGCTTGTGTGCTGAAGAAGCAGAGCACTAGCTTTCCCTGCTGCTCCTTCTGCCGTGTGAGCAGATGCCACTGTTCAGTCTGTGCTGACTGTGTTGCTGCGCAGCAGAGAGCAGCCTCTGGACTGATTCCATTCAAATGCTTTTCCTGTATGAATGTGAGCAGTGAAAGCAACGATGGAGGCACCAATGTAAAGGTGATTGTGTGCTGAACAGGTCCAGCACCAGCTTTCAATCCTGGCTCTTCTGCTGTGGTAGCAACGGCCAAACGTTCGTGCTGTACTAACTGTGCTGCTGGGCAGCTGAGAGACACCACCTGAGAATTTGGATTCAAATGGACTTTTAGGTATGAACCCGAGGAGAGACTGCAATGATGGTGACCCCGTTGCAAAGCTGCTTGTGTGCTGAAGAAGCAGAGCACTAGCTTTCCCTGCTGCTCCTTCTGCCGTGTGAGCAGATGCCACTGTTCAGTCTGTGCTGACTGTGTTGCTGCGCAGCAGAGAGCAGCCTCTGGACTGATTCCATTCAAATGCTTTTCCTGTATGAAAGTGAGCAGTGAAAGCAACGATGGAGGCACCAATGTAAAGGGGATTGTGTGCTGAACAGGTCCAGCACCAGTTTTCAATCCTGGCTCTTCTGCTGTGGGAGCAGAGGCCAAACGTTCGTGCTGTACTAACTGTGCTGCTTGGCAGCTGAGAAACACCACCTGAGAATTTGGATTCAAATGGACTTTTAGGTAGGAAACCGAGGAGAGACTGCAATGATGGTGACCCCGTTGCAAAGCTGCTTGTGTGCTGAAGAAGCAGAGCACTAGCTTTCCCTGCTGCTCCTTCTGCCGTGTGAGCAGATGCCACTGTTCATTCTGTGCTGACTGTGTTGCTGCGCAGCAGAGAGCAGCCTCTGGACTGATTCCATTCAAATGCTTTTCCTGTATGAAAGTGAGCAGTGAAAGCAACGATGAATGCACCAATGTAAAAGGGATTGTGTGCTGAACAGGTCCAGCACCAGCTTTCAATCCTGGCTCTTCTGCTGTGGGAGCAGAGGCCAAACGTTCGTGCTGTACTAACTGTGCTGCTGGGAAGCTGAGAGACACCACCTGAGAATTTGAATTCAAATGGACTTTTAGGTATGAACCCGAGGAGAGACTGCAATGATGGTGACCCCGTTGCAAAGCTGCTTGTGTGCTGAAGAAGCAGAGCACTAGCTTTCCCTGCTGCTCCTTCTCCCGTGTGAGCAGATGCCACTCTTCATTCTGTGCTGACTGGGTTGCTGCGCAGCAGAGAGCAGCCTCTGGACTGATTCCATTCAAATGCTTTTCCTGTATGAAAGTGAGCAGTGAAAGCAACGATGAATGCACCAATGTAAAAGGGATTGTGTGCTGAACAGGTCCAGCACCAGCTTTCAATCCTGGCTCTTCTGCTGTGGGAGCAGAGGCCAAACGTTCGTGCTGTACTAACTGTGCTGCTGGGCAGCTGAGAGACACCACTTGAGAATTTGGATTCAAATGGAGTTTTAGGTATGAACCCGAGGAGAGACTGCAATGATGGTGACCCCGTTGCAAAGCTGCTTGTGTGCTGAAGAAGCAGAGCACTAGCTTTCCCTGCTGCTCCTTCTGCCGTGTGAGCAGATGCCACTCTTCATTCTGTGCTGACTGTGTTGCTGCGCAGCAGAGAGCAGCCTCTGGACTGATTCCATTCAAATGCTTTTCCTGTATGAAAGTGAGCAGTGAAAGCAACGATGAATGCACCAATGTAAAAGGGATTGTGTGCTGAACAGGTCCAGCACCAGCTTTCAATCCTGGCTCTTCTGCTGTTGGAGCAGAGGCCAAACGTTCTTGCTGTACTCACTGTGCTGCTGGGCAGCTGAGAGACACCACCTGAGAATTTGGATTCAAATGGACTTTTAGGTATGAAACCGAGGAGAGACTGCAATGATGGTGACCCCGTTGCAAATCTGCTTGTGTGCTGAAGAAGCAGAGCACTAGCTTTCCCTGCTGCTCCTTCTGCCGTATGAGCAGATGCCACTGTTCATTCTGTGCTGTGTTGCTGCCAGCAGGGAGCAGGCTCTGGACGGATTCTATTCAAATGCTTTTCCTGTATGAGTGTTAGCAGTGAAAGCAACGATGGAGACACCAATGTAAAGGGGATTGTGTGCTGAACAGGTCCAGCACCAGCTTTCAATCCTGGCTCTTCTGCTGTGGGAGCAGAGGCCAAACGTTCGTGCTGTACTAACTGTGCTGCTGGGCAGCTGAGAGACACCACCTGAGAATTTGGATTCTAATGGACTTTTAGGTAGGAAACCGAGGAGAGACTGCAATGATGGTGACCCCGTTGCAAAGCTGCTTGTGTGCTGAAGAAGCAGAGCACTAGCTTTCCCTGCTGCTCCTTCTGCCGTGTGAGCAGATGCCACTGTTCATTCTGTGCTGACTGTGTTGCTGCGCAGCAGAGAGCAGCCTCTGGACTGATTCCATTCAAATGCTTTTCCTGTATGAATGTGAGCAGTGAAAGCAACGATGGAGGCACCAATGTAAAGGTGATTGTGTGCTGAACAGGTCCAGCACCAGCTTTCAATTATGGCTCTTCTGCTGTGGTAGTAACGGCCAAACGTTCGTGCTGTACTAACTGTGCTGCTGGGCAGCTGAGAGACACCACCTGAGAATTTGGATTCAAATGGACTTTTAGGTATGAACCCGAGGAGAGACTGCAATGATGGTGACCCCGTTGCAAAGCTGCTTGTGTGCTGAAGAAGCAGAGCACTAGCTTTCCCTGCTGCTCCTTCTGCCGTGTGAGCAGATGCCACTGTTCAGTCTGTGCTGACTGTGTTGCTGCGCAGCAGAGAGCAGCCTCTGGACTGATTCCATTCAAATGCTTTTCCTGTATGAATGTGAGCAGTGAAAGCAGCGATGGAGGCACCAATGTAAAGGTGATTGTGTGCTGAACAGGTCCAGCACCAGCTTTCAATCCTGGCTCTTCTGCTGTGGTAGCAACGGCCAAACGTTCGTGCTGTACTAACTGTGCTGCTGGGCAGCTGAGAGACACCACTTGAGAATTTGGATTCAAATGGACTTTTAGGTATGAACCCGAGGAGAGACTGCAATGATGGTGACCCCGTTGCAAAGCTGCTTGTGTGCTGAAGAAGCAGAGCACTAGCTTTCCCTGCTGCTCCTTCTGCCGTGTGAGCAGATGCCACTCTTCATTCTGTGCTGACTGTGTTGCTGCGCAGCAGAGAGCAGCCTCTGGACTGATTCCATTCAAATGCTTTTCCTGTATGAAAGTGAGCAGTGAAAGCAACGATGAATGCACCAATGTAAAAGGGATTGTGTGCTGAACAGGTCCAGCACCAGCTTTCAATCCTGGCTCTTCTGCTGTGGGAGCAGAGGCCAAACGTTCGTGCTGTACTAACTGTGCTGCTGGGCAGCTGAGAGACACCACCTGAGAATTTGGATTCAAATGGACTTTTAGGTATGAACCCGAGGAGAGACTGCAATGATGGTGACCCCGTTGCAAAGCTGCTTGTGTGCTGAAGAAGCAGAGCACTAGCTTTCCCTGCTGCTCCTTCTCCCGTGTGAGCAGATGCCACTGTTCATTCTGCGCTGACTGGGTTGCTGCGCAGCAGAGAGCAGCCTCTGGACTGATTCCATTCAAATGCTTTTCCTGTATGAAAGTGAGCAGTGAAAGCAACGATGAATGCACCAATGTAAAAGGGATTGTGTGCTGAACAGGTCCAGCACCAGCTTTCAATCCTGGCTCTTCTGCTGTGGGAGCAGAGGCCAAACGTTCGTGCTGTACTAACTGTGCTGCTGGGCAGCTGAGAGACACCACTTGAGAATTTGGATTCAAATGGACTTTTAGGTATGAACCCGAGGAGAGACTGCAATGATGGTGACCCCGTTGCAAAGCTGCTTGTGTGCTGAAGAAGCAGAGCACTAGCTTTCCCTGCTGCTCCTTCTGCCGTGTGAGCAGAAGCCACTGTTCATTCTGTGCTGACTGTGTTGCTGCGCAGCAGAGAGCAGCCTCTGGACTGATTCCATTCAAATGCTTTTCCTGTATGAAAGTGAGCAGTGAAAGCAACGATGAATGCACCAATGTAAAAGGGATTGTGTGCTGAACAGGTCCAGCACCAGCTTTCAATCCTGGCTCTTCTGCTGTTGGAGCAGAGGCCAAACGTTCTTGCTGTACTCACTGTGCTGCTGGGCAGCTGAGAGACACCACCTGAGAATTTGGATTCAAATGGACTTTTAGGTATGAACCCGAGGAGAGACTGCAATGATGGTGACCCCGTTGCAAAGCTGCTTGTGTGCTGAAGAAGCAGAGCACTAGCTTTCCCTGCTGCTCCTTCTGCCGTATGAGCAGATGCCACTGTTCATTCTGTGCTGTGTTGCTGCCAGCAGGGAGCAGGCTCTGGACGGATTCTATTCAAATGCTTTTCCTGTATGAGTGTTCGCAGTGAAAGCAGCGATGGAGACACCAATGTAAAGGGGATTGTGTGCTGAACAGGTCCAGCACCAGCTTTCAATCCTGGCTCTTCTGCTGTGGGAGCAGAGGCCAAACGTTCGTGCTGTACTAACTGTGCTGCTGGGCAGCTGAGAGACACCACCTGAGAATTTGGATTCAAATGGACTTTTAGGTATGAAACCGAGGAGAGACTGCAATGATGGTGACCCCGTTGCAAAGCTGCTTGTGTGCTGAAGAAGCAGAGCACTAGCTTTCCCTGCTGCTCCTTCTGCCGTGTGAGCAGATGCCACTGTTCATTCTGTGCTGTGTTGCTGCCAGCAGGGAGCAGGCTCTGGACGGATTCCATTCAAATGCTTTTCCTGTATGAGTGTTAGCAGTGAAAGCAACGATGGAGACACCAATGTAAAGGGGATTGTGTGCTGAACAGGTCCAGCACCAGCTTTCAATCCTGGCTCTTCTGCTGTGGGAGCAGAGGCCAAACGTTCGTGCTGTACTAACTGTGCTGCTGGGCAGCTGAGAGACACCACCTGAGAATTTGGATTCTAATGGACTTTTAGGTAGGAAACCGAGGAGAGACTGCAATGATGGTGACCCCGTTGCAAAGCTGCTTGTGTGCTGAAGAAGCAGAGCACTAGCTTTCCCTGCTGCTCCTTCTGCCGTGTGAGCAGATGCCACTCTTCATTCTGTGCTGACTGTGTTGCTGCGCAGCAGAGAGCAGCCTCTGGACTGATTCCATTCAAATGCTTTTCCTGTATGAATGTGAGCAGTGAAAGCAACGATGGAGGCACCAATGTAAAGGTGATTGTGTGCTGAACAGGTCCAGCACCAGCTTTCAATCCTGGCTCTTCTGCTGTTGGAGCAGAGGCCAAACGTTCGTGCTGTATTAACTGTGCTGCTGGGCAGCTGAGAGACACCACCTGAGAATTTGGATTCAAATGGACTTTTAGGTATGAACCCGAGGAGAGACTGCAATGATGGTGACCCCGTTGCAAAGCTGCTTGTGTGCTGAAGAAGCAGAGCACTAGCTTTCCCTGCTGCTCCTTCTCCCGTGTGAGCAGATGCCACTGTTCATTCTGTGCTGACTGTGTTGCTGCGCAGCAGAGAGCAGCCTCTGGACTGATTCCATTCAAATGCTTTTCCTGTATGAATGTGAGCAGTGAAAGCAACGATGGAGGCACCAATGTAAAAGGGATTGTGTGCTGAACAGGTCCAGCACCAGCTTTCAATCCTGGCTCTTCTGCTGTGGGAGCAGAGGCCAAACGTTCGTGCTGTACTCACTGTGCTGCTGGGCAGCTGAGAGATACCACCTGAGAATTTGCATTCAAATGGACTTTTAGGTATGAACCCGAGGAGAGACTGCAATGATGGTGACCCCGTTGCAAATCTGCTTGTGTGCTGAAGAAGCAGAGCACTAGCTTTCCCTGCTGCTCCTTCTGCCGTATGAGCAGATGCCACTGTTCATTCTGTGCTGTGTTGCTGCCAGCAGGGAGCAGGCTCTGGACGGATTCTATTCAAATGCTTTTCCTGTATGAGTGTTAGCAGTGAAAGCAACGATGGAGACACCAATGTAAAGGGGATTGTTTGCTGAACAGGTCCAGCACCAGCTTTCAATCCTGGCTCTTCTGCTGTGGGAGCAGAGGCCAAACGTTCGTGCTGTACTAACTGTGCTGCTGGGCAGCTGAGAGACACCACCTGAGAATTTGGATTCTAATGGACTTTTAGGTAGGAAACCGAGGAGAGACTGCAATGATGGTGACCCCGTTGCAAAGCTGCTTGTGTGCTGAAGAAGCAGAGCACTAGCTTTCCCTGCTGCTCCTTCTGCCGTGTGAGCAGATGCCACTCTTCATTCTGTGCTGACTGTGTTGCTGCGCAGCAGAGAGCAGCCTCTGGACTGATTCCATTCAAATGCTTTTCCTGTATGAATGTGAGCAGTGAAAGCAACGATGGAGGCACCAATGTAAAGGTGATTGTGTGCTGAACAGGTCCAGCACCAGCTTTCAATCCTGGCTCTTCTGCTGTTGGAGCAGAGGCCAAACGTTCGTGCTGTACTAACTGTGCTGCTGGGCAGCTGAGAGACACCACCTGAGAATTTGGATTCAAATGGACTTTTAGGTAGGAAACCGAGGAGAGACTGCAATGATGGTGACCCCGTTGCAAAGCTGCTTGTGTGCTGAAGAAGCAGAGCACTAGCTTTCCCTGCTGCTCCTTCTCCCGTGTGAGCAGATGCCACTCTTCATTCTGTGCTGACTGTGTTGCTGCGCAGCAGAGAGCAGCCTCTGGACTGATTCCATTCAAATGCTTTTCCTGTATGAAAGTGAGCAGTGAAAGCAACGATGGAGGCACCAATGTAAAGGGGATTGTGTGCTGAACAGGTCCAGCACCAGCTTTCAATCCTGGCTCTTCTGCTGTTGGAGCAGAGGCCAAACGTTCGTGCTGTACTAACTGTGCTGCTGGGCAGCTGAGAGACACCACCTGAGAATTTGGATTCAAATGGACTTTTAGGTATGAAACCGAGGAGAGACTGCAATGATGGTGACCCCGTTGCAAAGCTGCTTGTGTGCTGAAGAAGCAGAGCACTAGCTTTCCCTGCTGCTCCTTCTGCCGTGTGAGCAGATGCCACTGTTCATTCTGTGCTGTGTTGCTGCCAGCAGGGAGCAGGCTCTGGACGGATTCCATTCAAATGCTTTTCCTGTATGAGTGTTAGCAGTGAAAGCAACGATGGAGACACCAATGTAAAGGGGATTGTGTGCTGAACAGGTCCAGCACCAGCTTTCAATCCTGGCTCTTCTGCTGTGGGAGCAGAGGCCAAACGTTCGTGCTGTACTAACTGTGCTGCTGGGCAGCTGAGAGACACCACCTGAGAATTTGGATTCTAATGGACTTTTAGGGAGGAAACCGAGGAGAGACTGCAATGATGGTGACCCCGTTGCAAAGCTGCTTGTGTGCTGAAGAAGCAGAGCACTAGCTTTCCCTGCTGCTCCTTCTGCCGTGTGAGCAGATGCCACTGTTCATTCTGTGCTGACTGTGTTGCTGCGCAGCAGAGAGCAGCCTCTGGACTGATTCCATTCAAATGCTTTTCCTGTATGAATGTGAGCAGTGAAAGCAACGATGGAGGCACCAATGTAAAGGTGATTGTGTGCTGAACAGGTCCAGCACCAGCTTTCAATACTGGCTCTTCTGCTGTTGGAGCAGAGGCCAAACGTTCGTGCTGTACTAACTGTGCTGCTGGGCAGCTGAGAGACACCACCTGAGAATTTGCATTCAAATGGACTTTTAGGTATGAACCCGAGGAGAGACTGCAATGATGGTGACCCCGTTGCAAAGCTGCTTGTGTGCTGAAGAAGCAGAGCACTAGCTTTCCCTGCTGCTCCTTCTCCCGTGTGAGCAGATGCCACTGTTCATTCTGTGCTGACTGTGTTGCTGCGCAGCAGAGAGCAGCCTCTGGACTGATTCCATTCAAATGCTTTTCCTGTATGAATGTGAGCAGTGAAAGCAACGATGGAGGCACCAATGTAAAAGGGATTGTGTGCTGAACAGGTCCAGCACCAGCTTTCAATACTGGCTCTTCTGCTGTGGGAGCAGAGGCCAAACGTTCGTGCTGTACTCACTGTGCTGCTGGGCAGCTGAGAGATACCACCTGAGAATTTGGATTCAAATGGACTTTTAGGTATGAACCCGAGGAGAGACTGCAATGATGGTGACCCCGTTGCAAAGCTGCTTGTGTGCTGAAGAAGCAGAGCACTAGCTTTCCCTGCTGCTCCTTCTGCCGTGTGAGCAGAAGCCACTGTTCATTCTGTGCTGACTGTGTTGCTGCGCAGCAGAGAGCAGCCTCTGGACTGATTCCATTCAAATGCTTTTCCTGCATGAAAGTGAGCAGTGAAAGCAACGATGAATGCACCAATGTAAAAGGGATTGTGTGCTGAACAGGTCCAGCACCAGCTTTCAATCCTGGCTCTTCTGCTGTGGGAGCAGAGGCCAAACGTTCGTGCTGTACTCACTGTGCTGCTGGGCAGCTGAGAGACACCACCTGAGAATTTGGATTCAAATGGACTTTTAGGTATGAACCCGAGGAGAGACTGCAATGATGGTGACCCCGTTGCAAAGCTGCTTGTGTGCTGAAGAAGCAGAGCACTAGCTTTCCCTGCTGCTCCTTCTGCCGTGTGAGCAGATGCCACTGTTCAGTCTGTGCTGACTGTGTTGCTGCGCAGCAGAGAGCAGCCTCTGGACTGATTCCATTCAAATGCTTTTCCTGTATGAAAGTGAGCAGTGAAAGCAACGATGGAGGCACCAATGTAAAGGTGATTGTGTGCTGAACAGGTCCAGCACCAGTTTTCAATCCTGGCTCTTCTGCTGTGGGAGCAGAGGCCAAACGTTCGTGCTGTACTAACTGTGCTGCTTGGCAGCTGAGAAACACCACCTGAGAATTTGGATTCAAATGGACTTTTAGGTAGGAAACCGAGGAGAGACTGCAATGATGGTGACCCCGTTGCAAAGCTGCTTGTGTGCTGAAGAAGCAGAGCACTAGCTTTCCCTGCTGCTCCTTCTGCCGTGTGAGCAGATGCCACTGTTCATTCTGTGCTGACTGTGTTGCTGCGCAGCAGGGAGCAGGCTCTGGACGGATTCCATTCAAATGCTTTTCCTGTATGAAAGTGAGCAGTGAAAGCAACGATGAATGCACCAATGTAAAAGGGATTGTGTGCTGAACAGGTCCAGCACCAGCTTTCAATCCTGGCTCTTCTGCTGTGGGAGCAGAGGCCAAACGTTCGTGCTGTACTAACTGTGCTGCTGGGAAGCTGAGAGACACCACCTGAGAATTGGGATTCAAATGGACTTTTAGGTATGAAGCCGAGGAGAGACTGCAATGATGGTGACCCCGTTGCAAAGCTGCTTGTGTGCTGAAGAAGCAGAGCACTAGCTTTCCCTGCTGCTCCTTCTCCCGTGTGAGCAGATGCCACTGTTCATTCTGTGCTGACTGGGTTGCTGCGCAGCAGAGAGCAGCCTCTGGACTGATTCCATTCAAATGCTTTTCCTGTATGAAAGTGAGCAGTGAAAGCAACGATGAATGCACCAATGTAAAAGGGATTGTGTGCTGAACAGGTCCAGCACCAGCTTTCAATCCTGGCTCTTCTGCTGTGGGAGCAGAGGCCAAACGTTCGTGCTGTACTAACTGTGCTGCTGGGCAGCTGAGAGACACCACTTGAGAATTTGGATTCAAATGGACTTTTAGGTATGAACCCGAGGAGAGACTGCAATGATGGTGACCCCGTTGCAAAGCTGCTTGTGTGCTGAAGAAGCAGAGCACTAGCTTTCCCTGCTGCTCCTTCTGCCGTGTGAGCAGATGCCACTCTTCATTCTGTGCTGACTGTGTTGCTGCGCAGCAGAGAGCAGGCTCTGGACTGATTCCATTCAAATGCTTTTCCTGTATGAAAGTGAGCAGTGAAAGCAACGATGAATGCACCAATGTAAAAGGGATTGTGTGCTGAACAGGTCCAGCACCAGCTTTCAATCCTGGCTCTTCTGCTGTTGGAGCAGAGGCCAAACGTTCTTGCTGTACTCACTGTGCTGCTGGGCAGCTGAGAGACACCACCTGAGAATTTGGATTCAAATGGACTTTTAGGTATGAACCCGAGGAGAGACTGCAATGATGGTGACCCCGTTGCAAAGCTGCTTGTGTGCTGAAGAAGCAGAGCACTAGCTTTCCCTGCTGCTCCTTCTGCCGTATGAGCAGATGCCACTGTTCATTCTGTGCTGTGTTGCTGCCAGCAGGGAGCAGGCTCTGGACGGATTCTATTCAAATGCTTTTCCTGTATGAGTGTTAGCAGTGAAAGCAACGATGGAGACACCAATGTAAAGGGGATTGTGTGCTGAACAGGTCCAGCACCAGCTTTCAATCCTGGCTCTTCTGCTGTGGGAGCAGAGGCCAAACGTTCGTGCTGTACTAACTGTGCTGCTGGGCAGCTGAGAGACACCACCTGAGAATTTGGATTCTAATGGACTTTTAGGGAGGAAACCGAGGAGAGACTGCAATGATGGTGACCCCGTTGCAAAGCTGCTTGTGTGCTGAAGAAGCAGAGCACTAGCTTTCCCTGCTGCTCCTTCTGCCGTGTGAGCAGATGCCACTGTTCATTCTGTGCTGACTGTGTTGCTGCGCAGCAGAGAGCAGCCTCTGGACTGATTCCATTCAAATGCTTTTCCTGTATGAATGTGAGCAGTGAAAGCAACGATGGAGGCACCAATGTAAAGGTGATTGTGTGCTGAACAGGTCCAGCACCAGCTTTCAATTATGGCTCTTCTGCTGTGGTAGCAACGGCCAAACGTTCGTGCTGTACTAACTGTGCTGCTGGGCAGCTGAGAGACACCACCTGAGAATTTGGATTCAAATGGACTTTTAGGTATGAACCCGAGGAGAGACTGCAATGATGGTGACCCCGTTGCAAAGCTGTTTGTGTGCTGAAGAAGCAGACCACTAGCTTTCCCTGCTGCTCCTTCTGCCGTGTGAGCAGATGCCACTGTTCAGTCTGTGCTGACTGTGTTGCTGCGCAGCAGAGAGCAGCCTCTGGACTGATTCCATTCAAATGCTTTTCCTGTATGAATGTGAGCAGTGAAAGCAGCGATGGAGGCACCAATGTAAAGGTGATTGTGTGCTGAACAGGTCCAGCACCAGCTTTCAATCCTGGCTCTTCTGCTGTGGTAGCAACGGCCAAACGTTCGTGCTGTACTAACTGTGCTGCTGGGCAGCTGAGAGACACCACCTGAGAATTTGGATTCAAATGGACTTTTAGGTATGAACCCGAGGAGAGACTGCAATGATGGTGACCCCGTTGCAAAGCTGCTTGTGTGCTGAAGAAGCAGAGCACTAGCTTTCCCTGCTGCTCCTTCTGCCGTGTGAGCAGATGCCACTGTTCAGTCTGTGCTGACTGTGTTGCTGCGCAGCAGAGAGCAGCCTCTGGACTGATTCCATTCAAATGCTTTTCCTGTATGAAAGTGAGCAGTGAAAGCAACGATGGAGGCACCAATGTAAAGGTGATTGTGTGCTGAACAGGTCCAGCACCAGTTTTCAATCCTGGCTCTTCTGCTGTGGGAGCAGAGGCCAAACGTTCGTGCTGTACTAACTGTGCTGCTTGGCAGCTGAGAAACACCACCTGAGAATTTGGATTCAAATGGACTTTTAGGTATGAACCCGAGGAGAGACTGCAATGATGGTGACCCCGTTGCAAAGCTGCTTGTGTGCTGAAGAAGCAGAGCACTAGCTTTCCCTGCTGCTCCTTCTGCCGTGTGAGCAGATGCCACTGTTCATTCTGTGCTGACTGTGTTGCTGCGCAGCAGAGAGCAGCCTCTGGACTGATTCCATTCAAATGCTTTTCCTGTACGAAAGTGAGCAGTGAAAGCAACGATGAATGCACCAATGTAAAAGGGATTGTGTGCTGAACAGGTCCAGCACCAGCTTTCAATCCTGGCTCTTCTGCTGTGGGAGCAGAGGCCAAACGTTCGTGCTGTACTAACTGTGCTGCTGGGAAGCTGAGAGACACCACCTGAGAATTTGGATTCAAATGGACTTTTAGGTATGAACCCGAGGAGAGACTGCAATGATGGTGACCCCGTTGCAAAGCTGCTTGTGTGCTGAAGAAGCAGAGCACTAGCTTTCCCTGCTGCTCCTTCTCCCGTGTGAGCAGATGCCACTGTTCATTCTGTGCTGACTGGGTTGCTGCGCAGCAGAGAGCAGCCTCTGGACTGATTCCATTCAAATGCTTTTCCTGTATGAAAGTGAGCAGTGAAAGCAACGATGAATGCACCAATGTAAAAGGGATTGTGTGCTGAACAGGTCCAGCACCAGCTTTCAATCCTGGCTCTTCTGCTGTTGGAGCAGAGGCCAAACGTTCTTGCTGTACTCACTGTGCTGCTGGGCAGCTGAGAGACACCACCTGAGAATTTGGATTCAAATGGACTTTTAGGTATGAACCCGAGGAGAGACTGCAATGATGGTGACCCCGTTGCAAATCTGCTTGTGTGCTGAAGAAGCAGAGCACTAGCTTTCCCTGCTGCTCCTTCTGCCGTATGAGCAGATGCCACTGTTCATTCTGTGCTGTGTTGCTGCCAGCAGGGAGCAGGCTCTGGACGGATTCTATTCAAATGCTTTTCCTGTATGAGTGTTCGCAGTGAAAGCAGCGATGGAGACACCAATGTAAAGGGGATTGTGTGCTGAACAGGTCCAGCACCAGCTTTCAATCCTGGCTCTTCTGCTGTGGGAGCAGAGGCCAAACGTTCGTGCTGTACTAACTGTGCTGCTGGGCAGCTGAGAGACACCACCTGAGAATTTGGATTCAAATGGACTTTTAGGTAGGAAACCGAGGAGAGACTGCAATGATGGTGACCCCGTTGCAAAGCTGCTTGTGTGCTGAAGAAGCAGAGCACTAGCTTTCCCTGCTGCTCCTTCTCCCGTGTGAGCAGATGCCACTCTTCATTCTGTGCTGACTGTGTTGCTGCGCAGCAGAGAGCAGCCTCTGGACTGATTCCATTCAAATGCTTTTCCTGTATGAAAGTGAGCAGTGAAAGCAACGATGGAGGCACCAATGTAAAGGGGATTGTGTGCTGAACAGGTCCAGCACCAGCTTTCAATACTGGCTCTTCTGCTGTTGGAGCAGAGGCCAAACGTTCGTGCTGTACTAACTGTGCTGCTGGGCAGCTGAGAGACACCACCTGAAAATTTTAATTCAAATGGACTTTTAGGTATGAAACCGAGGAGAGACTGCAATGATGGTGACCCCGTTGCAAAGCTGCTTGTGTGCTGAAGAAGCAGAGCACTAGCTTTCCCTGCTGCTCCTTCTGCCGTGTGAGCAGATGCCACTCTTCATTCTGTGCTGACTGTGTTGCTGCGCAGCAGAGAGCAGCCTCTGGACTGATTCCATTCAAATGCTTTTCCTGTATGAATGTGAGCAGTGAAAGCAACGATGGAGGCACCAATGTAAAGGTGATTGTGTGCTGAACAGGTCCAGCACCAGCTTTCAATCCTGGCTCTTCTGCTGTGGGAGCAGAGGCCAAACGTTCGTGCTGTACTCACTGTGCTGCTGGGCAGCTGAGAGATACCACCTGAGAATTTGGATTCAAATGGACTTTTAGGTATGAACCCGAGGAGAGACTGCAATGATGGTGACCCCGTTGCAAAGCTGCTTGTGTGCTGAAGAAGCAGAGCACTAGCTTTCCCTGCTGGTCCTTCTGCCGTGTGAGCAGATGCCACTGTTCATTCTGTGCTGACTGTGTTGCTGCGCAGCAGAGAGCAGTCTCTGGACTGATTCCATTCAAATGCTTTTCCTGTATGAAAGTGAGCAGTGAAAGCAACGATGAATGCACCAATGTAAAAGGGATTGTGTGCTGAACAGGTCCAGCACCAGCTTTCAATCCTGGCTCTTCTGCTGTGGGAGCAGAGGCCAAACGTTCGTGCTGTACTAACTGTGCTGCTGGGCAGCTGAGAGACACCACCTGAGAATTTGGATTCAAATGGACTTTTAGGTATGAAACCGAGGAGAGACTGCAATGATGGTGACCCCGTTGCAAAACTGCTTGTGTGCTGAAGAAGCAGAGCACTAGCTTTCCCTGCTGCTCCTTCTGCCGTGTGAGCAGATGCCACTGTTCATTCTGTGCTGTGTTGCTGCCAGCAGGGAGCAGGCTCTGGACGGATTCTATTCAAATGCTTTTCCTGTATGAGTGTTAGCAGTGAAAGCACCGATGGAGGCACCAATGTAAAGGGGATTGTGTGCTGAACAGGTCCAGCACCAGCTTTCAATCCTGGCTCTTCTGCTGTGGGAGCAGAGGCCAAACGTTCGTGCAGTACTCACTGTGCTGCTGGGCAGCTGAGACCGCTTGAGAATTTGGATTCAAATGGACTTTTACGTATGAAACCGAGGAGAGACTGCAATGATGGTGACCCCGTTGCAAAGCTGCTTGTGTGCTGAAGAAGCAGAGCACTAGCTTTCCCTGCTGCTCCTTCTGCCGTGTGAGCAGATGCCACTGTTCAGTCTGTGCTGACTGTGTTGCTGCGCAGCAGAGAGCAGCCTCTGGACTGATTCCATTCAAATGCTTTTCCTGTATGAATGTGAGCAGTGAAAGCAACGATGGAGGCACCAATGTAAAGGTGATTGTGTGCTGAACAGGTCCAGCACCAGCTTTCAATCCTGGCTCTTCTGCTGTGGGAGCAGAGGCCAAACGTTAGTGCTGTACTAACTGTGCTGCTGGGCAGCTGAGAGACACCACCTGAGAATTTGGATTCAAATGGACTTTTAGGTATGAAGCCGAGGAGAGACTGCAATGATGGTGACCCCGTTGCAAAGCTGCTTGTGTGCTGAAGAAGCAGAGCACTAGCTTTCCCTGCTGCTCCTTCTGCCGTGTGAGCAGAAGCCACTGTTCATTCTGTGCTGACTGTGTTGCTGCGCAGCAGAGAGAAGGCTCTGGACTGATTCTATTCAAATGCTTTTCCTGTACGAGTGTTAGCAGTGAAAGCAACGATGGATGCACCAATGTAAAGGGGATTGTGTGCTAAACAGGTCCAGCACCAGCTTTCAATCCTTGCTCTTCTGCTGTGGGAGCAGATGCCAAACGTTCGTGCAGTACTCACTGTGCTGCTGGGCAGCTGAGACCGCTTGAGAATTTGGATTCAAATGGACTTTTAGGTATGAACCCGAGGAGAGACTGCAATGATGGTGACCCCGTTGCAAAGCTGCTTGTGTGCTGAAGAAGCAGAGCACTAGCTTTCCCTGCTGCTCCTTCTGCCGTGTGAGCAGATGCCACTGTTCAGTCTGTGCTGACTGTGTTGCTGCGCAGCAGAGAGCAGCCTCTGGACTGATTCCATTCAAATGCTTTTCCTGTATGAAAGTGAGCAGTGAAAGCAACGATGAATGCACCAATGTAAAAGGGATTGTGTGCTGAACAGGTCCAGCAGCAGCTTTCAATCCTGGCTCTTCTGCTGTGGGAGCAGAGGCCAAACGTTCGTGCTGTACTAACTGTGCTGCTGGGCAGCTGAGAAACACCACCTGAGAATTTGGATTCAAATGGACTTTTAGGTATGAACCCGAGGAGAGACTGCAATGATGGTGACCCCGTTGCAAAGCTGCTTGTGTGCTGAAGAAGCAGAGCACTAGCTTTCCCTGCTGCTCCTTCTGCCGTGTGAGCAGATGCCACTGTTCAGTCTGTGCTGACTGTGTTGCTGCGCAGCAGAGAGCAGCCTCTGGACTGATTCCATTCAAATGCTTTTCCTGTATGAAAGTGAGCAGTGAAAGCAACGATGAATGCACCAATGTAAAAGGGATTGTGTGCTGAACAGGTCCAGCACCAGCTTTCAATCCTGGCTCTTCTGCTGTGGGAGCAGAGGCCAAACGTTCGTGCTGTACTCACTGTGCTGCTGGGCAGCTGAGAGACACCACCTGAGAATTTGGATTCAAATGGACTTTTAGGTATGAACCCGAGGAGAGACTGCAATGATGGTGACCCCGTTGCAAAGCTGCTTGTGTGCTGAAGAAGCAGAGCACTAGCTTTCCCTGCTGCTCCTTCTGCCGTGTGAGCAGATGCCACTCTTCATTCTGTGCTGACTGTGTTGCTGCGCAGCAGAGAGCAGCCTCTGGACTGATTCCATTCAAATGCTTTTCCTGTATGAATGTGAGCAGTGAAAGCAACGATGGATGCACCAATGTAAAGGGGATTGTGTGCTGAACAGGTCCAGCACCAGCTTTCAATCCTTGCTCTTCTGCTGTGGGAGCAGAGGCCAAACGTTCGTGCAGTACTCACTGTGCTGCTGGGCAGCTGAGACCGCTTGAGAATTTGGATTCAAATGGACTTTTAGGTATGAAACCGAGGAGAGACTGCAATGATGGTGACCCCGTTGCAAAGCTGCTTGTGTGCTGAAGAAGCAGAACACTAGCTTTCCCTGCTGCTCCTTCTCCCGTGTGATCAGATGCCACTCTTCATTCTGTGCTGACTGTGTTGCTGCGCAGCAGAGAGCAGCCTCTGGACTGATTCCATTCAAATGCTTTTCCTGTATGAAAGTGAGCAGTGAAAGCAACGATGAATGCACCAATGTAAAAGGGATTGTGCGCTGAACAGGTCCAGCACCAGCTTTCAATCCTGGCTCTTCTGCTGTGGGAGCAGAGGCCAAACGTTCGTGCTGTACTAACTGTGCTGCTGGGCAGCTGAGAGACACCACCTGAGAATTTGGATTCAAATGGACTTTTAGGTAGGAAACCGACGAGAGACTGCAATGATGGTGACCCCGTTGCAAAGCTGCTTGTGTGCTGAAGAAGCAGAGCACTAGCTTTCCCTGCTGCTCCTTCTGCCGTGTGAGCAGATGCCACTGTTCAGTCTGTGCTGACTGTGTTGCTGCGCAGCAGAGAGCAGCCTCTGGACTGATTCCATTCAAATGCATTTCCTGTATGAATGTGAGCAGTGAAAGCAACGATGGAGACACCAATGTAAAGGTGATTGTGTGCTGAACAGGTCCAGCACCAGCTTTCAATCCTGGCTCTTCTGCTGTGGGAGCAGAGGCCAAACGTTCGTGCTGTACTAACTGTGCTGCTGGGCAGCTGAGAGACACCACCTGAGAATTTGGATTCTAATGGACTTTTAGGTAGGAAACCGAGGAGAGACTGCAATGATGGTGACCCCGTTGCAAAGCTGCTTGTGTGCTGAAGAAGCAGAGCACTAGCTTTCCCTGCTGCTCCTTCTGCCGTGTGAGCAGATGCCACTGTTCAGTCTGTGCTGACTGTGTTGCTGCGCAGCAGAGAGCAGCCTCTGGACTGATTCCATTCAAATGCTTTTCCTGTATGAATGTGAGCAGTGAAAGCAACGATGGAGGCACCAATGTAAAGGTGATTGTGTGCTGAACAGGTCCAGCACCAGCTTTCAATCCTGGCTCTTCTGCTGTGGGAGCAGAGCCCAAACGTTAGTGCTGTACTAACTGTGCTGCTGGGCAGCTGAGAGACACCACCTGAGAATTTGGATTCAAATGGACTTTTAGGTATGAAGCCGAGGAGAGACTGCAATGATGGTGACCCCGTTGCAAAGCTGCTTGTGTGCTGAAGAAGCAGAGCACTAGCTTTCCCTGCTGCTCCTTCTGCCGTGTGAGCAGAAGCCACTGTTCATTCTGTGCTGACTGTGTTGCTGCGCAGCAGAGAGAAGGCTCTGGACTGATTCTATTCAAATGCTTTTCCTGTACGAGTGTTAGCAGTGAAAGCAACGATGGATGCACCAATGTAAAGGGGATTGTGTGCTGAACAGGTCCAGCACCAGCTTTCAATCCTTGCTCTTCTGCTGTGGGAGCAGATGCCAAACGTTCGTGCAGTACTCACTGTGCTGCTGGGCAGCTGAGACCGCTTGAGAATTTGGATTCAAATGGACTTTTAGGTATGAAACCTCGGAGAGACTGCAATGATGGTGACCCCGTTGCAAAGCTGCTTGTGTGCTGAAGAAGCAGAGCACTAGCTTTCCCTGCTGCTCCTTCTGCCGTGTGAGCAGAAGCCACTGTTCATTCTGTGCTGACTGTGTTGCTGCGCAGCAGAGAGCAGGCTCTGGACTGATTCCATTCAAATGCTTTTCCTGTATGAAAGTGAGCAGTGAAAGCAACGATGAATGCACCAATGTAAAAGGGATTGTGTGCTGAACAGGTCCAGCACCAGCTTTCAATCCTGGCTCTTCTGCTGTTGGAGCAGAGGCCAAACGTTCGTGCTGTACTAACTGTGCTGCTGGGCAGCTGAGAGACACCACCTGAGAATTTGGATTCAAATGGACTTTTAGGTAGGAACCCGAGGAGAGACTGCAATGATGGTGACCCCGTTGCAAAGCTGCTTGTGTGCTGAAGAAGCAGAGCACTAGCTTTCCCTGCTGCTCCTTCTGCCGTGTGAGCAGATGCCACTCTTCATTCTGTGCTGACTGTGTTGCTGCGCAGCAGAGAGCAGCCTCTGTACTGATTCCATTAAATGCTTTTCCTGTATGAAAGTGAGCAGTGAAAGCAACGATGAATGCACCAATGTAAAAGGGATTGTGTGCTGAACAGGTCCAGCACCAGCTTTCAATCCTGGCTCTTCTGCTGTTGGAGCAGAGGCCAAACGTTCGTGCTGTACTCACTGTGCTGCTGGGCAGCTGAGAGACACCACCTGGAATTTGGATTCAAATGGACTTTTAGGTATGAAACCGAGGAGAGACTGCAATGATGGTGACCCCGTTGCAAAGCTGCTTGTGTGCTGAAGAAGCAGAGCACTAGCTTTCCCTGCTGCTCCTTCTGCCGTGTGAGCAGATGCCACTGTTCATTCTGTGCTGACTGTGTTGCTGCGCAGCAGAGAGAAGGCTCTGGACTGATTCTAATCAAATGCTTTTCCTGTACGAGTGTTAGCAGTGAAAGCAACGATGGATGCACCAATGTAAAGGGGATTGTGTGCTGAACAGGTCCAGCACCAGCTTTCAATCCTGGCTCTTCTGCTGTGGGAGCAGAGGCCAAAAGTTCGTGCAGTACTCACTGTGCTGCTGGGCAGCTGAGACCGCTTGAGAATTTGGATTCAAATGGACATTTACGTATGAAACCGAGGAGAGACTGCAATGATGGTGACCCCGTTGCAAAGCTGCTTGTGTGCTGAAGAAGCAGAGCACTAGCTTTCCCTGCTGCTCCTTCTGCCGTGTGAGCAGATGCCACTGTTCAGTCTGTGCTGACTGTGTTGCTGCGCAGCAGAGAGCAGCCTCTGGACTGATTCCATTCAAATGCATTTCCTGTATGAATGTGAGCAGTGAAAGCAACGATGGAGACACCAATGTAAAGGTGATTGTGTGCTGAACAGGTCCAGCACCAGCTTTCAATCCTGGCTCTTCTGCTGTGGGAGCAGAGGCCAAACGTTCGTGCTGTACTAACTGTGCTGCTGGGCAGCTGAGAGACACCACCTGAGAATTTGGATTCAAATGGACTTTTAGGTAGGAAACCGAGGAGAGACTGCAATGATGGTGACCCCGTTGCAAAGCTGCTTGTGTGCTGAAGAAGCAGAGCACTAGCTTTCCCTGCTGCTCCTTCTGCCGTGTGAGCAGAAGCCACTGTTCATTCTGTGCTGACTGTGTTGCTGCGCAGCAGAGAGAAGGCTCTGGACTGATTCTATTCAAATGCTTTTCCTGTACGAGTGTTAGCAGTGAAAGCAACGATGGATGCACCAATGTAAAGGGGATTGTGTGCTAAACAGGTCCAGCACCAGCTTTCAATCCTTGCTCTTCTGCTGTGGGAGCAGATGCCAAACGTTCGTGCAGTACTCACTGTGCTGCTGGGCAGCTGAGACCGCTTGAGAATTTGGATTCAAATGGACTTTTAGGTATGAAACCTCGGAGAGACTGCAATGATGGTGACCCCGTTGCAAAGCTGCTTGTGTGCTGAAGAAGCAGAGCACTAGCTTTCCCTGCTGCTCCTTCTGCCGTGTGAGCAGATGCCACTGTTCAGTCTGTGCTGACTGTGTTGCTGCGCAGCAGAGAGCAGCCTCTGGACTGATTCCATTCAAATGCTTTTCCTGTATGAGTGTTAGCAGTGAAAGCAACGATGAATGCACCAATGTAAAGGGGATTGTGTGCTGAACAGGTCCAGCACCAGCTTTCAATCCTGGCTCTTCTGCTGTGGGAGCAGAGGCCAAACGTTCGTGCTGTACTAACTGTGCTGCTGGGCAGCTGAGAGACACCACCTGAGAATTTGGATTCTAATGGACTTTTAGGGAGGAAACCGAGGAGAGACTGCAATGATGGTGACCCCGTTGCAAAGCTGCTTGTGTGCTGAAGAAGCAGAGCACTAGCTTTCCCTGCTGCTCCTTCTGCCGTGTGAGCAGATGCCACTGTTCATTCTGTGCTGACTGTGTTGCTGCGCAGCAGAGAGCAGCCTCTGGACTGATTCCATTCAAATGCTTTTCCTGTATGAATGTGAGCAGTGAAAGCAACGATGGAGGCACCAATGTAAAGGTGATTGTGTGCTGAACAGGTCCAGCACCAGCTTTCAATTATGGCTCTTCTGCTGTGGTAGCAACGGCCAAACGTTCGTGCTGTACTAACTGTGCTGCTGGGCAGCTGAGAGACACCACCTGAGAATTTGGATTCAAATGGACTTTTAGGTATGAACCCGAGGAGAGACTGCAATGATGGTGACCCCGTTGCAAAGCTGCTTGTGTGCTGAAGAAGCAGAGCACTAGCTTTCCCTGCTGCTCCTTCTGCCGTGTGAGCAGATGCCACTGTTCAGTCTGTGCTGACTGTGTTGCTGCGCAGCAGAGAGCAGCCTCTGGAGTGATTCCATTCAAATGCTTTTCCTGTATGAATGTGAGCAGTGAAAGCAGCGATGGAGGCACCAATGTAAAGGTGATTGTGTGCTGAACAGGTCCAGCACCAGCTTTCAATCCTGGCTCTTCTGCTGTGGTAGCAACGGCCAAACGTTCGTGCTGTACTAACTGTGCTGCTGGGCAGCTGAGAGACACCACTTGAGAATTTGGATTCAAATGGACTTTTAGGTATGAACCCGAGGAGAGACTGCAATGATGGTGACCCCGTTGCAAAGCTGCTTGTGTGCTGAAGAAGCAGAGCACTAGCTTTCCCTGCTGCTCCTTCTGCCGTGTGAGCAGATGCCACTCTTCATTCTGTGCTGACTGTGTTGCTGCGCAGCAGAGAGCAGCCTCTGGACTGATTCCATTCAAATGCTTTTCCTGTATGAAAGTGAGCAGTGAAAGCAACGATGAATGCACCAATGTAAAAGGGATTGTGTGCTGAACAGGTCCAGCACCAGCTTTCAATCCTGGCTCTTCTGCTGTGGGAGCAGAGGCCAAACGTTCGTGCTGTACTAACTGTGCTGCTGGGAAGCTGAGAGACACCACCTGAGAATTTGGATTCAAATGGACTTTTAGGTATGAACCCGAGGAGAGACTGCAATGATGGTGACCCCGTTGCAAAGCTGCTTGTGTGCTGAAGAAGCAGAGCACTAGCTTTCCCTGCTGCTCCTTCTCCCGTGTGAGCAGATGCCACTGTTCATTCTGTGCTGACTGGGTTGCTGCGCAGCAGAGAGCAGCCTCTGGACTGATTCCATTCAAATGCTTTTCCTGTATGAAAGTGAGCAGTGAAAGCAACGATGAATGCACCAATGTAAAAGGGATTGTGTGCTGAACAGGTCCAGCACCAGCTTTCAATCCTGGCTCTTCTGCTGTGGGAGCAGAGGCCAAACGTTCGTGCTGTACTAACTGTGCTGCTGGGCAGCTGAGAGACACCACTTGAGAATTTGGATTCAAATGGACTTTTAGGTATGAACCCGAGGAGAGACTGCAATGATGGTGACCCCGTTGCAAAGCTGCTTGTGTGCTGAAGAAGCAGAGCACTAGCTTTCCCTGCTGCTCCTTCTGCCGTGTGAGCAGAAGCCACTGTTCATTCTGTGCTGACTGTGTTGCTGCGCAGCAGAGAGCAGCCTCTGGACTGATTCCATTCAAATGCTTTTCCTGTATGAAAGTGAGCAGTGAAAGCAACGATGAATGCACCAATGTAAAAGGGATTGTGTGCTGAACAGGTCCAGCACCAGCTTTCAATCCTGGCTCTTCTGCTGTTGGAGCAGAGGCCAAACGTTCTTGCTGTACTCACTGTGCTGCTGGGCAGCTGAGAGACACCACCTGAGAATTTGGATTCAAATGGACTTTTAGGTATGAAACCGAGGAGAGACTGCAATGATGGTGACCCCGTTGCAAAGCTGCTTGTGTGCTGAAGAAGCAGAGCACTAGCTTTCCCTGCTGCTCCTTCTGCCGTATGAGCAGATGCCACTGTTCATTCTGTGCTGTGTTGCTGCCAGCAGGGAGCAGGCTCTGGACGGATTCTATTCAAATGCTTTTCCTGTATGAGTGTTCGCAGTGAAAGCAGCGATGGAGACACCAATGTAAAGGGGATTGTGTGCTGAACAGGTCCAGCACCAGCTTTCAATCCTGGCTCTTCTGCTGTGGGAGCAGAGGCCAAACGTTCGTGCTGTACTAACTGTGCTGCTGGGCAGCTGAGAGACACCACCTGAGAATTTGGATTCAAATGGACTTTTAGGTAGGAAACCGAGGAGAGACTGCAATGATGGTGACCCCGTTGCAAAGCTGCTTGTGTGCTGAAGAAGCAGAGCACTAGCTTTCCCTGCTGCTCCTTCTCCCGTGTGAGCAGATGCCACTCTTCATTCTGTGCTGACTGTGTTGCTGCGCAGCAGAGAGCAGCCTCTGGACTGATTCCATTCAAATGCTTTTCCTGTATGAAAGTGAGCAGTGAAAGCAACGATGGAGGCACCAATGTAAAGGGGATTGTGTGCTGAACAGGTCCAGCACCAGCTTTCAATCCTGGCTCTTCTGCTGTTGGAGCAGAGGCCAAACGTTCGTGCTGTACTAACTGTGCTGCTGGGCAGCTGAGAGACACCACCTGAGAATTTGGATTCAAATGGACTTTTAGGTATGAACCCGAGGAGAGACTGCAATGATGGTGACCCCGTTGCAAAGCTGCTTGTGTGCTGAAGAAGCAGAGCACTAGCTTTCCCTGCTGCTCCTTCTCCCGTGTGAGCAGATGCCACTGTTCATTCTGTGCTGACTGTGTTGCTGCGCAGCAGAGAGCAGCCTCTGGACTGATTCCATTCAAATGCTTTTCCTGTATGAATGTGAGCAGTGAAAGCAACGATGGAGGCACCAATGTAAAAGGGATTGTGTGCTGAACAGGTCCAGCACCAGCTTTCAATCCTGGCTCTTCTGCTGTGGGAGCAGAGGCCAAACGTTCGTGCTGTACTCACTGTGCTGCTGGGCAGCTGAGAGATACCACCTGAGAATTTGCATTCAAATGGACTTTTAGGTATGAACCCGAGGAGAGACTGCAATGATGGTGACCCCGTTGCAAATCTGCTTGTGTGCTGAAGAAGCAGAGCACTAGCTTTCCCTGCTGCTCCTTCTGCCGTATGAGCAGATGCCACTGTTCATTCTGTGCTGTGTTGCTGCCAGCAGGGAGCAGGCTCTGGACGGATTCTATTCAAATGCTTTTCCTGTATGAGTGTTCGCAGTGAAAGCAGCGATGGAGACACCAATGTAAAGGGGATTGTGTGCTGAACAGGTCCAGCACCAGCTTTCAATCCTGGCTCTTCTGCTGTGGGAGCAGAGGCCAAACGTTCGTGCTGTACTAACTGTGCTGCTGGGCAGCTGAGAGACACCACCTGAGAATTTGGATTCAAATGGACTTTTAGGTAGGAAACCGAGGAGAGACTGCAATGATGGTGACCCCGTTGCAAAGCTGCTTGTGTGCTGAAGAAGCAGAGCACTAGCTTTCCCTGCTGCTCCTTCTCCCGTGTGAGCAGATGCCACTCTTCATTCTGTGCTGACTGTGTTGCTGCGCAGCAGAGAGCAGCCTCTGGACTGATTCCATTCAAATGCTTTTCCTGTATGAAAGTGAGCAGTGAAAGCAACGATGGAGGCACCAATGTAAAGGGGATTGTGTGCTGAACAGGTCCAGCACCAGCTTTCAATACTGGCTCTTCTGCTGTTGGAGCAGAGGCCAAACGTTCGTGCTGTACTAACTGTGCTGCTGGGCAGCTGAGAGACACCACCTGAGAATTTGGATTCAAATGGACTTTTAGGTATGAAACCGAGGAGAGACTGCAATGATGGTGACCCCGTTGCAAAGCTGCTTGTGTGCTGAAGAAGCAGAGCACTAGCTTTCCCTGCTGCTCCTTCTGCCGTGTGAGCAGATGCCACTGTTCATTCTGTGCTGTGTTGCTGCCAGCAGGGAGCAGGCTCTGGACGGATTCCATTCAAATGCTTTTCCTGTATGAGTGTTAGCAGTGAAAGCAACGATGGAGACACCAATGTAAAGGGGATTGTTTGCTGAACAGGTCCAGCACCAGCTTTCAATCCTGGCTCTTCTGCTGTGGGAGCAGAGGCCAAACGTTCGTGCTGTACTAACTGTGCTGCTGGGCAGCTGAGAGACACCACCTGAGAATTTGGATTCTAATGGACTTTTAGGTAGGAAACCGAGGAGAGACTGCAATGATGGTGACCCCGTTGCAAAGCTGCTTGTGTGCTGAAGAAGCAGAGCACTAGCTTTCCCTGCTGCTCCTTCTGCCGTGTGAGCAGATGCCACTCTTCATTCTGTGCTGACTGTGTTGCTGCGCAGCAGAGAGCAGCCTCTGGACTGATTCCATTCAAATGCTTTTCCTGTATGAATGTGAGCAGTGAAAGCAACGATGGAGGCACCAATGTAAAGGTGATTGTGTGCTGAACAGGTCCAGCACCAGCTTTCAATCCTGGCTCTTCTGCTGTTGGAGCAGAGGCCAAACGTTCGTGCTGTACTAACTGTGCTGCTGGGCAGCTGAGAGACACCACCTGAGAATTTGGATTCAAATGGACTTTTAGGTAGGAAACCGAGGAGAGACTGCAATGATGGTGACCCCGTTGCAAAGCTGCTTGTGTGCTGAAGAAGCAGAGCACTAGCTTTCCCTGCTGCTCCTTCTCCCGTGTGAGCAGATGCCACTCTTCATTCTGTGCTGACTGTGTTGCTGCGCAGCAGAGAGCAGCCTCTGGACTGATTCCATTCAAATGCTTTTCCTGTATGAAAGTGAGCAGTGAAAGCAACGATGGAGGCACCAATGTAAAGGGGATTGTGTGCTGAACAGGTCCAGCACCAGCTTTCAATCCTGGCTCTTCTGCTGTTGGAGCAGAGGCCAAACGTTCGTGCTGTACTAACTGTGCTGCTGGGCAGCTGAGAGACACCACCTGAGAATTTGGATTCAAATGGACTTTTAGGTATGAAACCGAGGAGAGACTGCAATGATGGTGACCCCGTTGCAAAGCTGCTTGTGTGCTGAAGAAGCAGAGCACTAGCTTTCCCTGCTGCTCCTTCTGCCGTGTGAGCAGATGCCACTGTTCATTCTGTGCTGTGTTGCTGCCAGCAGGGAGCAGGCTCTGGACGGATTCCATTCAAATGCTTTTCCTGTATGAGTGTTAGCAGTGAAAGCAACGATGGAGACACCAATGTAAAGGGGATTGTGTGCTGAACAGGTCCAGCACCAGCTTTCAATCCTGGCTCTTCTGCTGTGGGAGCAGAGGCCAAACGTTCGTGCTGTACTAACTGTGCTGCTGGGCAGCTGAGAGACACCACCTGAGAATTTGGATTCTAATGGACTTTTAGGTAGGAAACCGAGGAGAGACTGCAATGATGGTGACCCCGTTGCAAAGCTGCTTGTGTGCTGAAGAAGCAGAGCACTAGCTTTCCCTGCTGCTCCTTCTGCCGTGTGAGCAGATGCCACTCTTCATTCTGTGCTGACTGTGTTGCTGCGCAGCAGAGAGCAGCCTCTGGACTGATTCCATTCAAATGCTTTTCCTGTATGAATGTGAGCAGTGAAAGCAACGATGGAGGCACCAATGTAAAGGTGATTGTGTGCTGAACAGGTCCAGCACCAGCTTTCAATCCTGGCTCTTCTGCTGTTGGAGCAGAGGCCAAACGTTCGTGCTGTACTAACTGTGCTGCTGGGCAGCTGAGAGACACCACCTGAGAATTTGCATTCAAATGGACTTTTAGGTATGAACCCAAGGAGAGACTGCAATGATGGTGACCCCGTTGCAAAGCTGCTTGTGTGCTGAAGAAGCAGAGCACTAGCTTTCCCTGCTGCTCCTTCTCCCGTGTGAGCAGATGCCACTGTTCATTCTGTGCTGACTGTGTTGCTGCGCAGCAGAGAGCAGCCTCTGGACTGATTCCATTCAAATGCTTTTCCTGTATGAATGTGAGCAGTGAAAGCAACGATGGAGGCACCAATGTAAAAGGGATTGTGTGCTGAACAGGTCCAGCACCAGCTTTCAATACTGGCTCTTCTGCTGTGGGAGCAGAGGCCAAACGTTCGTGCTGTACTCACTGTGCTGCTGGGCAGCTGAGAGATACCACCTGAGAATTTGGATTCAAATGGACTTTTAGGTATGAACCCGAGGAGAGACTGCAATGATGGTGACCCCGTTGCAAAGCTGCTTGTGTGCTGAAGAAGCAGAGCACTAGCTTTCCCTGCTGCTCCTTCTGCCGTGTGAGCAGAAGCCACTGTTCATTCTGTGCTGACTGTGTTGCTGCGCAGCAGAGAGCAGCCTCTGGACTGATTCCATTCAAATGCTTTTCCTGCATGAAAGTGAGCAGTGAAAGCAACGATGAATGCACCAATGTAAAAGGGATTGTGTGCTGAACAGGTCCAGCACCAGCTTTCAATCCTGGCTCTTCTGCTGTGGGAGCAGAGGCCAAACGTTCGTGCTGTACTCACTGTGCTGCTGGGCAGCTGAGAGACACCACCTGAGAATTTGGATTCAAATGGACTTTTAGGTATGAACCCGAGGAGAGACTGCAATGATGGTGACCCCGTTGCAAAGCTGCTTGTGTGCTGAAGAAGCAGAGCACTAGCTTTCCCTGCTGCTCCTTCTGCCGTGTGAGCAGATGCCACTGTTCAGTCTGTGCTGACTGTGTTGCTGCGCAGCAGAGAGCAGCCTCTGGACTGATTCCATTCAAATGCTTTTCCTGTATGAAAGTGAGCAGTGAAAGCAACGATGGAGGCACCAATGTAAAGGTGATTGTGTGCTGAACAGGTCCAGCACCAGTTTTCAATCCTGGCTATTCTGCTGTGGGAGCAGAGGCCAAACGTTCGTGCTGTACTAACTGTGCTGCTTGGCAGCTGAGAAACACCACCTGAGAATTTGGATTCAAATGGACTTTTAGGTAGGAAACCGAGGAGAGACTGCAATGATGGTGACCCCGTTGCAAAGCTGCTTGTGTGCTGAAGAAGCAGAGCACTAGCTTTCCCTGCTGCTCCTTCTGCCGTGTGAGCAGATGCCACTGTTCATTCTGTGCTGACTGTGTTGCTGCGCAGCAGGGAGCAGGCTCTGGACGGATTCCATTCAAATGCTTTTCCTGTATGAAAGTGAGCAGTGAAAGCAACGATGAATGCACCAATGTAAAAGGGATTGTGTGCTGAACAGGTCCAGCACCAGCTTTCAATCCTGGCTCTTCTGCTGTGGGAGCAGAGGCCAAACGTTCGTGCTGTACTAACTGTGCTGCTGGGCAGCTGAGAGACACCACTTGAGAATTTGGATTCAAATGGACTTTTAGGTATGAACCCGAGGAGAGACTGCAATGATGGTGACCCCGTTGCAAAGCTGCTTGTGTGCTGAAGAAGCAGAGCACTAGCTTTCCCTGCTGCTCCTTCTGCCGTGTGAGCAGATGCCACTCTTCATTCTGTGCTGACTGTGTTGCTGCGCAGCAGAGAGCAGGCTCTGGACTGATTCCATTCAAATGCTTTTCCTGTATGAAAGTGAGCAGTGAAAGCAACGATGAATGCACCAATGTAAAAGGGATTGTGTGCTGAACAGGTCCAGCACCAGCTTTCAATCCTGGCTCTTCTGCTGTTGGAGCAGAGGCCAAACGTTCTTGCTGTACTCACTGTGCTGCTGGGCAGCTGAGAGACACCACCTGAGAATTTGGATTCAAATGGACTTTTAGGTATGAACCCGAGGAGAGACTGCAATGATGGTGACCCCGTTGCAAAGCTGCTTGTGTGCTGAAGAAGCAGAGCACTAGCTTTCCCTGCTGCTCCTTCTGCCGTATGAGCAGATGCCACTGTTCATTCTGTGCTGTGTTGCTGCCAGCAGGGAGCAGGCTCCGGACGGATTCTATTCAAATGCTTTTCCTGTATGAGTGTTAGCAGTGAAAGCAACGATGGAGACACCAATGTAAAGGGGATTGTGTGCTGAACAGGTCCAGCACCAGCTTTCAATCCTGGCTCTTCTGCTGTGGGAGCAGAGGCCAAACGTTCGTGCTGTACTAACTGTGCTGCTGGGCAGCTGAGAGACACCACCTGAGAATTTTTATTCTAATGGACTTTTAGGGAGGAAACCGAGGAGAGACTGCAATGATGGTGACCCCGTTGCAAAGCTGCTTGTGTGCTGAAGAAGCAGAGCACTAGCTTTCCCTGCTGCTCCTTCTGCCGTGTGAGCAGATGCCACTGTTCATTCTGTGCTGACTGTGTTGCTGCGCAGCAGAGAGCAGCCTCTGGACTGATTCCATTCAAATGCTTTTCCTGTATGAATGTGAGCAGTGAAAGCAACGATGGAGGCACCAATGTAAAGGTGATTGTGTGCTGAACAGGTCCAGCACCAGCTTTCAATTATGGCTCTTCTGCTGTGGTAGCAACGGCCAAACGTTCGTGCTGTACTAACTGTGCTGCTGGGCAGCTGAGAGACACCACCTGAGAATTTGGATTCAAATGGACTTTTAGGTATGAACCCGAGGAGAGACTGCAATGATGGTGACCCCGTTGCAAAGCTGTTTGTGTGCTGAAGAAGCAGAGCACTAGCTTTCCCTGCTGCTCCTTCTGCCGTGTGAGCAGATGCCACTGTTCAGTCTGTGCTGACTGTGTTGCTGCGCAGCAGAGAGCAGCCTCTGGACTGATTCCATTCAAATGGTTTTCCTGTATGAATGTGAGCAGTGAAAGCAGCGATGGAGGCACCAATGTAAAGGTGATTGTGTGCTGAACAGGTCCAGCACCAGCTTTCAATCCTGGCTCTTCTGCTGTGGTAGCAGAGGCCAAACGTTCGTGCTGTACTAACTGTGCTGCTGGGCAGCTGAGAGACACCACCTGAGAATTTGGATTCAAATGGACTTTTAGGTATGAACCCGAGGAGAGACTGCAATGATGGTGACCCCGTTGCAAAGCTGCTTGTGTGCTGAAGAAGCAGAGCACTAGCTTTCCCTGCTGCTCCTTCTGCCGTGTGAGCAGATGCCACTGTTCAGTCTGTGCTGACTGTGTTGCTGCGCAGCAGAGAGCAGCCTCTGGACTGATTCCATTCAAATGCTTTTCCTGTATGAAAGTGAGCAGTGAAAGCAACGATGGAGGCACCAATGTAAAGGTGATTGTGTGCTGAACAGGTCCAGCACCAGTTTTCAATCCTGGCTCTTCTGCTGTGGGAGCAGAGGCCAAACGTTCGTGCTGTACTAACTGTGCTGCTTGGCAGCTGAGAAACACCACCTGAGAATTTGGATTCAAATGGACTTTTAGGTATGAACCCGAGGAGAGACTGCAATGATGGTGACCCCGTTGCAAAGCTGCTTGTGTGCTGAAGAAGCAGAGCACTAGCTTTCCCTGCTGCTCCTTCTGCCGTGTGAGCAGATGCCACTGTTCATTCTGTGCTGACTGTGTTGCTGCGCAGCAGAGAGCAGCCTCTGGACTGATTCCATTCAAATGCTTTTCCTGTATGAAAGTGAGCAGTGAAAGCAACGATGAATGCACCAATGTAAAAGGGATTGTGTGCTGAACAGGTCCAGCACCAGCTTTCAATCCTGGGTCTTCTGCTGTGGGAGCAGAGGCCAAACGTTCGTGCTGTACTAACTGTGCTGCTGGGAAGCTGAGAGACACCACCTGAGAATTTGGATTCAAATGGACTTTTAGGTATGAACCCGAGGAGAGACTGCAATGATGGTGACCCCGTTGCAAAGCTGCTTGTGTGCTGAAGAAGCAGAGCACTAGCTTTCCCTGCTGCTCCTTCTCCCGTGTGAGCAGATGCCACTGTTCATTCTGTGCTGACTGGGTTGCTGCGCAGCAGAGAGCAGCCTCTGGACTGATTCCATTCAAATGCTTTTCCTGTATGAAAGTGAGCAGTGAAAGCAACGATGAATGCACCAATGTAAAAGGGATTGTGTGCTGAACAGGTCCAGCACCAGCTTTCAATCCTGGCTCTTCTGCTGTTGGAGCAGAGGCCAAACGTTCTTGCTGTACTCACTGTGCTGCTGGGCAGCTGAGAGACACCACCTGAGAATTTGGATTCAAATGGACTTTTAGGTATGAACCCGAGGAGAGACTGCAATGATGGTGACCCCGTTGCAAATCTGCTTGTGTGCTGAAGAAGCAGAGCACTAGCTTTCCCTGCTGCTCCTTCTGCCGTATGAGCAGATGCCACTGTTCATTCTGTGCTGTGTTGCTGCCAGCAGGGAGCAGGCTCTGGACGGATTCTATTCAAATGCTTTTCCTGTATGAGTGTTCGCAGTGAAAGCAGCGATGGAGACACCAATGTAAAGGGGATTGTGTGCTGAACAGGTCCAGCACCAGCTTTCAATCCTGGCTCTTCTGCTGTGGGAGCAGAGGCCAAACGTTCGTGCTGTACTAACTGTGCTGCTGGGCAGCTGAGAGACACCACCTGAGAATTTGGATTCAAATGGACTTTTAGGTAGGAAACCGAGGAGAGACTGCAATGATGGTGACCCCGTTGCAAAGCTGCTTGTGTGCTGAAGAAGCAGAGCACTAGCTTTCCCTGCTGCTCCTTCTCCCGTGTGAGCAGATGCCACTCTTCATTCTGTGCTGACTGTGTTGCTGCGCAGCAGAGAGCAGCCTCTGGACTGATTCCATTCAAATGCTTTTCCTGTATGAAAGTGAGCAGTGAAAGCAACGATGGAGGCACCAATGTAAAGGGGATTGTGTGCTGAACAGGTCCAGCACCAGCTTTCAATACTGGCTCTTCTGCTGTTGGAGCAGAGGCCAAACGTTCGTGCTGTACTAACTGTGCTGCTGGGCAGCTGAGAGACACCACCTGAGAATTTGGATTCAAATGGACTTTTAGGTATGAACCCGAGGAGAGACTGCAATGATGGTGACCCCGTTGCAAAGCTGCTTGTGTGCTGAAGAAGCAGAGCACTAGCTTTCCCTGCTGGTCCTTCTGCCGTGTGAGCAGATGCCACTGTTCATTCTGTGCTGACTGTGTTGCTGCGCAGCAGAGAGCAGTCTCTGGACTGATTCCATTCAAATGCTTTTCCTGTATGAAAGTGAGCAGTGAAAGCAACGATGAATGCACCAATGTAAAAGGGATTGTGTGCTGAACAGGTCCAGCACCAGCTTTCAATCCTGGCTCTTCTGCTGTGGGAGCAGAGGCCAAACGTTCGTGCTGTACTAACTGTGCTGCTGGGCAGCTGAGAGACACCACCTGAGAATTTGGATTCAAATGGACTTTTAGGTATGAAACCGAGGAGAGACTGCAATGATGGTGACCCCGTTGCAAAACTGCTTGTGTGCTGAAGAAGCAGAGCACTAGCTTTCCCTGCTGCTCCTTCTGCCGTGTGAGCAGATGCCACTGTTCATTCTGTGCTGTGTTGCTGCCAGCAGGGAGCAGGCTCTGGACGGATTCTATTCAAATGCTTTTCCTGTATGAGTGTTAGCAGTGAAAGCACCGATGGAGGCACCAATGTAAAGGGGATTGTGTGCTGAACAGGTCCAGCACCAGCTTTCAATCCTGGCTCTTCTGCTGTGGGAGCAGAGGCCAAACGTTCGTGCAGTACTCACTGTGCTGCTGGGCAGCTGAGACCGCTTGAGAATTTGGATTCAAATGGACTTTTACGTATGAAACCGAGGAGAGACTGCAATGATGGTGACCCCGTTGCAAAGCTGCTTGTGTGCTGAAGAAGCAGAACACTAGCTTTCCCTGCTGCTCCTTCTCCCGTGTGAGCAGATGCCACTCTTCATTCTGTGCTGACTGTGTTGCTGCGCAGCAGAGAGCAGCCTCTGGACTGATTCCATTCAAATGCTTTTCCTGTATGAAAGTGAGCAGTGAAAGCAACGATGAATGCACCAATGTAAAAGGGATTGTGCGCTGAACAGGTCCAGCACCAGCTTTCAATCCTGGGTCTTCTGCTGTGGGAGCAGAGGCCAAACGTTCGTGCTGTACTAACTGTGCTGCTGGGCAGCTGAGAGACACCACCTGAGAATTTGGATTCAAATGGACTTTTAGGTATGAAACCGAGGAGAGACTGCAATGATGGTGACCCCGTTGCAAAGCTGCTTGTGTGCTGAAGAAGCAGAGCACTAGCTTTCCCTGCTGCTCCTTCTGCCGTGTGAGCAGATGCCACTGTTCAGTCTGTGCTGACTGTGTTGCTGCGCAGCAGAGAGCAGCCTCTGGACTGATTCCATTCAAATGCATTTCCTGTATGAATGTGAGCAGTGAAAGCAACGATGGAGACACCAATGTAAAGGTGATTGTGTGCTGAACAGGTCCAGCACCAGCTTTCAATCCTGGCTCTTCTGCTGTGGGAGCAGAGGCCAAACGTTCGTGCTGTACGAACTGTGCTGCTGGGCAGCTGAGAGACACCACCTGAGAATTTGGATTCAAATGGACTTTTAGGTAGGAAACCGAGGAGAGACTGCAATGATGGTGACCCCGTTGAAAAGCTGCTTGTGTGCTGAAGAAGCAGAGCACTAGCTTTCCCTGCTGCTCCTTCTGCCGTGTGAGCAGATGCCACTGTTCAGTCTGTGCTGACTGTGTTGCTGCGCAGCAGAGAGCAGCCTCTGGACTGATTCCATTCAAATGCTTTTCCTGTATGAATGTGAGCAGTGAAAGCAACGATGGAGGCACCAATGTAAAGGTGATTGTGTGCTGAACAGGTCCAGCACCAGCTTTCAATCCTGGCTCTTCTGCTGTGGGAGCAGAGGCCAAACGTTAGTGCTGTACTAACTGTGCTGCTGGGCAGCTGAGAGACACCACCTGAGAATTTGGATTCAAATGGACTTTTAGGTATGAAGCCGAGGAGAGACTGCAATGATGGTGACCCCGTTGCAAAGCTGCTTGTGTGCTGAAGAAGCAGAGCACTAGCTTTCCCTGCTGCTCCTTCTGCCGTGTGAGCAGAAGCCACTGTTCATTCTGTGCTGACTGTGTTGCTGCGCAGCAGAGAGAAGGCTCTGGACTGATTCTATTCAAATGCTTTTCCTGTACGAGTGTTAGCAGTGAAAGCAACGATGGATGCACCAATGTAAAGGGGATTGTGTGCTAAACAGGTCCAGCACCAGCTTTCAATCCTTGCTCTTCTGCGGTGGGAGCAGATGCCAAACGTTCGTGCAGTACTCACTGTGCTGCTGGGCAGCTGAGACCGCTTGAGAATTTGGATTCAAATGGACTTTTAGGCATGAACCCGAGGAGAGACTGCAATGATGGTGACCCCGTTGCAAATCTGCTTGTGTGCTGAAGAAGCAGAGCACTAGCTTTCCCTGCTGCTCCTTCTGCCGTGTGAGCAGATGCCACTGTTCAGTCTGTGCTGACTGTGTTGCTGCGCAGCAGAGAGCAGCCTCTGGACTGATTCCATTCAAATGCTTTTCCTGTATGAAAGTGAGCAGTGAAAGCAACGATGAATGCACCAATGTAAAAGGGATTGTGTGCTGAACAGGTCCAGCACCAGCTTTCAATCCTGGCTCTTCTGCTGTGGGAGCAGAGGCCAAACGTTCGTGCTGTACTAACTGTGCTGCTGGGCAGCTGAGAAACACCACCTGAGAATTTGGATTCAAATGGACTTTTAGGTATGAACCCGAGGAGAGACTGCAATGATGGTGACCCCGTTGCAAAGCTGCTTGTGTGCTGAAGAAGCAGAGCACTAGCTTTCCCTGCTGCTCCTTCTGCCGTGTGAGCAGATGCCACTGTTCAGTCTGTGCTGACTGTGTTGCTGCGCAGCAGAGAGCAGCCTCTGGACTGATTCCATTCAAATGCTTTTCCTGTATGAAAGTGAGCAGTGAAAGCAACGATGAATGCACCAATGTAAAAGGGATTGTGTGCTGAACAGGTCCAGCACCAGCTTTCAATCCTGGCTCTTCTGCTGTGGGAGCAGAGGCCAAACGTTCGTGCTGTACTCACTGTGCTGCTGGGCAGCTGAGAGACACCACCTGAGAATTTGGATTCAAATGGACTTTTAGGTATGAACCCGAGGAGAGACTGCAATGATGGTGACCCCGTTGCAAAGCTGCTTGTGTGCTGAAGAAGCAGAGCACTAGCTTTCCCTGCTGCTCCTTCTGCCGTGTGAGCAGATGCCACTCTTCATTCTGTGCTGACTGTGTTGCTGCGCAGCAGAGAGCAGCCTCTGGACTGATTCCATTCAAATGCTTTTCCTGTATGAATGTGAGCAGTGAAAGCAACGATGGATGCACCAATGTAAAGGGGATTGTGTGCTGAACAGGTCCAGCACCAGCTTTCAATCCTTGCTCTTCTGCTGTGGGAGCAGAGGCCAAACGTTCGTGCAGTACTCACTGTGCTGCTGGGCAGCTGAGACCGCTTGAGAATTTGGATTCAAATGGACTTTTAGGTATGAAACCGAGGAGAGACTGCAATGATGGTGACCCCGTTGCAAAGCTGCTTGTGTGCTGAAGAAGCAGAACACTAGCTTTCCCTGCTGCTCCTTCTCCCGTGTGATCAGATGCCACTCTTCATTCTGTGCTGACTGTGTTGCTGCGCAGCAGAGAGCAGCCTCTGGACTGATTCCATTCAAATGCTTTTCCTGTATGAAAATGAGCAGTGAAAGCAACGATGAATGCACCAATGTAAAAGGGATTGTGCGCTGAACAGGTCCAGCACCAGCTTTCAATCCTGGCTCTTCTGCTGTGGGAGCAGAGGCCAAACGTTCGTGCTGTACTAACTGTGCTGCTGGGCAGCTGAGAGACACCACCTGAGAATTTGGATTCAAATGGACTTTTAGGTAGGAAACCGACGAGAGACTGCAATGATGGTGACCCCGTTGCAAAGCTGCTTGTGTGCTGAAGAAGCAGAGCACTAGCTTTCCCTGCTGCTCCTTCTGCCGTGTGAGCAGATGCCACTGTTCAGTCTGTGCTGACTGTGTTGCTGCGCAGCAGAGAGCAGCCTCTGGACTGATTCCATTCAAATGCATTTCCTGTATGAATGTGAGCAGTGAAAGCAACGATGGAGACACCAATGTAAAGGTGATTGTGTGCTGAACAGGTCCAGCACCAGCTTTCAATCCTGGCTCTTCTGCTGTGGGAGCAGAGGCCAAACGTTCGTGCTGTACTAACTGTGCTGCTGGGCAGCTGAGAGACACCACCTGAGAATTTGGATTCAAATGGACTTTTAGGTAGGAAACCGAGGAGAGACTGCAATGATGGTGACCCCGTTGCAAAGCTGCTTGTGTGCTGAAGAAGCAGAGCACTAGCTTTCCCTGCTGCTCCTTCTGCCGTGTGAGCAGATGCCACTGTTCAGTCTGTGCTGACTGTGTTGCTGCGCAGCAGAGAGCAGCCTCTGGACTGATTCCATTCAAATGCTTTTCCTGTATGAATGTGAGCAGTGAAAGCAACGATGGAGGCACCAATGTAAAGGTGATTGTGTGCTGAACAGGTCCAGCACCAGCTTTCAATCCTGGCTCTTCTGCTGTGGGAGCAGAGCCCAAACGTTAGTGCTGTACTAACTGTGCTGCTGGGCAGCTGAGAGACACCACCTGAGAATTTGGATTCAAATGGACTTTTAGGTATGAAGCCGAGGAGAGACTGCAATGATGGTGACCCCGTTGCAAAGCTGCTTGTGTGCTGAAGAAGCAGAGCACTAGCTTTCCCTGCTGCTCCTTCTGCCGTGTGAGCAGAAGCCACTGTTCATTCTGTGCTGACTGTGTTGCTGCGCAGCAGAGAGAAGGCTCTGGACTGATTCTATTCAAATGCTTTTCCTGTACGAGTGTTAGCAGTGAAAGCAACGATGGATGCACCAATGTAAAGGGGATTGTGTGCTGAACAGGTCCAGCACCAGCTTTCAATCCTTGCTCTTCTGCTGTGGGAGCAGATGCCAAACGTTCGTGCAGTACTCACTGTGCTGCTGGGCAGCTGAGACCGCTTGAGAATTTGGATTCAAATGGACTTTTAGGTATGAAACCTCGGAGAGACTGCAATGATGGTGACCCCGTTGCAAAGCTGCTTGTGTGCTGAAGAAGCAGAGCACTAGCTTTCCCTGCTGCTCCTTCTGCCGTGTGAGCAGAAGCCACTGTTCATTCTGTGCTGACTGTGTTGCTGCGCAGCAGAGAGCAGGCTCTGGACTGATTCCATTCAAATGCTTTTCCTGTATGAAAGTGAGCAGTGAAAGCAACGATGAATGCACCAATGTAAAAGGGATTGTGTGCTGAACAGGTCCAGCACCAGCTTTCAATCCTGGCTCTTCTGCTGTTGGAGCAGAGGCCAAACGTTCGTGCTGTACTAACTGTGCTGCTGGGCAGCTGAGAGACACCACCTGAGAATTTGGATTCAAATGGACTTTTAGGTAGGAACCCGAGGAGAGACTGCAATGATGGTGACCCCGTTGCAAAGCTGCTTGTGTGCTGAAGAAGCAGAGCACTAGCTTTCCCTGCTGCTCCTTCTGCCGTGTGAGCAGATGCCACTCTTCATTCTGTGCTGACTGTGTTGCTGCGCAGCAGAGAGCAGCCTCTGTACTGATTCCATTAAATGCTTTTCCTGTATGAAAGTGAGCAGTGAAAGCAACGATGAATGCACCAATGTAAAAGGGATTGTGTGCTGAACAGGTCCAGCACCAGCTTTCAATCCTGGCTCTTCTGCTGTTGGAGCAGAGGCCAAACGTTCGTGCTGTACTCACTGTGCTGCTGGGCAGCTGAGAGACACCACCTGGAATTTGGATTCAAATGGACTTTTAGGTATGAAACCGAGGAGAGACTGCAATGATGGTGACCCCGTTGCAAAGCTGCTTGTGTGCTGAAGAAGCAGAGCACTAGCTTTCCCTGCTGCTCCTTCTGCCGTGTGAGCAGATGCCACTGTTCATTCTGTGCTGTGTTGCTGCCAGCAGGGAGCAGGCTCTGGACGGATTCTATTCAAATGCTTTTCCTGTATGAATGTGAGCAGTGAAAGCAACGATGGAGACACCAATGTAAAGGGGATTGTGTGCTGAACAGGTCCAGCACCAGCTTTCAATCCTGGCTCTTCTGCTGTGGGAGCAGAGGCCAAACGTTCGTGCTGTACTAACTGTGCTGCTGGGCAGCTGAGAGACACCACCTGAGAATTTGGATTCAAATGGACTTTTAGGTATGAAACCGAGGAGAGACTGCAATGATGGTGACCCCGTTGCAAAGCTGCTTGTGTGCTGAAGAAGCAGAGCACTAGCTTTCCCTGCTGCTCCTTCTGCCGTGTGAGCAGATGCCACTGTTCAGTCTGTGCTGACTGTGTTGCTGCGCAGCAGAGAGCAGCCTCTGGACTGATTCCATTCAAATGCTTTTCCTGTATGAATGTGAGCAGTGAAAGCAACGATGGAGGCACCAATGTAAAGGTGATTGTGTGCTGAACAGGTCCAGCACCAGCTTTCAATCCTGGCTCTTCTGCTGTGGGAGCAGAGGCCAAACGTTAGTGCTGTACTAACTGTGCTGCTGGGCAGCTGAGAGACACCACCTGAGAATTTGGATTCAAATGGACTTTTAGGTATGAAGCCGAGGTGAGACTGCAATGATGGTGACCCCGTTGCAAAGCTGCTTGTGTGCTGAAGAAGCAGAGCACTAGCTTTCCCTGCTGCTCCTTCTGCCGTGTGAGCAGAAGCCACTGTTCATTCTGTGCTGACTGTGTTGCTGCGCAGCAGAGAGAAGGCTCTGGACTGATTCTATTCAAATGCTTTTCCTGTACGAGTGTTAGCAGTGAAAGCAACGATGGATGCACCAATGTAAAGGGGATTGTGTGCTAAACAGGTCCAGCACCAGCTTTCAATCCTTGCTCTTCTGCTGTGGGAGCAGATGCCAAACGTTCGTGCAGTACTCACTGTGCTGCTGGGCAGCTGAGACCGCTTGAGAATTTGGATTCAAATGGACTTTTTAGGTATGAAACCTCGGAGAGACTGCAATGATGGTGACCCCGTTGCAAAGCTGCTTGTGTGCTGAAGAAGCAGAGCACTAGCTTTCCCTGCTGCTCCTTCTGCCGTGTGAGCAGAAGCCACTGTTCATTCTGTGCTGACTGTGTTGCTGCGCAGCAGAGAGCAGGCTCTGGACTGATTCCATTCAAATGCTTTTCCTGTATGAAAGTGAGCAGTGAAAGCAACGATGAATGCACCAATGTAAAAGGGATTGTGTGCTGAACAGGTCCAGCACCAGCTTTCAATCCTGGCTCTTCTGCTGTTGGAGCAGAGGCCAAACGTTCGTGCTGTACTAACTGTGCTGCTGGGCAGCTGAGAGACACCACCTGAGAATTTGGATTCAAATGGACTTTTAGGTAGGAACCCGAGGAGAGACTGCAATGATGGTGACCCCGTTGCAAAGCTGCTTGTGTGCTGAAGAAGCAGAGCACTAGCTTTCCCTGCTGCTCCTTCTGCCGTGTGAGCAGATGCCACTCTTCATTCTGTGCTGACTGTGTTGCTGCGCAGCAGAGAGCAGCCTCTGTACTGATTCCATTAAATGCTTTTCCTGTATGAAAGTGAGCAGTGAAAGCAACGATGAATGCACCAATGTAAAAGGGATTGTGTGCTGAACAGGTCCAGCACCAGCTTTCAATCCTGGCTCTTCTGCTGTTGGAGCAGAGGCCAAACGTTCGTGCTGTACTCACTGTGCTGCTGGGCAGCTGAGAGACACCACCTGGAATTTGGATTCAAATGGACTTTTAGGTATGAAACCGAGGAGAGACTGCAATGATGGTGACCCCGTTGCAAAGCTGCTTGTGTGCTGAAGAAGCAGAGCACTAGCTTTCCCTGCTGCTCCTTCTGCCGTGTGAGCAGATGCCACTGTTCATTCTGTGCTGTGTTGCTGCCAGCAGGGAGCAGGCTCTGGACGGATTCTATTCAAATGCTTTTCCTGTATGAATGTGAGCAGTGAAAGCAACGATGGAGACACCAATGTAAAGGGGATTGTGTGCTGAACAGGTCCAGCACCAGCTTTCAATCCTGGCTCTTCTGCTGTGGGAGCAGAGGCCAAACGTTCGTGCTGTACTAACTGTGCTGCTGGGCAGCTGAGAGACACCACCTGAGAATTTGGATTCAAATGGACTTTTAGGTATGAAACCGAGGAGAGACTGCAATGATGGTGACCCCGTTGCAAAGCTGCTTGTGTGCTGAAGAAGCAGAGCACTAGCTTTCCCTGCTGCTCCTTCTGCCGTGTGAGCAGATGCCACTGTTCAGTCTGTGCTGACTGTGTTGCTGCGCAGCAGAGAGCAGCCTCTGGACTGATTCCATTCAAATGCTTTTCCTGTATGAATGTGAGCAGTGAAAGCAACGATGGAGGCACCAATGTAAAGGTGATTGTGTGCTGAACAGGTCCAGCACCAGCTTTCAATCCTGGCTCTTCTGCTGTGGGAGCAGAGGCCAAACGTTAGTGCTGTACTAACTGTGCTGCTGGGCAGCTGAGAGACACCACCTGAGAATTTGGATTCAAATGGACTTTTAGGTATGAAGCCGAGGAGAGACTGCAATGATGGTGACCCCCGTTGCAAAGCTGCTTGTGTGCTGAAGAAGCAGAGCACTAGCTTTCCCTGCTGCTCCTTCTGCCGTGTGAAGCAGAAGCCACTGTTCATTCTTGCTGACTGTGTTGCTGCGCAGCAGAGAGAAGGCTCTGGACTGATTCTATTCAAATGCTTTTCCTGTACGAGTGTTAGCAGTGAAAGCAACGATGGATGCACCAATGTAAAGGGGATTGGTGTGCTAAACAGGTCCAGCACCAGCTTTCAATCCTTGCTCTTCTGCTGTGGAGCAGATGCCAAACGTTCGTGCAGTACTCACTGTGCTGCTGGGCAGCTGAGACCGCTTGAGAATTTGGATTCAAATGGACTTTTAGGTATGAACCCGAGGAGAGACTGCAATGATGGTGACCCCGTTGCAAAGCTGCTTGTGTGCTGAAGAAGCAGAGCACTAGCTTTCCCTGCTGCTCCTTCTGCCGTGTGAGCAGATGCCACTGTTCAGTCTGTGCTGACTGTGTTGCTGCGCAGCAGAGAGCAGCCTCTGGACTGATTCCATTCAAATGCTTTTCCTGTATGAAAGTGAGCAGTGAAAGCAACGATGAATGCACCAATGTAAAAGGGATTGTGTGCTGAACAGGTCCAGCAGCAGCTTTCAATCCTGGCTCTTCTGCTGTGGGAGCAGAGGCCAAACGTTCGTGCTGTACTAACTGTGCTGCTGGGCAGCTGAGAAACACCACCTGAGAATTTGGATTCAAATGGACTTTTAGGTATGAACCCGAGGAGAGACTGCAATGATGGTGACCCCGTTGCAAAGCTGCTTGTGTGCTGAAGAAGCAGAGCACTAGCTTTCCCCTGCTGCTCCTTCTGCCGTGTGAGCAGATGCCACTGTTCAGTCTGTGCTGACTGTGTTGCTGCGCAGCAGAGAGCAGCCTCTGGACTGATTCCATTCAAATGCTTTTCCTGTATGAAAGTGAGCAGTGAAAGCAACGATGAATGCACCAATGTAAAAGGGATTGTGTGCTGAACAGGTCCAGCAGCAGCTTTCAATCCTGGCTCTTCTGCTGTGGGAGCAGAGGCCAAACGTTCGTGCTGTACTCACTGTGCTGCTGGGCAGCTGAGAGACACCACCTGAGAATTTGGATTCAAATGGACTTTTAGGTAGGAAACCGAGGAGAGACTGCAATGATGGTGACCCCGTTGCAAAGCTGCTTGTGTGCTGAAGAAGCAGAGCACTAGCTTTCCCTGCTGCTCCTTCTGCCGTGTGAGCAGATGCCACTCTTCATTCTGTGCTGACTGTGTTGCTGCGCAGCAGAGAGCAGCCTCTGGACTGATTCCATTCAAATGCTTTTCCCTGTATGAATGTGAGCAGTGAAAGCAACGATGGATGCACCAATGTAAAGGGGATTGTGTGCTGAACAGGTCCAGCACCAGCTTTCAATCCTTGCTCTTCTGCTGTGGGAGCAGAGGCCAAACGTTCGTGCAGTACTCACTGTGCTGCTGGGCAGCTGAGACCGCTTGAGAATTTGGATTCAAATGGACTTTTAGGTATGAAACCGAGGAGAGACTGCAATGATGGTGACCCCCGTTGCAAAGCTGCTTGTGTGCTGAAGAAGCAGAGCACTAGCTTTCCCTGCTGCTCCTTCTGCCGTGTGAGCAGATGCCACTGTTCATTCTGTGCTGACTGTGTTGCTGCGCAGCAGAGAGAAGGCTCTGGACTGATTCTAATCAAATGCTTTTCCTGTACGAGTGTTAGCAGTGAAAGCAACGATGGATGCACCAATGTAAAGGGGATTGTGTGCTGAACAGGTCCAGCACCAGCTTTCAATCCTGGCTCTTCTGCTGTGGGAGCAGAGGCCAAAAGTTCGTGCAGTACTCACTGTGCTGCTGGGCAGCTGAGACCGCTTGAGAATTTGGATTCAAATGGACTTTTACGTATGAAACCGAGGAGAGACTGCAATGATGGTGACCCCGTTGCAAAGCTGCTTGTGTGCTGAAGAAGCAGAGCACTAGCTTTCCCTGCTGCTCCTTCTGCCGTGTGAGCAGATGCCACTGTTCAGTCTGTGCTGACTGTGTTGCTGCGCAGCAGAGAGCAGCCTCTGGACTGATTCCATTCAAATGCATTTCCTGTATGAATGTGAGCAGTGAAAGCAACGATGGAGACACCAATGTAAAGGTGATTGTGTGCTGAACAGGTCCAGCACCAGCTTTCAATCCTGGCTCTTCTGCTGTGGGAGCAGAGGCCAAACGTTCGTGCTGTACTAACTGTGCTGCTGGGCAGCTGAGAGACACCACCTGAGAATTTGGATTCAAATGGACTTTTAGGTAGGAAACCGAGGAGAGACTGCAATGATGGTGACCCCGTTGAAAAGCTGCTTGTGTGCTGAAGAAGCAGAGCACTAGCTTTCCCTGCTGCTCCTTCTGCCGTGTGAGCAGATGCCACTGTTCAGTCTGTGCTGACTGTGTTGCTGCGCAGCAGAGAGCAGCCTCTGGACTGATTCCATTCAAATGCTTTTCCTGTATGAATGTGAGCAGTGAAAGCAACGATGGAGGCACCAATGTAAAGGTGATTGTGTGCTGAACAGGTCCAGCACCAGCTTTCAATCCTGGCTCTTCTGCTGTGGGAGCAGAGGCCAAACGTTAGTGCGGTACTAACTGTGCTGCTGGGCAGCTGAAAGACACCACCTGAGAATTTGGATTCAAATGGACTTTTAGGTATGAACCCGAGGAGAGACTGCAATGATGGTGACCCCGTTGCAAAGCTGCTTGTGTGCTGAAGAAGCAGAGCACTAGCTTTCCCTGCTGCTCCTTCTGCCGTGTGAGCAGAAGCCACTGTTCATTCTGTGCTGACTGTGTTGCTGCGCAGCAGAGAGAAGGCTCTGGACTGATTCTATTCAAATGCTTTTCCTGTACGAGTGTTAGCAGTGAAAGCAACGATGGATGCACCAATGTAAAGGGGATTGTGTGCTAAACAGGTCCAGCACAAGCTTTCAATCCTTGCTCTTCTGCTGTGGGAGCAGATGCCAAACGTTCGTGCAGTACTCACTGTGCTGCTGGGCAGCTGAGACCGCTTGAGAATTTGGATTCAAATGGACTTTTAGGTATGAAACCTCGGAGAGACTGCAATGATGGTGACCCCGTTGCAAAGCTGCTTGTGTGCTGAAGAAGCAGAGCACTAGCTTTCCCTGCTGCTCCTTCTGCCGTGTGAGCAGATGCCACTGTTCAGTCTGTGCTGACTGTGTTGCTGCGCAGCAGAGAGCAGCCTCTGGACTGATTCCATTCAAATGCTTTTCCTGTATGAGTGTTAGCAGTGAAAGCAACGATGAATGCACCAATGTAAAGGGGATTGTGTGCTGAACAGGTCCAGCACCAGCTTTCAATCCTGGCTCTTCTGCTGTGGGAGCAGAGGCCAAACGTTCGTGCTGTACTAACTGTGCTGCTGGGCAGCTGAGAGACACCACCTGAGAATTTGGATTCTAATGGACTTTTAGGTAGGAAACCGAGGAGAGACTGCAATGATGGTGACCCCGTTGCAAAGCTGCTTGTGTGCTGAAGAAGCAGAGCACTAGCTTTCCCTGCTGCTCCTTCTGCCGTGTGAGCAGATGCCACTCTTCATTCTGTGCTGACTGTGTTGCTGCGCAGCAGAGAGCAGCCTCTGGACTGATTCCATTCAAATGCTTTTCCTGCATGAAAGTGAGCAGTGAAAGCAACGATGAATGCACCAATGTAAAAGGGATTGTGTGCTGAACAGGTCCAGCACCAGCTTTCAATCCTGGCTCTTCTGCTGTGGGAGCAGAGGCCAAACGTTCGTGCTGTACTCACTGTGCTGCTGGGCAGCTGAGAGACACCACCTGAGAATTTGGATTCAAATGGACTTTTAGGTATGAACCCGAGGAGAGACTGCAATGATGGTGACCCCGTTGCAAAGCTGCTTGTGTGCTGAAGAAGCAGAGCACTAGCTTTCCCTGCTGCTCCTTCTGCCGTGTGAGCAGATGCCACTCTTCATTCTGTGCTGACTGTGTTGCTGCGCAGCAGAGAGCAGCCTCTGGACTGATTCCATTCAAATGCTTTTCCTGTATGAATGTGAGCAGTGAAAGCAACGATGGATGCACCAATGTAAAGGGGATTGTGTGCTGAACAGGTCCAGCACCAGCTTTCAATCCTTGCTCTTCTGCTGTGGGAGCAGAGGCCAAACGTTCGTGCAGTACTCACTGTGCTGCTGGGCAGCTGAGACCGCTTGAGAATTTGGATTCAAATGGACTTTTACGTATGAAACCGAGGAGAGACTGCAATGATGGTGACCCCGTTGCAAAGCTGCTTGTGTGCTGAAGAAGCAGAACACTAGCTTTCCCTGCTGCTCCTTCTCCCGTGTGATCAGATGCCACTCTTCATTCTGTGCTGACTGTGTTGCTGCGCAGCAAGGGGCAGCCTCTGGACTGATTCCATTCAAATGCTTTTCCTGTATGAAAGTGAGCAGTGAAAGCAACGATGAATGCACCAATGTAAAAGGGATTGTGCGCTGAACAGGTCCAGCACCAGCTTTCAATCCTGGCTCTTCTGCTGTGGGAGCAGAGGCCAAACATTCGTGCTGTACTAACTGTGCTGCTGGGCAGCTGAGAGACACCACCTGAGAATTTGGATTCAAATGGACTTTTAGGTAGGAAACCGACGAGAGACTGCAATGATGGTGACCCCGTTGCAAAGCTGCTTGTGTGCTGAAGAAGCAGAGCACTAGCTTTCCCTGCTGCTCCTTCTGCCGTGTGAGCAGATGCCACTGTTCAGTCTGTGCTGACTGTGTTGCTGCGCAGCAGAGAGCAGCCTCTGGACTGATTCCATTCAAATGCATTTCCTGTATGAATGTGAGCAGTGAGGGCAACGATGGAGACACCAATGTAAAGGTGATTGTGTGCTGAACAGGTCCAGCACCAGCTTTCAATCCTGGCTCTTCTGCTGTGGGAGCAGAGGCCAAACGTTCGTGCTGTACTAACTGTGCTGCTGGGCAGCTGAGAGACACCACCTGAGAATTTGGATTCAAATGGACTTTTAGGTAGGAAACCGACGAGAGACTGCAATGATGGTGACCCCGTTGCAAAGCTGCTTGTGTGCTGAAGAAGCAGAGCACTAGCTTTCCCTGCTGCTCCTTCTGCCGTGTGAGCAGATGCCACTGTTCATTCTGTGCTGTGTTGCTGCCAGCAGGGAGCAGGCTCTGGACGGATTCTATTCAAATGCTTTTCCTGTATGAATGTGAGCAGTGAAAGCAACGATGGAGGCACCAATGTAAAGGTGATTGTGTGCTGAACAGGTCCAGCACCAGCTTTCAATCCTGGCTCTTCTGCTGTGGGAGCAGAGGCCAAACGTTCGTGCTGTACTAACTGTGCTGCTGGGCAGCTGAGAGACACCACCTGAGAATTTGGATTCAAATGGACTTTTAGGTAGGAAACCGAGGAGAGACTGCAATGATGGTGACCCCGTTGCAAAGCTGCTTGTGTGCTGAAGAAGCAGAGCACTAGCTTTCCCTGCTGCTCCTTCTGCCGTGTGAGCAGATGCCACTGTTCATTCTCTGCTGACTGTGTTGCTGCGCAGCAGAGAGCAGCCTCTGGACTGATTCCATTCAAATGCTTTTCCTGCATGAAAGTGAGCAGTGAAAGCAACGATGAATGCACCAATGTAAAAGGGATTGTGTGCTGAACAGGTCCAGCACCAGCTTTCAATCCTGGCTCTTCTGCTGTTGGAGCAGAGGCCAAACGTTCGTGCTGTACTCACTGTGCTGCTGGGCAGCTGAGAGACACCACCTGGAATTTGGATTCAAATGGACTTTTAGGTATGAAACCGAGGAGAGACTGCAATGATGGTGACCCCGTTGCAAAGCTGCTTGTGTGCTGAAGAAGCAGAGCATTAGCTTTCCCTGCTGCTCCTTCACCGTGTGAGCAGATGCCACTGTTCATTCTGTGCTGTGTTGCTGCCAGCAGGGAGCAGGCTCTGGACGGATTCTATTCAAATGCTTTTCCTGTATGAGTGTTAGCAGTGAAAGCAACGATGGAGACACCAATGTAAAGGGGATTGTGTGCTGAACAGGTCCAGCACCAGCTTTCAATCCTGGCTCTTCTGCTGTGGGAGCAGAGGCCAAACGTTCGTGCTGTACTAACTGTGCAGCTGGGCCGCTGAGAGACACCACCTGAGAATTTGGATTCTAATGGACTTTTAGGTAGGAAACCGAGGAGAGACTGCAATGATGGTGACCCCGTTGCAAAGCTGCTTGTGTGCTGAAGAAGCAGAGCACTAGCTTTCCCTGCTGCTCCTTCTGCCGTGTGAGCAGATGCCACTGTTCAGTCTGTGCTGACTGTGTTGCTGCGCAGCAGAGAGAAGGCTCTGGACTGATTCTATTCAAATGCTTTTCCTGTACGAGTGTTAGCAGTGAAAGCAACGATGGATGCACCAATGTAAAGGGGATTGTGTGCTGAACAGGTCCAGCACCAGCTTTCAATCCTGGGTCTTCTGCTGTGGGAGCAGATGCCAAACGTTCGTGCAGTACTCACTGTGCTGCTGGGCAGGTGAGACCGCTTGAGAATTTGGATTCAAATGGACTTTTAGGTATGAAACCTCGGAGAGACTGCAATGATGGTGACCCCGTTGCAAAGCTGCTTGTGTGCTGAAGAAGCAGAGCACTAGCTTTCCCTGCTGCTCCTTCTGCCGTGTGAGCAGATGCCACTGTTCAGTCTGTGCTGACTGTGTTGCTGCGCAGCAGAGAGCAGCCTCTGGACTGATTCCATTCAAATGCTTTTCCTGTATGAAAGTGAGCAGTGAAAGCAACGATGGAGGCACCAATGTAAAGGTGATTGTGTGCTGAACAGGTCCAGCACCAGCTTTCAATCCTGGCTCTTCTGCTGTGGGAGCAGAGGCCAAACGTTCGTGCTGTACTAACTGTGCTGCTTGGCAGCTGAGAGACACCACCTGAGAATTTGGATTCAAATGGACTTTTAGGTAGGAAACCGAGGAGAGACTGCAATGATGGTGACCCCGTTGCAAAGCTGCTTGTGTGCTGAAGAAGCAGAGCACTAGCTTTCCCTGCTGCTCCTTCTGCCGTGTGAGCAGATGCCACTGTTCATTCTGTGCTGTGTTGCTGCCAGCAGGGAGCAGGCTCTGGACGGATTCTATTCAAATGCTTTTCCTGTATGAGTGTTAGCAGTGAAAGCAACGATGGAGACACCAATGTAAAGGGGATTGTGTGCTGAACAGGTCCAGCACCAGCTTTCAATCCTGGCTCTTCTGCTGTGGGAGCAGAGGCCAAACGTTCTGTGCTGTACTAACTGTGCTGCTGGGCAGCTGAGCGACACCACCTGAGAATTCGGATTCAAATGGACTTTTAGGTATGAAGCCGAGGAGAGACTGCAATGATGGTGACCCCGTTGCAAAGCTGCTTGTGTGCTGAAGAAGCAGAGCACTAGCTTTCCCTGCTGCTCCTTCTCCCGTGTGAGCAGATGCCACTCTTCATTCTGTGCTGACTGTGTTGCTGCGCAGCAGAGAGCAGCCTCTGGACTGATTCCATTCAAATGCTTTTCCTGTATGAAAGTGAGCAGTGAAAGCAACGATGAATGCACCAATGTAAAAGGGATTGTGTGCTGAACAGGTCCAGCACCAGCTTTCAATCCTGGCTCTTCTGCTGTGGGAGCAGAGGCCAAACGTTCGTGCTGTACTAACTGTGCTGCTGGGCAGCTGAGAGACACCACCTGAGAATTTGAATTCAAATGGACTTTTAAGTATGAAACCGAGGAGAGACTGCAATGATGGTGACCCCGTTGCAAAGCTGCTTGTGTGCTGAAGAAGCAGAGCACTAGCTTTCCCTGCTGCTCCTTCTGCCGTGTGAGCAGATGCCACTGTTCAGTCTGTGCTGTGTTGCTGCCAGCAGGGAGCAGGCTCTGGACGGATTCTATTCAAATGCTTTTCCTGTATGAGTGTTAGCAGTGAAAGCAACGATGGAGACACCAATGTAAAGGGGATTGTGTGCTGAACAGGTCCAGCACCAGCTTTCAATCCTGGCTCTTCTGCTGTGGGAGCAGAGGCCAAACGTTCTGTGCTGTACTAACTGTGCTGCTGGGCAGCTGAGCGACACCACCTGAGAATTCGGATTCAAATGGACTTTTAGGTATGAAGCCGAGGAGAGACTGCAATGATGGTGACCCCGTTGCAAAGCTGCTTGTGTGCTGAAGAAGCAGAGCACTAGCTTTCCCTGCTGCTCCTTCTGCCGTGTGAGCAGATGCCACTGTTCATTCTGTGCTGACTGTGTTGCTGCGCAGCAGAGAGCAGCCTCTGGACTGATTCCATTCAAATGCTTTTCCTGTATGAATGTGAGCAGTGAAAGCAACGATGGAGGCACCAATGTAAAAGGGATTGTGTGCTGAACAGGTCCAGCACCAGCTTTCAATCCTGGCTCTTCTGCTGTGGGAGCAGAGGCCAAACGTTCGTGCTGTACTCACTGTGCTGCTGGGCAGCTGAGAGATACCACTTGAGAATTTGGATTCAAATGGACTTTTATGTATGAACCCGAGGAGAGACTGCAATGATGGTGACCCCGTTGCAAAGCTGCTTGTGTGCTGAAGAAGCAGAGCACTAGCTTTCCCTGCTGCTCCTTCTCCCGTGTGAGCAGATGCCACTCTTCATTCTGTGCTGACTGTGTTGCTGCGCAGCAGAGAGCAGCCTCTGGACTGATTCCATTCAAATGCTTTTCCTGTATGAAAGTGAGCAGTGAAAGCAACGATGGAGGCACCAATGTAAAGGGGATTGTGTGCTGAACAGGTCCAGCACCAGCTTTCAATACTGGCTCTTCTGCTGTTGGAGCAGAGGCCAAACGTTCGTGCTGTACTAACTGTGCTGCTGGGCAGCTGAGAGACACCACCTGAGAATTTGGATTCAAATGGACTTTTAGGTATGAACCCGAGGAGAGACTGCAATGATGGTGACCCCGTTGCAAAGCTGCTTGTGTGCTGAAGAAGCAGAGCACTAGCTTTCCCTGCTGGTCCTTCTGCCGTGTGAGCAGATGCCACTGTTCATTCTGTGCTGACTGTGTTGCTGCGCAGCAGAGAGCAGTCTCTGGACTGATTCCATTCAAATGCTTTTCCTGTATGAAAGTGAGCAGTGAAAGCAACGATGAATGCACCAATGTAAAAGGGATTGTGTGCTGAACAGGTCCAGCACCAGCTTTCAATCCTGGCTCTTCTGCTGTGGGAGCAGAGGCCAAACGTTCGTGCTGTACTAACTGTGCTGCTGGGCAGCTGAGAGACACCACCTGAGAATTTGGATTCAAATGGACTTTTAGGTATGAAACCGAGGAGAGACTGCAATGATGGTGACCCCGTTGCAAAACTGCTTGTGTGCTGAAGAAGCAGAGCACTAGCTTTCCCTGCTGCTCCTTCTGCCGTGTGAGCAGATGCCACTGTTCATTCTGTGCTGTGTTGCTGCCAGCAGGGAGCAGGCTCTGGACGGATTCTATTCAAATGCTTTTCCTGTATGAGTGTTAGCAGTGAAAGCACCGATGGAGGCACCAATGTAAAGGGGATTGTGTGCTGAACAGGTCCAGCACCAGCTTTCAATCCTGGCTCTTCTGCTGTGGGAGCAGAGGCCAAACGTTCGTGCAGTACTCACTGTGCTGCTGGGCAGCTGAGACCGCTTGAGAATTTGGATTCAAATGGACTTTTACGTATGAAACCGAGGAGAGACTGCAATGATGGTGACCCCGTTGCAAAGCTGCTTGTGTGCTGAAGAAGCAGAACACTAGCTTTCCCTGCTGCTCCTTCTCCCGTGTGAGCAGATGCCACTCTTCATTCTGTGCTGACTGTGTTGCTGCGCAGCAGAGAGCAGCCTCTGGACTGATTCCATTCAAATGCTTTTCCTGTATGAAAGTGAGCAGTGAAAGCAACGATGAATGCACCAATGTAAAAGGGATTGTGCGCTGAACAGGTCCAGCACCAGCTTTCAATCCTGGGTCTTCTGCTGTGGGAGCAGAGGCCAAACGTTCGTGCTGTACTAACTGTGCTGCTGGGCAGCTGAGAGACACCACCTGAGAATTTGGATTCAAATGGACTTTTAGGTATGAAACCGAGGAGAGACTGCAATGATGGTGACCCCGTTGCAAAGCTGCTTGTGTGCTGAAGAAGCAGAGCACTAGCTTTCCCTGCTGCTCCTTCTGCCGTGTGAGCAGATGCCACTGTTCAGTCTGTGCTGACTGTGTTGCTGCGCAGCAGAGAGCAGCCTCTGGACTGATTCCATTCAAATGCATTTCCTGTATGAATGTGAGCAGTGAAAGCAACGATGGAGACACCAATGTAAAGGTGATTGTGTGCTGAACAGGTCCAGCACCAGCTTTCAATCCTGGCTCTTCTGCTGTGGGAGCAGAGGCCAAACGTTCGTGCTGTACGAACTGTGCTGCTGGGCAGCTGAGAGACACCACCTGAGAATTTGGATTCAAATGGACTTTTAGGTAGGAAACCGAGGAGAGACTGCAATGATGGTGACCCCGTTGAAAAGCTGCTTGTGTGCTGAAGAAGCAGAGCACTAGCTTTCCCTGCTGCTCCTTCTGCCGTGTGAGCAGATGCCACTGTTCAGTCTGTGCTGACTGTGTTGCTGCGCAGCAGAGAGCAGCCTCTGGACTGATTCCATTCAAATGCTTTTCCTGTATGAATGTGAGCAGTGAAAGCAACGATGGAGGCACCAATGTAAAGGTGATTGTGTGCTGAACAGGTCCAGCACCAGCTTTCAATCCTGGCTCTTCTGCTGTGGGAGCAGAGGCCAAACGTTAGTGCTGTACTAACTGTGCTGCTGGGCAGCTGAGAGACACCACCTGAGAATTTGGATTCAAATGGACTTTTAGGTATGAAGCCGAGGAGAGACTGCAATGATGGTGACCCCGTTGCAAAGCTGCTTGTGTGCTGAAGAAGCAGAGCACTAGCTTTCCCTGCTGCTCCTTCTGCCGTGTGAGCAGAAGCCACTGTTCATTCTGTGCTGACTGTGTTGCTGCGCAGCAGAGAGAAGGCTCTGGACTGATTCTATTCAAATGCTTTTCCTGTACGAGTGTTAGCAGTGAAAGCAACGATGGATGCACCAATGTAAAGGGGATTGTGTGCTAAACAGGTCCAGCACCAGCTTTCAATCCTTGCTCTTCTGCGGTGGGAGCAGATGCCAAACGTTCGTGCAGTACTCACTGTGCTGCTGGGCAGCTGAGACCGCTTGAGAATTTGGATTCAAATGGACTTTTAGGCATGAACCCGAGGAGAGACTGCAATGATGGTGACCCCGTTGCAAAGCTGCTTGTGTGCTGAAGAAGCAGAGCACTAGCTTTCCCTGCTGCTCCTTCTGCCGTGTGAGCAGATGCCACTGTTCAGTCTGTGCTGACTGTGTTGCTGCGCAGCAGAGAGCAGCCTCTGGACTGATTCCATTCAAATGCTTTTCCTGTATGAAAGTGAGCAGTGAAAGCAACGATGAATGCACCAATGTAAAAGGGATTGTGTGCTGAACAGGTCCAGCACCAGCTTTCAATCCTGGCTCTTCTGCTGTGGGAGCAGAGGCCAAACGTTCGTGCTGTACTAACTGTGCTGCTGGGCAGCTGAGAAACACCACCTGAGAATTTGGATTCAAATGGACTTTTAGGTATGAACCCGAGGAGAGACTGCAATGATGGTGACCCCGTTGCAAAGCTGCTTGTGTGCTGAAGAAGCAGAGCACTAGCTTTCCCTGCTGCTCCTTCTGCCGTGTGAGCAGATGCCACTGTTCAGTCTGTGCTGACTGTGTTGCTGCGCAGCAGAGAGCAGCCTCTGGACTGATTCCATTCAAATGCTTTTCCTGTATGAAAGTGAGCAGTGAAAGCAACGATGAATGCACCAATGTAAAAGGGATTGTGTGCTGAACAGGTCCAGCACCAGCTTTCAATCCTGGCTCTTCTGCTGTGGGAGCAGAGGCCAAACGTTCGTGCTGTACTCACTGTGCTGCTGGGCAGCTGAGAGACACCACCTGAGAATTTGGATTCAAATGGACTTTTAGGTATGAACCCGAGGAGAGACTGCAATGATGGTGACCCCGTTGCAAAGCTGCTTGTGTGCTGAAGAAGCAGAGCACTAGCTTTCCCTGCTGCTCCTTCTGCCGTGTGAGCAGATGCCACTCTTCATTCTGTGCTGACTGTGTTGCTGCGCAGCAGAGAGCAGCCTCTGGACTGATTCCATTCAAATGCTTTTCCTGTATGAATGTGAGCAGTGAAAGCAACGATGGATGCACCAATGTAAAGGGGATTGTGTGCTGAACAGGTCCAGCACCAGCTTTCAATCCTTGCTCTTCTGCTGTGGGAGCAGAGGCCAAACGTTCGTGCAGTACTCACTGTGCTGCTGGGCAGCTGAGACCGCTTGAGAATTTGGATTCAAATGGACTTTTAGGTATGAAACCGAGGAGAGACTGCAATGATGGTGACCCCGTTGCAAAGCTGCTTGTGTGCTGAAGAAGCAGAACACTAGCTTTCCCTGCTGCTCCTTCTCCCGTGTGATCAGATGCCACTCTTCATTCTGTGCTGACTGTGTTGCTGCGCAGCAGAGAGCAGCCTCTGGACTGATTCCATTCAAATGCTTTTCCTGTATGAAAATGAGCAGTGAAAGCAACGATGAATGCACCAATGTAAAAGGGATTGTGCGCTGAACAGGTCCAGCACCAGCTTTCAATCCTGGCTCTTCTGCTGTGGGAGCAGAGGCCAAACGTTCGTGCTGTACTAACTGTGCTGCTGGGCAGCTGAGAGACACCACCTGAGAATTTGGATTCAAATGGACTTTTAGGTAGGAAACCGACGAGAGACTGCAATGATGGTGACCCCGTTGCAAAGCTGCTTGTGTGCTGAAGAAGCAGAGCACTAGCTTTCCCTGCTGCTCCTTCTGCCGTGTGAGCAGATGCCACTGTTCAGTCTGTGCTGACTGTGTTGCTGCGCAGCAGAGAGCAGCCTCTGGACTGATTCCATTCAAATGCATTTCCTGTATGAATGTGAGCAGTGAAAGCAACGATGGAGACACCAATGTAAAGGTGATTGTGTGCTGAACAGGTCCAGCACCAGCTTTCAATCCTGGCTCTTCTGCTGTGGGAGCAGAGGCCAAACGTTCGTGCTGTACTAACTGTGCTGCTGGGCAGCTGAGAGACACCACCTGAGAATTTGGATTCAAATGGACTTTTAGGTAGGAAACCGAGGAGAGACTGCAATGATGGTGACCCCGTTGCAAAGCTGCTTGTGTGCTGAAGAAGCAGAGCACTAGCTTTCCCTGCTGCTCCTTCTGCCGTGTGAGCAGATGCCACTGTTCAGTCTGTGCTGACTGTGTTGCTGCGCAGCAGAGAGCAGCCTCTGGACTGATTCCATTCAAATGCTTTTCCTGTATGAATGTGAGCAGTGAAAGCAACGATGGAGGCACCAATGTAAAGGTGATTGTGTGCTGAACAGGTCCAGCACCAGCTTTCAATCCTGGCTCTTCTGCTGTGGGAGCAGAGCCCAAACGTTAGTGCTGTACTAACTGTGCTGCTGGGCAGCTGAGAGACACCACCTGAGAATTTGGATTCAAATGGACTTTTAGGTATGAAGCCGAGGAGAGACTGCAATGATGGTGACCCCGTTGCAAAGCTGCTTGTGTGCTGAAGAAGCAGAGCACTAGCTTTCCCTGCTGCTCCTTCTGCCGTGTGAGCAGAAGCCACTGTTCATTCTGTGCTGACTGTGTTGCTGCGCAGCAGAGAGAAGGCTCTGGACTGATTCTATTCAAATGCTTTTCCTGTACGAGTGTTAGCAGTGAAAGCAACGATGGATGCACCAATGTAAAGGGGATTGTGTGCTGAACAGGTCCAGCACCAGCTTTCAATCCTTGCTCTTCTGCTGTGGGAGCAGATGCCAAACGTTCGTGCAGTACTCACTGTGCTGCTGGGCAGCTGAGACCGCTTGAGAATTTGGATTCAAATGGACTTTTAGGTATGAAACCTCGGAGAGACTGCAATGATGGTGACCCCGTTGCAAAGCTGCTTGTGTGCTGAAGAAGCAGAGCACTAGCTTTCCCTGCTGCTCCTTCTGCCGTGTGAGCAGAAGCCACTGTTCATTCTGTGCTGACTGTGTTGCTGCGCAGCAGAGAGCAGGCTCTGGACTGATTCCATTCAAATGCTTTTCCTGTATGAAAGTGAGCAGTGAAAGCAACGATGAATGCACCAATGTAAAAGGGATTGTGTGCTGAACAGGTCCAGCACCAGCTTTCAATCCTGGCTCTTCTGCTGTTGGAGCAGAGGCCAAACGTTCGTGCTGTACTAACTGTGCTGCTGGGCAGCTGAGAGACACCACCTGAGAATTTGGATTCAAATGGACTTTTAGGTAGGAACCCGAGGAGAGACTGCAATGATGGTGACCCCGTTGCAAAGCTGCTTGTGTGCTGAAGAAGCAGAGCACTAGCTTTCCCTGCTGCTCCTTCTGCCGTGTGAGCAGATGCCACTCTTCATTCTGTGCTGACTGTGTTGCTGCGCAGCAGAGAGCAGCCTCTGTACTGATTCCATTAAATGCTTTTCCTGTATGAAAGTGAGCAGTGAAAGCAACGATGAATGCACCAATGTAAAAGGGATTGTGTGCTGAACAGGTCCAGCACCAGCTTTCAATCCTGGCTCTTCTGCTGTTGGAGCAGAGGCCAAACGTTCGTGCTGTACTCACTGTGCTGCTGGGCAGCTGAGAGACACCACCTGGAATTTGGATTCAAATGGACTTTTAGGTATGAAACCGAGGAGAGACTGCAATGATGGTGACCCCGTTGCAAAGCTGCTTGTGTGCTGAAGAAGCAGAGCACTAGCTTTCCCTGCTGCTCCTTCTGCCGTGTGAGCAGATGCCACTGTTCATTCTGTGCTGTGTTGCTGCCAGCAGGGAGCAGGCTCTGGACGGATTCTATTCAAATGCTTTTCCTGTATGAATGTGAGCAGTGAAAGCAACGATGGAGACACCAATGTAAAGGGGATTGTGTGCTGAACAGGTCCAGCACCAGCTTTCAATCCTGGCTCTTCTGCTGTGGGAGCAGAGGCCAAACGTTCGTGCTGTACTAACTGTGCTGCTGGGCAGCTGAGAGACACCACCTGAGAATTTGGATTCAAATGGACTTTTAGGTATGAAACCGAGGAGAGACTGCAATGATGGTGACCCCGTTGCAAAGCTGCTTGTGTGCTGAAGAAGCAGAGCACTAGCTTTCCCTGCTGCTCCTTCTGCCGTGTGAGCAGATGCCACTGTTCAGTCTGTGCTGACTGTGTTGCTGCGCAGCAGAGAGCAGCCTCTGGACTGATTCCATTCAAATGCTTTTCCTGTATGAATGTGAGCAGTGAAAGCAACGATGGAGGCACCAATGTAAAGGTGATTGTGTGCTGAACAGGTCCAGCACCAGCTTTCAATCCTGGCTCTTCTGCTGTGGGAGCAGAGGCCAAACGTTAGTGCTGTACTAACTGTGCTGCTGGGCAGCTGAGAGACACCACCTGAGAATTTGGATTCAAATGGACTTTTAGGTATGAAGCCGAGGAGAGACTGCAATGATGGTGACCCCGTTGCAAAGCTGCTTGTGTGCTGAAGAAGCAGAGCACTAGCTTTCCCTGCTGCTCCTTCTGCCGTGTGAGCAGAAGCCACTGTTCATTCTGTGCTGACTGTGTTGCTGCGCAGCAGAGAGAAGGCTCTGGACTGATTCTATTCAAATGCTTTTCCTGTACGAGTGTTAGCAGTGAAAGCAACGATGGATGCACCAATGTAAAGGGGATTGTGTGCTAAACAGGTCCAGCACCAGCTTTCAATCCTTGCTCTTCTGCTGTGGGAGCAGATGCCAAACGTTCGTGCAGTACTCACTGTGCTGCTGGGCAGCTGAGACCGCTTGAGAATTTGGATTCAAATGGACTTTTAGGTATGAAACCTCGGAGAGACTGCAATGATGGTGACCCCGTTGCAAAGCTGCTTGTGTGCTGAAGAAGCAGAGCACTAGCTTTCCCTGCTGCTCCTTCTGCCGTGTGAGCAGAAGCCACTGTTCATTCTGTGCTGACTGTGTTGCTGCGCAGCAGAGAGCAGGCTCTGGACTGATTCCATTCAAATGCTTTTCCTGTATGAAAGTGAGCAGTGAAAGCAACGATGAATGCACCAATGTAAAAGGGATTGTGTGCTGAACAGGTCCAGCACCAGCTTTCAATCCTGGCTCTTCTGCTGTTGGAGCAGAGGCCAAACGTTCGTGCTGTACTAACTGTGCTGCTGGGCAGCTGAGAGACACCACCTGAGAATTTGGATTCAAATGGACTTTTAGGTAGGAACCCGAGGAGAGACTGCAATGATGGTGACCCCGTTGCAAAGCTGCTTGTGTGCTGAAGAAGCAGAGCACTAGCTTTCCCTGCTGCTCCTTCTGCCGTGTGAGCAGATGCCACTCTTCATTCTGTGCTGACTGTGTTGCTGCGCAGCAGAGAGCAGCCTCTGTACTGATTCCATTAAATGCTTTTCCTGTATGAAAGTGAGCAGTGAAAGCAACGATGAATGCACCAATGTAAAAGGGATTGTGTGCTGAACAGGTCCAGCACCAGCTTTCAATCCTGGCTCTTCTGCTGTTGGAGCAGAGGCCAAACGTTCGTGCTGTACTCACTGTGCTGCTGGGCAGCTGAGAGACACCACCTGGAATTTGGATTCAAATGGACTTTTAGGTATGAAACCGAGGAGAGACTGCAATGATGGTGACCCCGTTGCAAAGCTGCTTGTGTGCTGAAGAAGCAGAGCACTAGCTTTCCCTGCTGCTCCTTCTGCCGTGTGAGCAGATGCCACTGTTCATTCTGTGCTGTGTTGCTGCCAGCAGGGAGCAGGCTCTGGACGGATTCTATTCAAATGCTTTTCCTGTATGAATGTGAGCAGTGAAAGCAACGATGGAGACACTAATGTAAAGGGGATTGTGTGCTGAACAGGTCCAGCACCAGCTTTCAATCCTGGCTCTTCTGCTGTGGGAGCAGAGGCCAAACGTTCGTGCTGTACTAACTGTGCTGCTGGGCAGCTGAGAGACACCACCTGAGAATTTGGATTCAAATGGACTTTTAGGTATGAAACCGAGGAGAGACTGCAATGATGGTGACCCCGTTGCAAAGCTGCTTGTGTGCTGAAGAAGCAGAGCACTAGCTTTCCCTGCTGCTCCTTCTGCCGTGTGAGCAGATGCCACTGTTCAGTCTGTGCTGACTGTGTTGCTGCGCAGCAGAGAGCAGCCTCTGGACTGATTCCATTCAAATGCTTTTCCTGTATGAATGTGAGCAGTGAAAGCAACGATGGAGGCACCAATGTAAAGGTGATTGTGTGCTGAACAGGTCCAGCACCAGCTTTCAATCCTGGCTCTTCTGCTGTGGGAGCAGAGGCCAAACGTTAGTGCTGTACTAACTGTGCTGCTGGGCAGCTGAGAGACACCACCTGAGAATTTGGATTCAAATGGACTTTTAGGTATGAAGCCGAGGAGAGACTGCAATGATGGTGACCCCGTTGCAAAGCTGCTTGTGTGCTGAAGAAGCAGAGCACTAGCTTTCCCTGCTGCTCCTTCTGCCGTGTGAGCAGAAGCCACTGTTCATTCTGTGCTGACTGTGTTGCTGCGCAGCAGAGAGAAGGCTCTGGACTGATTCTATTCAAATGCTTTTCCTGTACGAGTGTTAGCAGTGAAAGCAACGATGGATGCACCAATGTAAAGGGGATTGTGTGCTAAACAGGTCCAGCACCAGCTTTCAATCCTTGCTCTTCTGCTGTGGGAGCAGATGCCAAACGTTCGTGCAGTACTCACTGTGCTGCTGGGCAGCTGAGACCGCTTGAGAATTTGGATTCAAATGGACTTTTAGGTATGAACCCGAGGAGAGACTGCAATGATGGTGACCCCGTTGCAAAGCTGCTTGTGTGCTGAAGAAGCAGAGCACTAGCTTTCCCTGCTGCTCCTTCTGCCGTGTGAGCAGATGCCACTGTTCAGTCTGTGCTGACTGTGTTGCTGCGCAGCAGAGAGCAGCCTCTGGACTGATTCCATTCAAATGCTTTTCCTGTATGAAAGTGAGCAGTGAAAGCAACGATGAATGCACCAATGTAAAAGGGATTGTGTGCTGAACAGGTCCAGCAGCAGCTTTCAATCCTGGCTCTTCTGCTGTGGGAGCAGAGGCCAAACGTTCGTGCTGTACTAACTGTGCTGCTGGGCAGCTGAGAAACACCACCTGAGAATTTGGATTCAAATGGACTTTTAGGTATGAACCCGAGGAGAGACTGCAATGATGGTGACCCCGTTGCAAAGCTGCTTGTGTGCTGAAGAAGCAGAGCACTAGCTTTCCCTGCTGCTCCTTCTGCCGTGTGAGCAGATGCCACTGTTCAGTCTGTGCTGACTGTGTTGCTGCGCAGCAGAGAGCAGCCTCTGGACTGATTCCATTCAAATGCTTTTCCTGTATGAAAGTGAGCAGTGAAAGCAACGATGAATGCACCAATGTAAAAGGGATTGTGTGCTGAACAGGTCCAGCAGCAGCTTTCAATCCTGGCTCTTCTGCTGTGGGAGCAGAGGCCAAACGTTCGTGCTGTACTCACTGTGCTGCTGGGCAGCTGAGAGACACCACCTGAGAATTTGGATTCAAATGGACTTTTAGGTAGGAAACCGAGGAGAGACTGCAATGATGGTGACCCCGTTGCAAAGCTGCTTGTGTGCTGAAGAAGCAGAGCACTAGCTTTCCCTGCTGCTCCTTCTGCCGTGTGAGCAGATGCCACTCTTCATTCTGTGCTGACTGTGTTGCTGCGCAGCAGAGAGCAGCCTCTGGACTGATTCCATTCAAATGCTTTTCCTGTATGAATGTGAGCAGTGAAAGCAACGATGGATGCACCAATGTAAAGGGGATTGTGTGCTGAACAGGTCCAGCACCAGCTTTCAATCCTTGCTCTTCTGCTGTGGGAGCAGAGGCCAAACGTTCGTGCAGTACTCACTGTGCTGCTGGGCAGCTGAGACCGCTTGAGAATTTGGATTCAAATGGACTTTTAGGTATGAAACCGAGGAGAGACTGCAATGATGGTGACCCCGTTGCAAAGCTGCTTGTGTGCTGAAGAAGCAGAGCACTAGCTTTCCCTGCTGCTCCTTCTGCCGTGTGAGCAGATGCCACTGTTCATTCTGTGCTGACTGTGTTGCTGCGCAGCAGAGAGAAGGCTCTGGACTGATTCTAATCAAATGCTTTTCCTGTACGAGTGTTAGCAGTGAAAGCAACGATGGATGCACCAATGTAAAGGGGATTGTGTGCTGAACAGGTCCAGCACCAGCTTTCAATCCTGGCTCTTCTGCTGTGGGAGCAGAGGCCAAACGTTCGTGCTGTACTAACTGTGCTGCTGGGCAGCTGAGAGACACCACCTGAGAATTTGGATTCAAATGGACTTTTAGGTAGGAAACCGAGGAGAGACTGCAATGATGGTGACCCCGTTGAAAAGCTGCTTGTGTGCTGAAGAAGCAGAGCACTAGCTTTCCCTGCTGCTCCTTCTGCCGTGTGAGCAGATGCCACTGTTCAGTCTGTGCTGACTGTGTTGCTGCGCAGCAGAGAGCAGCCTCTGGACTGATTCCATTCAAATGCTTTTCCTGTATGAATGTGAGCAGTGAAAGCAACGATGGAGGCACCAATGTAAAGGTGATTGTGTGCTGAACAGGTCCAGCACCAGCTTTCAATCCTGGCTCTTCTGCTGTGGGAGCAGAGGCCAAACGTTAGTGCGGTACTAACTGTGCTGCTGGGCAGCTGAAAGACACCACCTGAGAATTTGGATTCAAATGGACTTTTAGGTATGAACCCGAGGAGAGACTGCAATGATGGTGACCCCGTTGCAAAGCTGCTTGTGTGCTGAAGAAGCAGAGCACTAGCTTTCCCTGCTGCTCCTTCTGCCGTGTGAGCAGAAGCCACTGTTCATTCTGTGCTGACTGTGTTGCTGCGCAGCAGAGAGAAGGCTCTGGACTGATTCTATTCAAATGCTTTTCCTGTACGAGTGTTAGCAGTGAAAGCAACGATGGATGCACCAATGTAAAGGGGATTGTGTGCTGAACAGGTCCAGCACAAGCTTTCAATCCTTGCTCTTCTGCTGTGGGAGCAGATGCCAAACGTTCGTGCAGTACTCACTGTGCTGCTGGGCAGCTGAGACCGCTTGAGAATTTGGATTCAAATGGACTTTTAGGTATGAAACCTCGGAGAGACTGCAATGATGGTGACCCCGTTGCAAAGCTGCTTGTGTGCTGAAGAAGCAGAGCACTAGCTTTCCCTGCTGCTCCTTCTGCCGTGTGAGCAGATGCCACTGTTCAGTCTGTGCTGACTGTGTTGCTGCGCAGCAGAGAGCAGCCTCTGGACTGATTCCCATTCAAATGCTTTTCCTGTATGAGTGTTAGCAGTGAAAGCAACGATGAATGCACCAATGTAAAGGGGATTGTGTGCTGAACAGGTCCAGCACCAGCTTTCAATCCTGGCTCTTCTGCTGTGGGAGCAGAGGCCAAACGTTCGTGCTGTACTAACTGTGCTGCTGGGCAGCTGAGAGACACCACCTGAGAATTTGGATTCTAATGGACTTTTAGGTAGGAAACCGAGGAGAGACTGCAATGATGGTGACCCCGTTGCAAAGCTGCTTGTGTGCTGAAGAAGCAGAGCACTAGCTTTCCCTGCTGCTCCTTCTGCCGTGTGAGCAGATGCCACTCTTCATTCTGTGCTGACTGTGTTGCTGCGCAGCAGAGAGCAGCCTCTGGACTGATTCCATTCAAATGCTTTTCCTGCATGAAAGTGAGCAGTGAAAGCAACGATGAATGCACCAATGTAAAAGGGATTGTGTGCTGAACAGGTCCAGCACCAGCTTTCAATCCTGGCTCTTCTGCTGTGGGAGCAGAGGCCAAACGTTCGTGCTGTACTCACTGTGCTGCTGGGCAGCTGAGAGACACCACCTGAGAATTTGGATTCAAATGGACTTTTAGGTATGAACCCGAGGAGAGACTGCAATGATGGTGACCCCGTTGCAAAGCTGCTTGTGTGCTGAAGAAGCAGAGCACTAGCTTTCCCTGCTGCTCCTTCTGCCGTGTGAGCAGATGCCACTCTTCATTCTGTGCTGACTGTGTTGCTGCGCAGCAGAGAGCAGCCTCTGGACTGATTCCATTCAAATGCTTTTCCTGTATGAATGTGAGCAGTGAAAGCAACGATGGATGCACCAATGTAAAGGGGATTGTGTGCTGAACAGGTCCAGCACCAGCTTTCAATCCTTGCTCTTCTGCTGTGGGAGCAGAGGCCAAACGTTCGTGCAGTACTCACTGTGCTGCTGGGCAGCTGAGACCGCTTGAGAATTTGGATTCAAATGGACTTTTACGTATGAAACCGAGGAGAGACTGCAATGATGGTGACCCCGTTGCAAAGCTGCTTGTGTGCTGAAGAAGCAGAACACTAGCTTTCCCTGCTGCTCCTTCTCCCGTGTGATCAGATGCCACTCTTCATTCTGTGCTGACTGTGTTGCTGCGCAGCAAGGGGCAGCCTCTGGACTGATTCCATTCAAATGCTTTTCCTGTATGAAAGTGAGCAGTGAAAGCAACGATGAATGCACCAATGTAAAAGGGATTGTGCGCTGAACAGGTCCAGCACCAGCTTTCAATCCTGGCTCTTCTGCTGTGGGAGCAGAGGCCAAACATTCGTGCTGTACTAACTGTGCTGCTGGGCAGCTGAGAGACACCACCTGAGAATTTGGATTCAAATGGACTTTTAGGTAGGAAACCGACGAGAGACTGCAATGATGGTGACCCCGTTGCAAAGCTGCTTGTGTGCTGAAGAAGCAGAGCACTAGCTTTCCCTGCTGCTCCTTCTGCCGTGTGAGCAGATGCCACTGTTCAGTCTGTGCTGACTGTGTTGCTGCGCAGCAGAGAGCAGCCTCTGGACTGATTCCATTCAAATGCATTTCCTGTATGAATGTGAGCAGTGAGGGCAACGATGGAGACACCAATGTAAAGGTGATTGTGTGCTGAACAGGTCCAGCACCAGCTTTCAATCCTGGCTCTTCTACTGTGGGAGCAGAGGCCAAACGTTCGTGCTGTACTAACTGTGCTGCTGGGCAGCTGAGAGACACCACCTGAGAATTTGGATTCAAATGGACTTTTAGGTAGGAAACCGAGGAGAGACTGCAATGATGGTGACCCCGTTGCAAAGCTGCTTGTGTGCTGAAGAAGCAGAGCACTAGCTTTCCCTGCTGCTCCTTCTGCCGTGTGAGCAGATGCCACTGTTCATTCTGTGCTGTGTTGCTGCCAGCAGGGAGCAGGCTCTGGACGGATTCTATTCAAATGCTTTTCCTGTATGAATGTGAGCAGTGAAAGCAACGATGGAGGCACCAATGTAAAGGTGATTGTGTGCTGAACAGGTCCAGCACCAGCTTTCAATCCTGGCTCTTCTGCTGTGGGAGCAGAGGCCAAACGTTCGTGCTGTACTAACTGTGCTGCTGGGCAGCTGAGAGACACCACCTGAGAATTTGGATTCAAATGGACTTTTAGGTAGGAAACCGAGGAGAGACTGCAATGATGGTGACCCCGTTGCAAAGCTGCTTGTGTGCTGAAGAAGCAGAGCACTAGCTTTCCCTGCTGCTCCTTCTGCCGTGTGAGCAGATGCCACTGTTCATTCTCTGCTGACTGTGTTGCTGCGCAGCAGAGAGCAGCCTCTGGACTGATTCCATTCAAATGCTTTTCCTGCATGAAAGTGAGCAGTGAAAGCAACGATGAATGCACCAATGTAAAAGGGATTGTGTGCTGAACAGGTCCAGCACCAGCTTTCAATCCTGGCTCTTCTGCTGTTGGAGCAGAGGCCAAACGTTCGTGCTGTACTCACTGTGCTGCTGGGCAGCTGAGAGACACCACCTGGAATTTGGATTCAAATGGACTTTTAGGTATGAAACCGAGGAGAGACTGCAATGATGGTGACCCCGTTGCAAAGCTGCTTGTGTGCTGAAGAAGCAGAGCATTAGCTTTCCCTGCTGCTCCTTCACCGTGTGAGCAGATGCCACTGTTCATTCTGTGCTGTGTTGCTGCCAGCAGGGAGCAGGCTCTGGACGGATTCTATTCAAATGCTTTTCCTGTATGAGTGTTAGCAGTGAAAGCAACGATGGAGACACCAATGTAAAGGGGATTGTGTGCTGAACAGGTCCAGCACCAGCTTTCAATCCTGGCTCTTCTGCTGTGGGAGCAGAGGCCAAACGTTCGTGCTGTACTAACTGTGCAGCTGGGCCGCTGAGAGACACCACCTGAGAATTTGGATTCTAATGGACTTTTAGGTAGGAAACCGAGGAGAGACTGCAATGATGGTGACCCCGTTGCAAAGCTGCTTGTGTGCTGAAGAAGCAGAGCACTAGCTTTCCCTGCTGCTCCTTCTGCCGTGTGAGCAGATGCCACTGTTCAGTCTGTGCTGACTGTGTTGCTGCGCAGCAGAGAGAAGGCTCTGGACTGATTCTATTCAAATGCTTTTCCTGTACGAGTGTTAGCAGTGAAAGCAACGATGGATGCACCAATGTAAAGGGGATTGTGTGCTGAACAGGTCCAGCACCAGCTTTCAATCCTGGGTCTTCTGCTGTGGGAGCAGATGCCAAACGTTCGTGCAGTACTCACTGTGCTGCTGGGCAGGTGAGACCGCTTGAGAATTTGGATTCAAATGGACTTTTAGGTATGAAACCTCGGAGAGACTGCAATGATGGTGACCCCGTTGCAAAGCTGCTTGTGTGCTGAAGAAGCAGAGCACTAGCTTTCCCTGCTGCTCCTTCTGCCGTGTGAGCAGATGCCACTGTTCAGTCTGTGCTGACTGTGTTGCTGCGCAGCAGAGAGCAGCCTCTGGACTGATTCCATTCAAATGCTTTTCCTGTATGAAAGTGAGCAGTGAAAGCAACGATGGAGGCACCAATGTAAAGGTGATTGTGTGCTGAACAGGTCCAGCACCAGCTTTCAATCCTGGCTCTTCTGCTGTGGGAGCAGAGGCCAAACGTTCGTGCTGTACTAACTGTGCTGCTTGGCAGCTGAGAGACACCACCTGAGAATTTGGATTCAAATGGACTTTTAGGTAGGAAACCGAGGAGAGACTGCAATGATGGTGACCCCGTTGCAAAGCTGCTTGTGTGCTGAAGAAGCAGAGCACTAGCTTTCCCTGCTGCTCCTTCTGCCGTGTGAGCAGATGCCACTGTTCATTCTGTGCTGTGTTGCTGCCAGCAGGGAGCAGGCTCTGGACGGATTCTATTCAAATGCTTTTCCTGTATGAGTGTTAGCAGTGAAAGCAACGATGGAGACACCAATGTAAAGGGGATTGTGTGCTGAACAGGTCCAGCACCAGCTTTCAATCCTGGCTCTTCTGCTGTGGGAGCAGAGGCCAAACGTTCTGTGCTGTACTAACTGTGCTGCTGGGCAGCTGAGCGACACCACCTGAGAATTCGGATTCAAATGGACTTTTAGGTATGAAGCCGAGGAGAGACTGCAATGATGGTGACCCCGTTGCAAAGCTGCTTGTGTGCTGAAGAAGCAGAGCACTAGCTTTCCCTGCTGCTCCTTCTCCCGTGTGAGCAGATGCCACTCTTCATTCTGTGCTGACTGTGTTGCTGCGCAGCAGAGAGCAGCCTCTGGACTGATTCCATTCAAATGCTTTTCCTGTATGAAAGTGAGCAGTGAAAGCAACGATGAATGCACCAATGTAAAAGGGATTGTGTGCTGAACAGGTCCAGCACCAGCTTTCAATCCTGGCTCTTCTGCTGTGGGAGCAGAGGCCAAACGTTCGTGCTGTACTAACTGTGCTGCTGGGCAGCTGAGAGACACCACCTGAGAATTTGAATTCAAATGGACTTTTAAGTATGAAACCGAGGAGAGACTGCAATGATGGTGACCCCGTTGCAAAGCTGCTTGTGTGCTGAAGAAGCAGAGCACTAGCTTTCCCTGCTGCTCCTTCTGCCGTGTGAGCAGATGCCACTGTTCAGTCTGTGCTGTGTTGCTGCCAGCAGGGAGCAGGCTCTGGACGGATTCTATTCAAATGCTTTTCCTGTATGAGTGTTAGCAGTGAAAGCAACGATGGAGACACCAATGTAAAGGGGATTGTGTGCTGAACAGGTCCAGCACCAGCTTTCAATCCTGGCTCTTCTGCTGTGGGAGCAGAGGCCAAACGTTCTGTGCTGTACTAACTGTGCTGCTGGGCAGCTGAGCGACACCACCTGAGAATTCGGATTCAAATGGACTTTTAGGTATGAAGCCGAGGAGAGACTGCAATGATGGTGACCCCGTTGCAAAGCTGCTTGTGTGCTGAAGAAGCAGAGCACTAGCTTTCCCTGCTGCTCCTTCTGCCGTGTGAGCAGATGCCACTGTTCATTCTGTGCTGACTGTGTTGCTGCGCAGCAGAGAGCAGCCTCTGGACTGATTCCATTCAAATGCTTTTCCTGTATGAATGTGAGCAGTGAAAGCAACGATGGAGGCACCAATGTAAAAGGGATTGTGTGCTGAACAGGTCCAGCACCAGCTTTCAATCCTGGCTCTTCTGCTGTGGGAGCAGAGGCCAAACGTTCGTGCTGTACTCACTGTGCTGCTGGGCAGCTGAGAGATACCACTTGAGAATTTGGATTCAAATGGACTTTTATGTATGAACCCGAGGAGAGACTGCAATGATGGTGACCCCGTTGCAAAGCTGCTTGTGTGCTGAAGAAGCAGAGCACTAGCTTTCCCTGCGGCTACTTCTGCCGTGTGAGCAGAAGCCACTGTTCATTCTGTGCTGACTGTGTTGCTGCGCAGCAGAGAGCAGCCTCTGGACTGATTCCATTCAAATGCTTTTCCTGTATGAAAGTGAGCAGTGAAAGCAACGATGGAGGCACCAATGTAAAGGTGATTGTGTGCTGAACAGGTCCAGCACCAGCTTTCAATCCTGGCTCTTCTGCTGTGGGAGCAGAGGCCAAACGTTCGTGCTGTACTAACTGTGCTGCTTGGCAGCTGAGAGACACCACCTGAGAATTTGGATTCAAATGGACTTTTAGGTATGAACCCGAGGAGAGACTGCAATGATGGTGACCCCGTTGCAAAGCTGCTTGTGTGCTGAAGAAGCAGAGCACTAGCTTTCCCTGCTGCTCCTTCTGCCGTGTGAGCAGATGCCACTCTTCATTCTGTGCTGACTGTGTTGCTGCGCAGCAGAGAGCAGCCTCTGGACTGATTCCATTCAAATGCTTTTCCTGTATGAAAGTGAGCAGTGAAAGCAACGATGAATGCACCAATGTAAAAGGGATTGTGTGCTGAACAGGTCCAGCACCAGCTTTCAATCCTGGCTCTTCTGCTGTGGGAGCAGAGGCCAAACGTTCGTGCTGTACTAACTGTGCTGCTGGGAAGCTGAGAGACACCACCTGAGAATTTGGATTCAAATGGACTTTTAGGTATGAAGCCGAGGAGAGACTGCAATGATGGTGACCCCGTTGCAAAGCTGCTTGTGTGCTGAAGAAGCAGAGCACTAGCTTTCCCTGCTGCTCCTTCTCCCGTGTGAGCAGATGCCACTCTTCATTCTGTGCTGACTGTGTTGCTGCGCAGCAGAGAGCAGCCTCTGGACTGATTCCATTCAAATGCTCTTCCTGTATGAAAGTGAGCAGTGAAAGCAACGATGAATGCACCAATGTAAAAGGGATTGTGTGCTGAACAGGTCCAGCACCAGCTTTCAATCCTGGCTCTTCTGCTGTGGGAGCAGAGGCCAAACGTTCGTGCTGTACTAACTGTGCTGCTGGGCAGCTGAGAGACACCACCTGAGAATTTGAATTCAAATGGACTTTTAAGTATGAAACCGAGGAGAGACTGCAATGATGGTGACCCCGTTGAAAAGCTGCTTGTGTGCTGAAGAAGCAGAGCACTAGCTTTCCCTGCTGCTCCTTCTGCCGTGTGAGCAGATGCCACTGTTCATTCTGTGCTGTGTTGCTGCCAGCAGGGAGCAGGCTCTGGACGGATTCTATTCAAATGCTTTTCCTGTATGAGTGTTAGCAGTGAAAGCAACGATGGAGACACCAATGTAAAGGGGATTGTGTGCTGAACAGGTCCAGCACCAGCTTTCAATCCTGGCTCTTCTGCTGTGGGAGCAGAGGCCAAACGTTCTGTGCTGTACTAACTGTGCTGCTGGGCAGCTGAGCGACACCACCTGAGAATTCGGATTCAAATGGACTTTTAGGTATGAAGCCGAGGAGAGACTGCAATGATGGTGACCCCGTTGCAAAGCTGCTTGTGTGCTGAAGAAGCAGAGCACTAGCTTTCCCTGCTGCTCCTTCTGCCGTGTGAGCAGATGCCACTCTTCATTCTGTGCTGACTGTGTTGCTGCGCAGCAGAGAGCAGCCTCTGGACTGATTCCATTCAAATGCTTTTCCTGTATGAAAGTGAGCAGTGAAAGCAACGATGAATGCACCAATGTAAAAGGGATTGTGTGCTGAACAGGTCCAGCACCAGCTTTCAATCCTGGCTCTTCTGCTGTCGGAGCAGAGGCCAAACGTTCGTGCTGTACTCACTGTGCTGCTGGGCAGCTGAGAGACACCACCTGAGAATTTGGATTCAAATGGACTTTTAGGTATGAAACCGAGGAGAGACTGCAATGATGGTGACCCCGTTGCAAAGCTGCTTGTGTGCTGAAGAAGCAGAGCACTAGCTTTCCCTGCTGCTCCTTCTGCCGTGTGAGCAGATGCCACTGTTCATTCTGTGCTGACTGTGTTGCTGCGCAGCAGAGAGCAGCCTCTGGACTGATTCCATTCAAATGCTTTTCCTGTATGAAAGTGAGCAGTGAAAGCAACGATGAATGCACCAATGTAAAAGGGATTGTGTGCTGAACAGGTCCAGCACCAGCTTTCAATCCTGGCTCTTCTGCTGTTGGAGCAGAGGCCAAACGTTCGTGCTGTACTCACTGTGCTGCTGGGCAGCTGAGAGACACCACCTGAGAATTTGGATTCAAATGGACTTTTAGGTATGAAACCGAGGAGAGACTGCAATGATGGTGACCCCGTTGCAAAGCTGCTTGTGTGCTGAAGAAGCAGAGCACTAGCTTTCCCTGCTGCTCCTTCTGCCGTGTGAGCAGATGCCACTGTTCATTCTGTGCTGTGTTGCTGCCAGCAGGGAGCAGGCTCTGGACGGATTCTATTCAAATGCTTTTCCTGTATGAGTGTTCGCAGTGAAAGCAACGATGGAGACACCAATGTAAAGGGGATTGTGTGCTGAACAGGTCCAGCACCAGCTTTCAATCCTGGCTCTTCTGCTGTGGGAGCAGAGGCCAAACGTTCGTGCTGTACTAACTGTGCTGCTGGGCAGCTGAGAGACACCACCTGAGAATTTGGATTCAAATGGACTTTTAGGTAGGAAACCGAGGAGAGACTGCAATGATGGTGACCCCGTTGCAAAGCTGCTTGTGTGCTGAAGAAGCAGAGCACTAGCTTTCCCTGCTGCTCCTTCTCCCGTGTGAGCAGATGCCACTCTTCATTCTGTGCTGACTGTGTTGCTGCGCAGCAGAGAGCAGCCTCTGGACTGATTCCATTCAAATGCTTTTCCTGTATGAAAGTGAGCAGTGAAAGCAACGATGGAGGCACCAATGTAAAGGGGATTGTGTGCTGAACAGGTCCAGCACCAGCTTTCAATCCTGGCTCTTCTGCTGTTGGAGCAGAGGCCAAACGTTCGTGCTGTACTAACTGTGCTGCTGGGCAGCTGAGAGACACCACCTGAGAATTTGGATTCAAATGGGCTTTTAGGTATGAAACCGAGGAGAGACTGCAATGATGGTGACCCCGTTGCAAAGCTGCTTGTGTGCTGAAGAAGCAGAGCACTAGCTTTCCCTGCTGCTCCTTCTGCCGTGTGAGCAGATGCCACTGTTCATTCTGTGCTGTGTTGCTGCCAGCAGGGAGCAGGCTCTGGACGGATTCCATTCAAATGCTTTTCCTGTATGAGTGTTAGCAGTGAAAGCAACGATGGAGACACCAATGTAAAGGGGATTGTGTGCTGAACAGGTCCAGCACCAGCTTTCAATCCTGGCTCTTCTGCTGTGGGAGCAGAGGCCAAACGTTCGTGCTGTACTAACTGTGCTGCTGGGAAGCTGAGAGACACCACCTGAGAATTTGGATTCTAATGGACTTTTAGGTATGAACCCGAGGAGAGACTGCAATGATGGTGACCCCGTTGCAAAGCTGCTTGTGTGCTGAAGAAGCAGAGCACTAGCTTTCCCTGCTGCTCCTTCTCCCGTGTGAGCAGATGCCACTCTTCATTCTGTGCTGACTGTGTTGCTGCGCAGCAGAGAGCAGCCTCTGGACTGATTCCATTCAAATGCTTTTCCTGTATGAAAGTGAGCAGTGAAAGCAACGATGAATGCACCAATGTAAAAGGGATTGTGTGCTGAACAGGTCCAGCACCAGCTTTCAATCCTGGCTCTTCTGCTGTGGGAGCAGAGGCCAAACGTTCGTGCTGTACTAACTGTGCTGCTGGGCAGCTGAGAGACACCACCTGAGAATTTGGATTCAAATGGACTTTTAGGTATGAAACCGAGGAGAGACTGCAATGATGGTGACCCCGTTGCAAAACTGCTTGTGTGCTGAAGAAGCAGAGCACTAGCTTTCCCTGCTGCTCCTTCTGCCGTGTGAGCAGATGCCACTGTTCATTCTGTGCTGTGTTGCTGCCAGCAGGGAGCAGGCTCTGGACGGATTCTATTCAAATGCTTTTCCTGTATGAGTGTTAGCAGTGAAAGCACCGATGGAGGCACCAGTGTAAAGGGGATTGTGTGCTGAACAGGTCCAGCACCAGCTTTCAATCCTGGCTCTTCTGCTGTGGGAGCAGAGGCCAAACGTTCGTGCAGTACTCACTGTGCTGCTGGGCAGCTGAGACCGCTTGAGAATTTGGATTCAAATGGACTTTTACGTATGAAACCGAGGAGAGACTGCAATGATGGTGACCCCGTTGCAAAGCTGCTTGTGTGCTGAAGAAGCAGAGCACTAGCTTTCCCTGCTGCTCCTTCTGCCGTGTGAGCAGATGCCACTGTTCATTCTGTGCTGACTGTGTTGCTGCGCAGCAGAGAGCAGCCTCTGGACTGATTCCATTCAAATGCTTTTCCTGTATGAAAGTGAGCAGTGAAAGCAACGATGAATGCACCAATGTAAAAGGGATTGTGCGCTGAACAGGTCCAGCACCAGCTTTCAATCCTGGGTCTTCTGCTGTTGGAGCAGAGGCCAAACGTTCGTGCTGTACTAACTGTGCTGCTGGGCAGCTGAGCGACACCACCTGAGAATTCGGATTCAAAAGGACTTTTAGGTATGAAGCCGAGGAGAGACTGCAATGATGGTGACCCCTCTGCAAAGCTGCTTGTGTGCTGAAGAAGCAGAGCACTAGCTTTCCCTGCTGCTCCTTCTGCCGTGTGAGCAGATGCCACTGTTCAGTCTGTGCTGACTGTGTTGCTGCGCAGCAGAGAGCAGCCTCTGGACTGATTCCATTCAAATGCTTTTCCTGTATGAATGTGAGCAGTGAAAGCAATGATGGAGGCACCAATGTAAAGGTGATTGTGTGCTGAACAGGTCCAGCACCAGCTTTCAATCCTGGCTCTTCTGCTGTGGGAGCAGAGGCCAAACGTTCGTGCTGTACTAACTGTGCTGCTGGGCAGCTGAGAGACACCACCTGAGAATTTGCATTCAAATGGACTTTTAGGTATGAAACCGAGGAGAGACTGCAATGATGGTGACCCCGTTGCAAAACTGCTTGTGTGCTGAAGAAGCAGAGCACTAGCTTTCCCTGCTGCTCCTTCTGCCGTGTGAGCAGATGCCACTGTTCATTCTGTGCTGTGTTGCTGCCAGCAGGGAGCAGGCTCTGGACGGATTCTATTCAAATGCTTTTCCTGTATGAGTGTTAGCAGTGAAAGCACCGATGGAGGCACCAGTGTAAAGGGGATTGTGTGCTGAACAGGTCCAGCACCAGCTTTCAATCCTGGCTCTTCTGCTGTGGGAGCAGAGGCCAAACGTTCGTGCAGTACTCACTGTGCTGCTGGGCAGCTGAGACCGCTTGAGAATTTGGATTCAAATGGACTTTTACGTATGAAACCGAGGAGAGACTGCAATGATGGTGACCCCGTTGCAAAGCTGCTTGTGTGCTGAAGAAGCAGAACACTAGCTTTCCCTGCTGCTCCTTCTCCCGTGTGAGCAGATGCCACTCTTCATTCTGTGCTGACTGTGTTGCTGCGCAGCAGAGAGCAGCCTCTGGACTGATTCCATTCAAATGCTTTTCCTGTATGAAAGTGAGCAGTGAAAGCAACGATGAATGCACCAATGTAAAAGGGATTGTGTGCTGAACAGGTCCAGCAGCAGCTTTCAATCCTGGCTCTTCTGCTGTGGGAGCAGAGGCCAAACGTTCGTGCTGTACTCACTGTGCTGCTGGGCAGCTGAGAGACACCACCTGAGAATTTGGATTCAAATGGACTTTTAGGTATGAAGCCGAGGAGAGACTGCAATGATGGTGACCCCGTTGCAAAGCTGCTTGTGTGCTGAAGAAGCAGAGCACTAGCTTTCCCTGCTGCTCCTTCTGCCGTGTGAGCAGATGCCACTCTTCATTCTGTGCTGACTGTGTTGCTGCGCAGCAGAGAGCAGCCTCTGGACTGATTCCATTCAAATGCTTTTCCTGTATGAAAGTGAGCAGTGAAAGCAACGATGGAGGCACCAATGTAAAGGGGATTGTGTGCTGAACAGGTCCAGCACCAGCTTTCAATCCTGGCTCTTCTGCTGTGGGAGCAGAGGCCAAACGTTCGTGCTGTACTAACTGTGCTGCTGGGCAGCTGAGAGACACCACCTGAGAATTTGGATTCAAATGGACTTTTAGGTATGAAACCGAGGAGAGACTGCAATGATGGTGACCCCGTTGCAAAGCTGCTTGTGTGCTGAAGAAGCAGAGCACTAGCTTTCCCTGCTGCTCCTTCTGCCGTGTGAGCAGATGCCACTCTTCATTCTGTGCTGTGTTGCTGCCAGCAGGGAGCAGGCTCTGGACGGATTCCATTCAAATGCTTTTCCTGTATGAGTGTTAGCAGTGAAAGCAACGATGGAGACACCAATGTAAAGGGGATTGTGTGCTGAACAGGTCCAGCACCAGCTTTCAATCCTGGCTCTTCTGCTGTGGGAGCAGAGGCCAAACGTTCGTGCTGTACTAACTGTGCTGCTGGGCAGCTGAGAGACACCACCTGAGAATTTGGATTCTAATGGACTTTTAGGTAGGAAACCGAGGAGAGACTGCAATGATGGTGACCCCGTTGCAAAGCTGCTTGTGTGCTGAAGAAGCAGAGCACTAGCTTTCCCTGCTGCTCCTTCTGCCGTGTGAGCAGATGCCACTCTTCATTCTGTGCTGACTGTGTTGCTGCGCAGCAGAGAGCAGCCTCTGGACTGATTCCATTCAAATGCTTTTCCTGCATGAAAGTGAGCAGTGAAAGCAACGATGAATGCACCAATGTAAAAGGGATTGTGTGCTGAACAGGTCCAGCACCAGCTTTCAATCCTGGCTCTTCTGCTGTGGGAGCAGAGGCCAAACGTTCGTGCTGTACTCACTGTGCTGCTGGGCAGCTGAGAGACACCACCTGAGAATTTGGATTCAAATGGACTTTTAGGTAGGAAACCGAGGAGAGACTGCAATGATGGTGACCCCGTTGCAAAGCTGCTTGTGTGCTGAAGAAGCAGAGCACTAGCTTTCCCTGCTGCTCCTTCTGCCGTGTGAGCAGATGCCACTCTTCATTCTGTGCTGACTGTGTTGCTGCGCAGCAGAGAGCAGCCTCTGGACTGATTCCATTCAAATGCTTTTCCTGTATGAATGTGAGCAGTGAAAGCAACGATGGATGCACCAATGTAAAGGGGATTGTGTGCTGAACAGGTCCAGCACCAGCTTTCAATCCTTGCTCTTCTGCTGTGGGAGCAGAGGCCAAACGTTCGTGCAGTACTCACTGTGCTGCTGGGCAGCTGAGACCGCTTGAGAATTTGGATTCAAATGGACTTTTACGTATGAAACCGAGGAGAGACTGCAATGATGGTGACCCCGTTGCAAAGCTGCTTGTGTGCTGAAGAAGCAGAACACTAGCTTTCCCTGCTGCTCCTTCTCCCGTGTGATCAGATGCCACTCTTCATTCTGTGCTGACTGTGTTGCTGCGCAGCAGAGAGCAGCCTCTGGACTGATTCCATTCAAATGCTTTTCCTGTATGAAAGTGAGCAGTGAAAGCAACGATGAATGCACCAATGTAAAAGGGATTGTGCGCTGAACAGGTCCAGCACCAGCTTTCAATCCTGGGTCTTCTGCTGTTGGAGCAGAGGCCAAACGTTCGTGCTGTACTAACTGTGCTGCTGGGCAGCTGAGCGACACCACCTGAGAATTCGGATTCAAAAGGACTTTTAGGTATGAAGCCGAGGAGAGACTGCAATGATGGTGACCCCTCTGCAAAGCTGCTTGTGTGCTGAAGAAGCAGAGCACTAGCTTTCCCTGCTGCTCCTTCTGCCGTGTGAGCAGATGCCACTGTTCAGTCTGTGCTGACTGTGTTGCTGCGCAGCAGAGAGCAGCCTCTGGACTGATTCCATTCAAATGCTTTTCCTGTATGAATGTGAGCAGTGAAAGCAATGATGGAGGCACCAATGTAAAGGTGATTGTGTGCTGAACAGGTCCAGCACCAGCTTTCAATCCTGGCTCTTCTGCTGTGGGAGCAGAGGCCAAACGTTCGTGCTGTACTAACTGTGCTGCTGGGCAGCTGAGAGACACCACCTGAGAATTTGCATTCAAATGGACTTTTAGGTATGAAACCGAGGAGAGACTGCAATGATGGTGACCCCGTTGCAAAACTGCTTGTGTGCTGAAGAAGCAGAGCACTAGCTTTCCCTGCTGCTCCTTCTGCCGTGTGAGCAGATGCCACTGTTCATTCTGTGCTGTGTTGCTGCCAGCAGGGAGCAGGCTCTGGACGGATTCTATTCAAATGCTTTTCCTGTATGAGTGTTAGCAGTGAAAGCACCGATGGAGGCACCAGTGTAAAGGGGATTGTGTGCTGAACAGGTCCAGCACCAGCTTTCAATCCTGGCTCTTCTGCTGTGGGAGCAGAGGCCAAACGTTCGTGCAGTACTCACTGTGCTGCTGGGCAGCTGAGACCGCTTGAGAATTTGGATTCAAATGGACTTTTACGTATGAAACCGAGGAGAGACTGCAATGATGGTGACCCCGTTGCAAAGCTGCTTGTGTGCTGAAGAAGCAGAACACTAGCTTTCCCTGCTGCTCCTTCTCCCGTGTGAGCAGATGCCACTCTTCATTCTGTGCTGACTGTGTTGCTGCGCAGCAGAGAGCAGCCTCTGGACTGATTCCATTCAAATGCTTTTCCTGTATGAAAGTGAGCAGTGAAAGCAACGATGAATGCACCAATGTAAAAGGGATTGTGTGCTGAACAGGTCCAGCAGCAGCTTTCAATCCTGGCTCTTCTGCTGTGGGAGCAGAGGCCAAACGTTCGTGCTGTACTCACTGTGCTGCTGGGCAGCTGAGAGACACCACCTGAGAATTTGGATTCAAATGGACTTTTAGGTATGAAGCCGAGGAGAGACTGCAATGATGGTGACCCCGTTGCAAAGCTGCTTGTGTGCTGAAGAAGCAGAGCACTAGCTTTCCCTGCTGCTCCTTCTGCCGTGTGAGCAGATGCCACTCTTCATTCTGTGCTGACTGTGTTGCTGCGCAGCAGAGAGCAGCCTCTGGACTGATTCCATTCAAATGCTTTTCCTGTATGAAAGTGAGCAGTGAAAGCAACGATGGAGGCACCAATGTAAAGGGGATTGTGTGCTGAACAGGTCCAGCACCAGCTTTCAATCCTGGCTCTTCTGCTGTTGGAGCAGAGGCCAAACGTTCGTGCTGTACTAACTGTGCTGCTGGGCAGCTGAGAGACACCACCTGAGAATTTGGATTCAAATGGACTTTTAGGTATGAAACCGAGGAGAGACTGCAATGATGGTGACCCCGTTGCAAAGCTGCTTGTGTGCTGAAGAAGCAGAGCACTAGCTTTCCCTGCTGCTCCTTCTGCCGTGTGAGCAGATGCCACTCTTCATTCTGTGCTGTGTTGCTGCCAGCAGGGAGCAGGCTCTGGACGGATTCCATTCAAATGCTTTTCCTGTATGAGTGTTAGCAGTGAAAGCAACGATGGAGACACCAATGTAAAGGGGATTGTGTGCTGAACAGGTCCAGCACCAGCTTTCAATCCTGGCTCTTCTGCTGTGGGAGCAGAGGCCAAACGTTCGTGCTGTACTAACTGTGCTGCTGGGCAGCTGAGAGACACCACCTGAGAATTTGGATTCTAATGGACTTTTAGGTAGGAAACCGAGGAGAGACTGCAATGATGGTGACCCCGTTGCAAAGCTGCTTGTGTGCTGAAGAAGCAGAGCACTAGCTTTCCCTGCTGCTCCTTCTGCCGTGTGAGCAGATGCCACTCTTCATTCTGTGCTGACTGTGTTGCTGCGCAGCAGAGAGCAGCCTCTGGACTGATTCCATTCAAATGCTTTTCCTGCATGAAAGTGAGCAGTGAAAGCAACGATGAATGCACCAATGTAAAAGGGATTGTGTGCTGAACAGGTCCAGCACCAGCTTTCAATCCTGGCTCTTCTGCTGTGGGAGCAGAGGCCAAACGTTCGTGCTGTACTCACTGTGCTGCTGGGCAGCTGAGAGACACCACCTGAGAATTTGGATTCAAATGGACTTTTAGGTAGGAAACCGAGGAGAGACTGCAATGATGGTGACCCCGTTGCAAAGCTGCTTGTGTGCTGAAGAAGCAGAGCACTAGCTTTCCCTGCTGCTCCTTCTGCCGTGTGAGCAGATGCCACTCTTCATTCTGTGCTGACTGTGTTGCTGCGCAGCAGAGAGCAGCCTCTGGACTGATTCCATTCAAATGCTTTTCCTGTATGAATGTGAGCAGTGAAAGCAACGATGGATGCACCAATGTAAAGGGGATTGTGTGCTGAACAGGTCCAGCACCAGCTTTCAATCCTTGCTCTTCTGCTGTGGGAGCAGAGGCCAAACGTTCGTGCAGTACTCACTGTGCTGCTGGGCAGCTGAGACCGCTTGAGAATTTGGATTCAAATGGACTTTTACGTATGGAAACCGAGGAGAGACTGCAATGATGGTGACCCCGTTGCAAAGCTGCTTGTGTGCTGAAGAAGCAGAACACTAGCTTTCCCTGCTGCTCCTTCTCCCGTGTGATCAGATGCCACTCTTCATTCTGTGCTGACTGTGTTGCTGCGCAGCAGAGAGCAGCCTCTGGACTGATTCCATTCAAATGCTTTTCCTGTATGAAAGTGAGCAGTGAAAGCAACGATGAATGCACCAATGTAAAAGGGATTGTGTGCTGAACAGGTCCAGCACCAGCTTTCAATCCTGGCTCTTCTGCTGTGGGAGCAGAGGCCAAACGTTCGTGCTGTACTAACTGTGCTGCTGGGCAGCTGAGAGACACCACCTGAGAATTTGGATTCAAATGGACTTTTAGGTATGAACCCGAGGAGAGACTGCAATGATGGTGACCCCGTTGCAAAGCTGCTTGTGTGCTGAAGAAGCAGAGCACTAGCTTTCCCTGCTGCTCCTTCTGCCGTGTGAGCAGATGCCACTGTTCGTTCTGTGCTGACTGTGTTGCTGCGCAGCAGAGAGCAGCCTCTGGACTGATTCCATTCAAATGCTTTTCCTGTATGAAAGTGAGCAGTGAAAGCAACGATGAATGCACCAAATGTAAAAGGGATTGTGTGCTGAACAGGTCCAGCACCAGCTTTCAAATCCTGGCTCTTCTGCTGTTGGAGCAGAGGCCAAACGTTCTTGCTGTACTCACTGTGCTGCTGGGCAGCTGAGAGACACCACCTGAGAATTTGGATTCAAATGGACTTTTAGGTATGAACCCGAGGAGAGACTGCAATGATGGTGACCCCGTTGCAAAGCTGCTTGTGTGCTGAAGAAGCAGAGCACTAGCTTTCCCTGCTGCTCCTTCTGCCGTATGAGCAGATGCCACTGTTCATTCTGTGCTGTGTTGCTGCCAGCAGGGAGCAGGCTCTGGACGGATTCTATTCAAATGCTTTTCCTGTATGAGTGTTAGCAGTGAAAGCAACGATGGAGACACCAATGTAAAGGGGATTGTGTGCTGAACAGGTCCAGCACCAGCTTTCAATCCTGGCTCTTCTGCTGTGGGAGCAGAGGCCAAACGTTCGTGCTGTACTAACTGTGCTGCTGGGCAGCTGAGAGACACCACCTGAGAATTTGGATTCTAATGGACTTTTAGGGAGGAAACCGAGGAGAGACTGCAATGATGGTGACCCCGTTGCAAAGCTGCTTGTGTGCTGAAGAAGCAGAGCACTAGCTTTCCCTGCTGCTCCTTCTGCCGTGTGAGCAGATGCCACTCTTCATTCTGTGCTGACTGTGTTGCTGCGCAGCAGAGAGCAGCCTCTGGACTGATTCCATTCAAATGCTTTTCCTGCATGAAAGTGAGCAGTGAAAGCAACGATGAATGCACCAATGTAAAAGGGATTGTGTGCTGAACAGGTCCAGCACCAGCTTTCAATCCTGGCTCTTCTGCTGTGGGAGCAGAGGCCAAACGTTCGTGCTGTACTCACTGTGCTGCTGGGCAGCTGAGAGACACACCTGAGAATTTGGATTCAAATGGACTTTTAGGTAGGAAACCGAGGAGAGACTGCAATGATGGTGACCCCGTTGCAAAGCTGCTTGTGTGCTGAAGAAGCAGAGCACTAGCTTTCCCTGCTGCTCCTTCTGCCGTGTGAGCAGATGCCACTCTTCATTCTGTGCTGACTGTGTTGCTGCGCAGCAGAGAGCAGCCTCTGGACTGATTCCATTCAAATGCTTTTCCTGTATGAATGTGAGCAGTGAAAGCAACGATGGATGCACCAATGTAAAGGGGATTGTGTGCTGAACAGGTCCAGCACCAGCTTTCAATCCTTGCTCTTCTGCTGTGGGAGCAGAGGCCAAACGTTCGTGCAGTACTCACTGTGCTGCTGGGCAGCTGAGACCGCTTGAGAATTTGGATTCAAATGGACTTTTACGTATGAAACCGAGGAGAGACTGCAATGATGGTGACCCCGTTGCAAAGCTGCTTGTGTGCTGAAGAAGCAGAACACTAGCTTTCCCTGCTGCTCCTTCTCCCGTGTGATCAGATGCCACTGTTCAGTCTGTGCTGACTGTGTTGCTGCGCAGCAGAGAGCAGCCTCTGGACTGATTCCATTCAAATGCTTTTCCTGTATGAATGTGAGCAGTGAAAGCAGCGATGGAGACACCAATGTAAAGGTGATTGTGTGCTGAACAGGTCCAGCACCAGCTTTCAATCCTGGCTCTTCTGCTGTGGTAGCAACGGCCAAACGTTCGTGCTGTACTAACTGTGCTGCTGGGCAGCTGAGAGACACCACCTGAGAATTTGGATTCAAATGGACTTTTAGGTATGAAACCGAGGAGAGACTGCAATGATGGTGACCCCGTTGCAAAGCTGCTTGTGTGCTGAAGAAGCAGAGCACTAGCTTTCCCTGCTGCTCCTTCTGCCGTGTGAGCAGATGCCACTCTTCATTCTGTGCTGTGTTGCTGCCAGCAGGGAGCAGGCTCTGGACGGATTCCATTCAAATGCTTTTCCTGTATGAGTGTTAGCAGTGAAAGCAACGATGGAGACACCAATGTAAAGGGGATTGTGTGCTGAACAGGTCCAGCACCAGCTTTCAATCCTGGCTCTTCTGCTGTGGGAGCAGAGGCCAAACGTTCGTGCTGTACTAACTGTGCTGCTGGGCAGCTGAGAGACACCACCTGAGAATTTGGATTCTAATGGACTTTTAGGTAGGAAACCGAGGAGAGACTGCAATGATGGTGACCCCGTTGCAAAGCTGCTTGTGTGCTGAAGAAGCAGAGCACTAGCTTTCCCTGCTGCTCCTTCTGCCGTGTGAGCAGATGCCACTCTTCATTCTGTGCTGACTGTGTTGCTGCGCAGCAGAGAGCAGCCTCTGGACTGATTCCATTCAAATGCTTTTCCTGCATGAAAGTGAGCAGTGAAAGCAACGATGAATGCACCAATGTAAAAGGGATTGTGTGCTGAACAGGTCCAGCACCAGCTTTCAATCCTGGCTCTTCTGCTGTGGGAGCAGAGGCCAAACGTTCGTGCTGTACTCACTGTGCTGCTGGGCAGCTGAGAGACACCACCTGAGAATTTGGATTCAAATGGACTTTTAGGTATGAAGCCGAGGAGAGACTGCAATGATGGTGACCCCGTTGCAAAGCTGCTTGTGTGCTGAAGAAGCAGAGCACTAGCTTTCCCTGCTGCTCCTTCTGCCGTGTGAGCAGATGCCACTCTTCATTCTGTGCTGACTGTGTTGCTGCGCAGCAGAGAGCAGCCTCTGGACTGATTCCATTCAAATGCTTTTCCTGTATGAAAGTGAGCAGTGAAAGCAACGATGGAGGCACCAATGTAAAGGGGATTGTGTGCTGAACAGGTCCAGCACCAGCTTTCAATCCTGGCTCTTCTGCTGTTGGAGCAGAGGCCAAACGTTCGTGCTGTACTAACTGTGCTGCTGGGCAGCTGAGAGACACCACCTGAGAATTTGGATTCAAATGGACTTTTAGGTATGAAACCGAGGAGAGACTGCAATGATGGTGACCCCGTTGCAAAGCTGCTTGTGTGCTGAAGAAGCAGAGCACTAGCTTTCCCTGCTGCTCCTTCTGCCGTGTGAGCAGATGCCACTCTTCATTCTGTGCTGTGTTGCTGCCAGCAGGGAGCAGGCTCTGGACGGATTCCATTCAAATGCTTTTCCTGTATGAGTGTTAGCAGTGAAAGCAACGATGGAGACACCAATGTAAAGGGGATTGTGTGCTGAACAGGTCCAGCACCAGCTTTCAATCCTGGCTCTTCTGCTGTGGGAGCAGAGGCCAAACGTTCGTGCTGTACTAACTGTGCTGCTGGGCAGCTGAGAGACAA